>NC_057809.1:501689835-502026984 GCF_018294505.1 Triticum aestivum
CCGGGCCAGTGCTCCTCTTAGTGTTGGTCCGAACCGAGTAGACTGCGGGGCCACCTCGGGGCAACTTGAGGGTTGGTTTTACTCGTAGGATGTCTCATCCGAGTGTGCCCTAAGCGAGATATGTGCAGCTCCTATCGGGATTTGTCGGCACATTCGGGCGGCTTTGCTAGTTTAGTTTTACCATTGTCGAGATGTCTTGTAACCGGGATTCCGAGTCTGATCGGGCCGTCCTGGGAGAAGGAATATCCTTCGTTGACCGTGAGAGCTTGTGATGGGCTAAGTTGGGACACCCCTGCAGGGATTTGTACTTTTGAAATCCGTGCCCGCGATTATGGGCAGATGGAAATTCATTAATGTCCGGTTGTAGATAACCTGAAGCTTAACTTAAGTAAAATGAATCAACAGCGTGTGTAGCCGTGATGGTCTTTTTTCGGCGGAGTCCGGGAAGAGAACACGGTCTCGTGTTTTGCTTGAACGTAAGTAGTCTTGGATCACTTCTTGATCATAGTTTCTCGACCGTGCCTTGCCTTCTCTTCTCGCTCTCATTTGCGTATGTTAGCCACCATATATGCTAGTGCTTGCTGCTGCTCCACCTCATACCTTTTACCCTTCCTATAAGCTTAAATAGTCTTGATTGCGAGGGTGTGAGATTGCTGAGTCCCCGTGACTCACAGATTACTTCCAAAACCAGATGCAGGGACCGATGATACCGTTCCAGGAGATGTGACTGAGCTCAAGTGAGAGTTCGATGAGGACACAGGACGATACTATGTTTCCTTTCCAGACGATCAGTAGTGGAGCCCAGTTGGGGCGATCGGGGAGATTATGCATTTGGGGTTGTCTTTATTTTGGTTCCGTAGTCGGACCTTGATTGTATCTGGATGATTGTAATGATATATTCATGCATTGTGTGACGTGGCGATTGTAAGCCAACTATGTACCTCTTTTCTTATTCAGTACATGGGATGTGTAAAGATTACCCCTCTTGCGACATTGCCTACAATGCGGTTATGCCTCTAAGTCGTGCTCCGACACGTGGGAGATATAGCCGCATCGTGGGTGTTACACATGCGCCGCCCGCCACAAGAGGTAGAGGGTAAGGGAGATGAGGGGCGGGTTCGACGCGGCTACGCAGTCCGCCCGCCGCCGCCGCGTGATGCCGATGCCCGACGAGGAGGAGTGTCTCCTCTAGTGGGTGTACCGTCAGTCACTTAGCACAGCGGAGACGGGCGCCTGGCGGCTCCGGAGTATCAACGCCAAGTAGCTTCGGCTCGACATTGAGCAATCCTAGCAGGAGGCGGTGGCGGCAACGGCAGAGGCGGCGAGGGTGGCCAAGCTCAAGCGCAAACAATAATGCATCGTCCGGCGCTTGCAAGGCAACATCGTCATCTTCGATTCCTCCTCCTCCGACGGCTCCGACGTCGACCCACCTCCTACTGCGGACATTGCCGGCGGCCGGAAGGGCAAAGGGGAGGCGAGGAAGTGTTGAAGCTCGCCCTCTCCTTTTATATAATCTAGTTGTAGTATGTAGTTACAATGTGCCGGATCGTTGAGCTGTGTGAACTATGCCCATTTGGTGATCTTGGTGATGTTTATGTGAATTATGCTTGTTGAGTATCGATTTATATGTCTGTTTCCTGTCGATTTTAACCATTTGGTGATCTACGTACTACGTTGCATGAATTTGTATGAATATAGGAGGTCGGATATAAGATACGTGGGTGTGGAGGTGCGGATTTAGGAAGTACCTAGTCAGTGTCCACGGACGCGCCCGGACGTGTCTGCGGACGTTTGAGGGATCAGATTTGCAAAGTACAGTTGTAGATGCTCTAAGGAAAGGAGAAGGAAACTCTCACCCGTTTTCAGGGTCGCTGCCCTTTGGAAACACTCATTGAGAAACAAAAATATGAAATCTAGCATGAATAGTGTAAAAAAACAAAAGCAAGATTGATACTATTCACATATGGATTTGTTTCTTTTTTCCGCTTCTCAATGTGCATTTCAAGTTCGGACCTGAATTTTTTCAGAGTCTCGGTATGCATTTCGAGTTTGGACCTGATTTTTTTTAATTCAGGTCCAAACTCGAAACACGCATTGAGATAACAAAATGTGAAATCTAGTATGAATAGTGCAAAAAAAAGACAAACAAAATTGATATTATTCACATCTGAATTTCTCTTTTTCACTTCTCAATGTGCATTTCGAGTTTGGACCTGAAATATTTTAGAGGTTGTAGTGACACTCTTGTGAACATTCACATTTTTTCTAAATTCGTTTGAAACATTAAAAACTGTTTTATTGACATTGGAGCACCAGCAGCACCCCAAGTCTCGGAGCACCCGATACTTTCCACATGGTCCCGAACCCGCAACCCCCATCCATCACGTACGCTGCTCGCCGGGTCAAAAAGGCAGGAAAAAGAAGACGGCCATCCATCCATGCATGCACAGGCCATGATTGAGCGAGCGCCTCATGATGCGCAAGCCCCCAAACCACGCTCGATGTCATGGACCACGGCGGGATTCCGCCGGAAAGAAAACTGTCTCCGAGACGAACTTTCCTCCACGCGGACCGCCGTTGCCGCTCCGGCTGATGATCACCACCACCACCGCATGATTGTTTTCCGCAGAACATTTCCACGGGGACGCCGGCCGAACATGGGGGAAGAAGGGAGCCGTGCCGGCCCCTGGCGCCCGGCGGAGGCGGAGGCGTGCCATGGAGGGAGGAAGATGGTGCGGCAGGCGTGGCCTCCACGCCGGCCCGGCCCGAGCCATGCTGCTGATGACGGCCTGGATGGCGTGGTTGCAGGTGCGGCGATGCCAATGTGACCCGCCAACGGGAACCAACAAGGCTGTCGTCCTCGTGCGCGTGTCTGCCATTCCGCGCAGGGTCAGTGTTGTTGAGGACGTGTTATGGATATTAGTTTAGTCTAGTGCGACATGGGAATGTATGTGCGTACCTTGCTCAATCTATGCGGCGATGGCTACCGCTACATACTGTAGAATACGTTGGGGTTGCTTTCGAAGAGAAATACTTTATGGTCTGGGAGGAGTCATGTGAGAAAAAGATATTTATGGACAGGGTAAATTCACTCATCAACTTTTCTCCGAGATTTTGGTTTTATACCTGAAGCTCCGATGGCCAGCAAGACCGTCCAGCGTGGGTCCGAGGTTTTCTTTTTTTATGGCGTGGAACTACTTTGGTTGTTTCTTTGTCCAGGATACTGAAGCTGAGGACGTAACTTACCCAAGCACTCATGTCTGGAATCTGGAATGCAGCATGCGGCCTTTTCTCATCCACAAATTTCCCATTTTCTGTTTTTTCTTGACAGAAACTTACAATCAATTAACAATCACTCATCGTAGTATAGAGAATACATAAAACAGAGTATTGTATTAAGTATGATAACGTGGAGTAGATGATATACTATCTTCACTCCGCGTTCAAAGCACAACTTTGGAATCACTTTTTTCTCCCTAGTGACAACAGCACAATACAATTTTTGCCACTTTCTGTCATTGTGATAAATTACTTACAAGATACTCCCTCTGTTTCTAAATATAAGACCTTTTAGAGATTTCAATGCAAACTACATACAAATGTATATAAAGATATTTAGAGTGTAGATTCACTCATTTTGCTCCGTATTGAAATCTCTAAAAGGTCTTATATTTAGGAGCGGAAGCAGCATAAACCAACTATCATACACAACTCCCTCTTGAAGACCACCCATCAAACTTGGCCAAAGAACAAATATTATGCAGCAAACACACCAACGTATTACATCAGATGGATCACAATTATGTAGGGGCAACTCATGTGATCTTTGTATTGAGAAATAATGGAGAGAAAATCATGCAGTTACTGCTATGGACCCATAGTCCAAACAAAACTACTCACGGGCGATCATGGTGACCCTTCAAGTAAATGGAGATTACCGGAAAAGGCCTACACATTAGGTCGTCACAAACACATAGAGGTGTTGCGGCGGAAACAGAAAAACTCCTTGATGGTTAGGGTTTCCAGAGTGGAAAAAACATAGGCGTCGAGGGGGTGGTGGAACGGAGCACCAGGGCGGCCACATGCCCCCACCCCCGGCTGTGTGGTGGGGGTGCATGGGGCCAACCGGGCTCCCCTCCAGTGGGGCCCGAGATCTCAGGAAGCTTACCGACTCAAAACATCTTTGATTTTTCTGTGTTTTTTTGGAGCTTACACTTAATTTTCCAGCAAGTTTTGAAACATGCAGAAAATATCAACTGATACTAGACGGTAGACACCGAGTTAATAGGTTAGTCAAAAAAAAGATAAAAAATAATGCCAAAACTATGTCAAATGATATAAACATAACCTGAAACAATAGAAATATATTATATATACGTTTGAAACATATCAAGCAGCGACCCAGAGGTGGCGACGTTGAACGAGCAGGGGTCGACGTGACTGGAAGTGGTGGGAAGAAAGGGGCTCTACCCGACAAATAATTATCTGCGTGTCAATATTGACCGCTCTGTCCAGATATTTGGAATGTGCCACTATCGAGCGTTGTAGGTGGCCCCACAGGTGGCTCACATCGCAGTAGCACAAATTGAAATTATGGCCTCAACGACACACCCCTACATTGATAGGGATGGCTGAAGAGTCAAGAGAGTCAGGCCACGCCACAACGCAGTACTGCCAGAGTGGTAGAATTGAAACTATCGAGCGTTACTGTCAGACCTCGTTCAATCACACAGATATTTGGAATGTGCCACTATCGAGCGTTGTAGGTGGCCCCACAGGTGGCTCACATCGCAGTAGCACAAATTGAAATTATGGCCTCAACGACACACCCCTACATTGATAGGGATGGCTGAAGAGTCAAGAGAGTCAGGCCACGCCACAACGCAGTACTGCCAGAGTGGTAGAATTGAAACTATAGCGTCAACTATGGGGCCCACATCGACCGGAAGGATCAATTGAGTCGCCTCCTTGCCGCAGTTGACGCGACGAAGCGGTTAGTCTCAAATGTGATGAAAACAACGAAAGTTGACGACAAACTAACGACAACTGTCGGAGCGGCGTGGCATGGCATGGACCTTATTTCTTCACAAGCATTAATGGCACAAACCAAAACACACAAGTTTGAGTGACAAAATTCCAATGTGCAACTTCGGCAGTGGCATGGACCAACTTGTCCCTTTATTTTTTTAGCCAATGTTGTTCAACTCATGTGCAAGCAAAAACCCCAACCAAAATTACCACAATGCAAGTGACTTAAGGGTATGTTTTGGATTATGGCCGAAGTGTATTCTCCATTTCCTTTTGACAATAACCAAAAAAATATTCGTTGTTTGAGTGGGTGGCAAGTTTTTGGCATACCAATGCTCATTTAGCGGTATAGTTTATGTTTTAGTCAATGTTGTTCAACTCATGTTGAAGAAAAATCTCAACTAAAATTGGGGCTAGCCAAATTTTTGGTAGAGCAACCTTGTGTTCAAACCAAATTTACCCTAAAACCAAAACTGCGTCAATACACACATATGCATAACATCTCTTTTTGATCTTTGATCGGTACAAATCAATGCTAATGTCATACTACACCCCAGCGTGCACGAAATAATGACGCGTATATTTCTTCTCCCTTTCCACAAAAGAACGCCACCATGAGCAAAGAAAGTCGTGATGTGCCCAAACTACACCATAATCTGTTCATGACACTACGAAATCGGAACACAATAACTGCATGCAAAAATCAAAGTAAGAATTGAGCGAAATCAATGCAATCTTTTCATTATGCTCGCCCACCAATCAGAAAACATGCGAATCTTCGCTATTGAATTGCATGCCGACATGCGACCGAGAAGAGTAGTTTTGGTGGAAGCAAAGAGCCCACATTGCTGGAGTTTAGGAGAGATTAATTCCATTTTAAGGTAAAAAATGGCAAGGTTTGAACTCTTTACATTGCCCCTTGATCTTGGTGCCAATGATTTCACGCCCGTCTTTCAAATACACAGGGAGTGCATCCACAGATGTCGGGGTTATATGTCGATATTTTTCATGGGTTGAAGCCATGAATCCCTAAAAAACCTTGACACTATCATTTTGACAATTTGACAGATTGGATCTCTGACCCCCTAAACCCCATGACACCTTTTCATTGCATCAACCGTTCATTGCATCCCAGAGGGAAAGTCTTCTTCCCAACACAAAGTGCCTTTTAGAGGCTTTTCACCATGTAACTTGCTCTGCAACCACCTCACCTCACCTCATCGGAGCAGCAGCCCAACCTCACCTCAAGACCAGAGTGTGAGTCCCACGGTGGCGCACACTCCGTGCCGATGCATAGGATTCCCGATGGGCAGCTGTGAGTTTTGGGGAGCCGCGACGAGTACCAGTACCTGCACACCTACTAGCAGTGGAATAAGTACTCAAAAGTAAACATAACAAAACACAAGCATAGTCATCATGATAAAATGAAGACAAGCACAGAGTACAAAAAGCGTAAGCACAGGATTACAGAGGATGAAGACAAACAGACTGAAGAAAATGAACTGAGAAAATTGAGAAAGTCTTCAGTCAAAGTCTTCAAACACAGATATGAACAAATACTCAACACAGTTATGAGGAAATGAAAGAGTTGAGGGAATAGAACCAGTAAGCTTGGTGAAGACAATGATTTGGTAGACCAGTTCCAACTGCTGTCTCAGTTGTACGTCTGGTTGGAGCGGCTAAGTATTTAAAGTTTTAAACTCGAGAACACAGAGTCCCGGACACCCAGTCCTGAACACGCAGCTCAGGACACCAAGTCCTCACCGTATTCTCCTTGAACTAAGGTCACACAGACCTCGTTCAATCACTCGTGGTAAGTCTTCAGGTGACTTCCGAACCTTCACAAACTTGGTCACTCGGCGATCCACAATTCCTCTTGGATGCTCTAGACCATGACGCCTAACCGTCTGGAAGAATCACAGTTTTTAAAGGTAACAAGCGTCGGATCCACGCAGGATCAATCTCTTCAGTGATGCTCAATCACTTGGAGTTTGTAGGTGTTTGGGTTTCGGTTTTCCCTCACTTGATGATTTTCGCTCAAAGTCCTCAGAGGATGGGTTGCTCTCGAATGACAAGTGTCAGTTTCTCTCGGAGCAGCCAACCAGCTAGTGGTTGTAGGGGGCGGCTATTTATAGCCTAGGGAGCAGTCCGACATGATAAGACATAAATGCCCTTCAATGATATGACTGTTAGGTGGATAGATATTTTGAGACAGCTGGCGCATCGGAATTTTGAGTAGCAAAATTCTCAGGGCTATCATGTTCCTCGCTGTGTAGGCAATCCGCACTGGCGAATTCCTAACTCCTCAGTCAGAATAAATTCCTCAGAGACTAGAAGAACTTCGTCTCTGTCACTGAAGAATATGACTGGACTATATGATATTTCTAATGGCTTCACTCGAAGGGATTGGTAGGTGTAGGATTTTGAGTTGAACACAACATGAAATTTTTTCTTTAGTATTTTCTCGATCCCTTTTAACAGTGCGGTGTTTCCTATGACTCAAAAAAGAGAAAATGAAACTACGAAAACAAAAGTCTTCACGCTTCATGTTCTTCGAATGAATACCAAGTGTTCAAGGTCACACTAATTTCTTCACTTTCAAAGTCTTCAGAAAGTCTTCAGAGATCCAAAGTCTCCAGTCGAAGAACTTCATTTTTAGGGATCGACTTTCTCTGTAAATATCAATCTCCTCATAGACTTATAGACCTGTGTACACTCATAAATGCATTAGTCCCTTAACCTATAAATCTTCAATACACCAAAATCACTAAGGGGCACTAGATGCACTTACATCGAGCGTTGTAGGTGGCCCCACAGGTGGCTCACATCGCAGTAGCACAATTGAAATTATGGCCTCAACGGCACGCCCCTACATCTGTAGGGATGGCTGAAGAGTCAGGCCACACCACAGCGTAGTACTGCCAGAGTGGTAGAATTGAAACTATAGCATCAACTATGGGGCCCACATCGACCGGAAGGATCAATTGAGTCGCCTCCCCGCCGCAGTTGACGCGACAAAGCGCTTAGTCTCAAATGTGATGAAACAACGAAAGTTGACGGCAAACTAACGACAACTGTCGGAGCGGTGTGGCATGGCATGGACCTAATTTCTTCACAAGCGTTAATGTCACAAACCAAAACACACAAGTTTGAGTGACAAAATTCGAATGTGCAACTTCAGCAGTGGCATGGACCAACTTGTCCTTTTATTTTTTAGCCAATGTTGTTCAACTCATGTGCAAGCAAAAAGCCCAACCAAAATTACCACAATGCATAGTGACTTAAGGGTATGTTTTGGATTATGGCCGAAGTGTATTATCCATTTCCTTTTGACAACAACCAAAAAAATATTCTTTGTTTCAGTGGATGGCAAGTTTTTGGCATACCAATGCTCCTTTAGCGGTTCTGGTTTATTTTTTAGTCAATGTTGTTCAACTCATGTTCAAGAAAAATCTCAACTAAAATTGGGGCTAGCCAAATTTTTGGTAGAGCAACCTTGTGCGTAAACCAAATTTATGCTACAGCCAAAAATGTGTGGAGACACACATATGTGTAACACCTCTTTTTGATCTTTGATCGGTACAAATCATTGCTAATGTCACGAAATAAAGACGTGTATATTTCTCCCCCCTTCCCACAAAAGAACGCCACCATGAGCAAAGAAAGTTGTGATGTGCCCAAAGTACACCATAATCTGTTCATGACACTACGGAATCGGAGCGCAATAACTGCATGCAAAAATCAGAGAGTAAGAATTGAGCGAAATCAATGCAATCTTTTCATTTGCTTGCCCACCAATCAGAAAACAGGCGGATCTTCGCTATTGAATTGCATGCCGACATGTGACCGAGAAGAGTAGTTTTGGTGGAAGTGAGGAGCCCACGTTACTGGGGTTAGGAGAGATTAATTCAATTTGAAGGTAAAAAAAAATGGCAAGGTTTGAACTCTTTTCATTGCTCCTTGATCTTGGCGCCGAGGATTTCACGCCCGTCTTCCAAATACACAGGGAGTGCATCCATAGATGTCGGGGTGATATGTCGATATTTCTCATGGGTTGAAGCCATGAACCCCTAAAAAAAACCTTGACACTATCATTTTGACAATTTGACAGATTGGATCTCTGATCCCCCTAAACCCCCATGACACCTTTTCATTCCATCAACCGTCCATTGCATCCCAGAGGGAAAGTCTTCCTCCCAACACAAAGTGCCTTTTAGGGTCTCTTCACCATGTAACTTGCCCTGCAACCACCTCACCTCACCTCACCGGAGCAGCAGCCCAACCTCACCCCAAGACCAGAGCGTGAGTCCCACAGCGGCGCACACTCCGTGCCGATGCATAGGATTCCCGTTGGGCAGCTGTGGGTTTTGGGGAGCCGCGACGAGTACCAGTACCTGCACACCTTGAAAGGTGAAAACTCAACGAGAGGAAAAAAGAGCGCCCCACAAAGGCCGTCCCCACCCGCTTAAAAAACCCCGTCCCCGTTCATTTTTTTATTTCTCCAAGGCCCCTTTTGTTATCCTCTCCCTAATACAAACCCACGCCCGAACACACGGGATTCACAGGAGCTGCAGCGGAGAGACAGAGAGAGAAGAGCTAGAGAGGGAGGGAGCGGAGGGAGAAGCTCTCCGTGGAGAAACCCAGAGCTTAGAGGAGGAAGGCGAGCGAGGGGGGCTCCGTAATCTGGAGCTCTTGGGGGGAAGGGAGGAAGGAAGGAGCTGGGGATCCAACGGAGGCGGAAATGAGGGAAACGGAGCGTCCCCGATCCGTCCTTGAGCCGATTTTCTTGATTCTCTGAGCCGCGGAAGCGGGGAAGCTCTGGATCTCGAGGCCGCCCGAGCGTGAATCCTCGGTTTCTCCGGCGCCTCGTTGCCGCATTGCCTCCTCCCCAGATCCGGGCCGCCGGGCGAGGAAACGCCGGATCCTCGCCCTCGCCGTCTCCTCAAATTCCAGCTTCTTTGGGTCTCTCCGGAGCCGCGTGCTTCAGATCTTTCTCAAAAAAAAATGCCCATTTGTTTAGCTGGGGTGGATGCGTGAGTGGCGGCGACTACTTTATGAGCTGTCTCCTGCCATTTTTGGAGTAGATTCGCCCGCAATGGCGGATCTTGCCATGGCGCAGTAAGGGGGCCGGCCTCTTTCCGCGAGAGCGACAGCAGCTGCCCCGTAAGTCGCAATGTCTTTGAAGAGCATCGTGCGGGAGCTCAAGGAGATGAGGGACGGCATCGGGAGCATGTCCAGGCGCGGCGGCGTCACCGACGGGCGCGCCGGCCACGGCCACGGCCGCGGGGGGTCGCGGCATTCTTGGCCCAGCCTGTGGCCGGAGCCCCAGCCGCAGCCGCCGCGGCCGGGCCAGGAGCCGCAGCAGCAGGGGCAGTGGGCGAACCTGCCGCCGGAGCTGCTCATCGACGTGATACAGAGGGTGGAGGCCAGCGAGGTGGCCTGGCCGGCGCGGCGCCACGTCGTTGCCTGCGCCGCCGTCTGCCGGTCGTGGCGCGAGGTCACCAAGGATGTGGTGAAGACCCTCGAGGAGTGCAGCAGGATCACCTTCCCCATCTCCCTAAAGCAGGTATCTCCCGTCTCCCCATGATCTGTTTGCTCATCATGGTGTGAGTTTGGATGCTTGACTCGGTGATTTGTCGCAGCCGGGGCCTCGTGATTCTCCGGTGCAGTGCTTTGTGAGGAGGGACAGGGCGACGTCCACCTATCTCCTCTACTTGGGGCTCAGCCCATGTAAGTCGATCTTGCCTGATTGCTTGAACACATGGTTTCGAATTCCTTCTTTGTTCTGTTACCATTGCATCAAGATGTATAATGTATTGCTTCATACTTTTCCTTGTGAGTTAGTATGACTGGCCCATGCAAGGCGAGTGGATGCACGATTTATTCTATTTAGTGGAATCTGTATCCGCTAATGCCTTAATGGGATGGCACCGAAGATAAATGGTTCAGTTTGTATCATAGAGTTTGTACTACATTCCTTTAAGAAGAATCGGCAGAATAATAAACAACAATTAATCTAAGGGTTTTCCCACTACTGCAAAAGCTTTATTCATTGCTAGTCCTGAACTCCAAATTGAGAAGGAAGCTAACTGTTACTGGTTAACATCATTTCGAACACTGTAATCAGTTAAGTGAGGGTATACCATAGTAAAACTCCCTTCTTGCTGCATCAAATTGGACCTGGGTTACTCATTCTTAGCAAGTGTAGCAGGAGAAGAAGCTGAACTCAACCGTTGATGCGGTGCATTAATTTTTACCAGAATAAGCTAGGCATCGTGTGCAGTCCACAGCAAACCTTTTTTAGGTCCTGGGCTACTCATTCTTAGCAAGTGTAGTGTAGCAGGAGCAGAAGCTGAACTCAACCGTTGACGCGGTGCATTAATTTTTACCAGAATAAGCTAGATATCTTGTGCAGTCCACAGCAAACCCTTTTTAGGGTTAGTCCACGTCAAGCTTGGTAGGCAGTGGAGCAGGGTGCATCCAGAAAGATAACCTGCACCACGTCCTATTTAAGATTAGTTCATTTACAGAGATTTAGTCAGACACACAAATCTACCAAAGTTCAAATATGCCCAACAATGTCACTGACTAGTGTTGTGTATGCAATGCAGCTCTGCATGGGGAAAATGACAAGCTTTTGCTTGCGGCCCGCAAGATCAGACGTGCAGCCAGAACTTCTTTTGTGATATCACTCATCTCTGATGATTTTTCTCATTCCAGCAGCACCTATGTTGGCAAACTGAAGTAAGCTTACTATTTTGTTGGCTAAGTAATATGATTACTTTACTGTGCCATTTTAATCATACTATATTCTCCTGAATCAGACCAAACTTCCTTGGCACAAAGTTCACAATATTTGATAGCCAACCTCCTTGTGATGCTGCGGTGTTGCCTAACAACAAGCCAAGCAAAAGGCACTCGAAGCAAGTATCACCAAGACTGCCACTAGGCAATTACAATGTTGCGACCGTCTCATATGAGCTCACTGTCCTGCGCAATCGAGGACCAAGGAGAATGCAGTGCACCATGCACTCGATACCAGCCGTGTGCATTCAGGAAGGTGGCAAGGCCCCGACCCCTACTGGCATGGTCCACTCACTCGACGAACAAGTGTCTACCTTATCAACTAGTGGCAAAGGAAAGGTACCAAACATCGAATTCTCGTCAACAAGCCTCAGCGCTGATTTATCCGGACCGATCTCCACCAGCGAAGCGCCTCTGCTTCTGAAGAATAAAGCTCCCCGCTGGCACGAGCAGCTGCAGTGCTGGTGCCTCAACTTCCGAGGGCGTGTCACCGTAGCATCGGTCAAGAACTTCCAGCTCGTTGCCTCGGTTGACCCCTCCCTGGGCGTCCCAGCGGCGGAGCAGGAAAAGGTGATCCTCCAGTTTGGGAAGATCGGGAAAGACATATTCACAATGGATTATAGATACCCGCTGTCGGCGTTCCAGGCCTTTGCAATCTGCCTGACTAGCTTCGACACGAAACCGGCCTGCGAATAGGCTCGGGCCAGCGGAGACGTGTTGCCTGCCCCCTTGGATGCTGTAAATTCTGATATCTTTTGCTTCGACTCTTGGGACGAATGCCCCTGGGGAGAGATGGTAGGTGGTAGATTGATGGTAGCTTTGCCGGATGAAGATGGGGGCAATGATATCCCCGTATCTTGGCAGACCCCCCAGGATGATTTGGGCCAACTGTTGTAAGCGACTGGTATGTATTATTGTTGTTGTTGTTGGAATGTTTAGCAGTGACATATCACTGCCTTTATGGACATTGTTGTTCATCTTCGCCTGCTCTCCCCAGAAATTCTTGAGTGTTTTTTCTCCTGCTAGCTACTGCGATTGGCGGCTGTCAGCATTCTCATGCCACCGCGTTTTCTAGGATCTGTGTCGAACTTGGGAGGGTTTGTGCTGAATCGGTCTGAGATCTTACTGCAAAACGTTGTAGTCAGAAACGTATGAAGACCTGAAAATCGATGCGTTCTTCAAGGGCAAAATATATTGTTTGAAATGCTACAAGTGTAAACTGATTACAGATTTAAAAGGACGTAACTTTTGATAAATACATTTTCGGTCAGAGGAAGTAGTGCCCATAATCTCAGCCTCCAATCATTTCTTTTTCTGTGGCATGTGTCCCACGCGTAGTTTGATTATAGTTCCCAGAAATTCCCTTTTTTTCAGGGTAAGTCCCCAGATATTCCGACTAGAGTAGATTATCTTGCATATCTGCTTCCCTGGACCTTGCATATCTGCATATCTTGATGATCTACGCTGCCTGAGGGCCAGAGAAGAATGTTTTTCTTTGAAGGCACCTTGAAGAGTGAGAAAGTGATAATAACAGTAGAAGCATCCAAGAGTTCATTTAACCATTATACGTACTCCCTCCGTTCGGAATTACTTGTCTCAGAAGTGGATGTATCTAGATGTATTTTAGTTTTAGATACATCCATTTTCGAGACAAGTAATTCCGAACAGAGGGAGTATATGCCAGCAGATAAACCTCGAACCAGATTGCTTTTCTTGGGTAATCGTGGGTTCCCTCGCCCGCGGAGAAGCACCGCAGCAGCCAACTCCGTCATTGTCCATGTCATATACACACCGCCTTCGTCCTCGCTTGCGTTGCGTGGCGTGGTGATCCCCGCCGAATCTTCTTGGCCTTCTAGAAGGTGCGGGCGTCCTCTGAAAAAGAAAAAGAAAGAGGAAAATGTGTGAGCACTGGGAGATTGAAACCCGCGGCGTACGGATGGGCCCTGGGCCCCTGGCCGCCTATTTCTTCCCCCCTCTTCCCCACTTCACGTGGCCCTTTGACCGTATCTGGCCGTAGCACCACTCCGCCTACATGGAGGAGGAGGAGGAGGAGGAGGAGGAGGAGAAGGACCAGCCAGCGACCACGGTAAATGGATGGATCCATGATGAAATCCAGATTTACTGCTTGACCTCTGAATTTACATGGCGAGAAACGCATGACGAAGATGCACGAAATGAACTAGGACGAGGGAGGAGGTGTAGTCGGCGAGGCGACCGCGCCAGCACGATACCCCGGCACCGGCAGACCGAGCTTAACGCCGTCGTCACCGGCCAACATAAATATACTACGAGCACCACGGTTAACGTTTTGCTGCTACTAGTACTTACTTCAGCTGCTAGCAGAACGACGTACGTACGTAGTGAGTGCGGCAAAAGCAATCGAAAAGGGGTAGGTGGAGGCGAGCGAGCGGGCGGGCGGCGTTGGGTTTCGCCGTCGGCGGTAGCGGTACCGACCACCGAGCGGAGGCGATGGAGACGGTGGAGGAGGACGTGGAGGAGTACAGCTGGAGGGAGGTGGTGCTGCCGCGCCTCATCCCGGTGGTGCCCCACGCCGCGCCGGAGCTCGAGCGCGAGACCGGGGAGCGCCGCCGCGGCAGGGACCTGCTCGTCGCCGTCGACTTCGGCCCCAACTCCAGGCACGCCTTCCGCTGGGCGCTCGCCCACCTCGCGCGCATCGCCGACACCCTCCACCTCGTCCACGCCGTCTCCAGTTGAGTCCCCGAATCGCGCGCTTCTCTAGGGTTGCTCGATTTTTTTATTTACTAATGTTATAACAAAACACAGTACAGTATACTAGTAATTTTTAGGGCGGTCCAGCCACCGAACTGTGGCACATTTTAGTTTGGGTTGGAATACGATCGTCTCTTTATAGCAGTGATGAGGCACCATCCTTGGATTAACATTTTGTGCCCCACGACCTCATCAACTTGAATGTTGCCAGGAAAGAAAGAAGGGTCAATTGGCGCATATATCATGCCCTCACGACCCCACCTAGATAGAGGAACCGCAATCAGGAAAGTTGTTGGCTGGTATCCTGGTTATCATGGATCCATGTTGCTAGAATGATGGGAATGCCATGATAGCATAGGAGGGTTGGTTTCAGTCTTAAATAAAACCAGGGGAATTTGGTTGTATTCTGAATTAGTGTGAGATCATCCAAGCATCTGAACATGCAGGATATCGGTCCACATTTTGTAATCAACTGAGAATGGGGCTGAATGTGATTCGATTTTCTGCAGGTGTGCAAAATGATCTGGTATACAACAAGAGCCAGGAACTGATGGATGAGTTGGCCGTCGAGGCATTCAAGGAGTCACTGGTATGCCCTGTTACCACCCCTGTGTCTCTGCGTGTGTGGTTTCGTGCTGCAAATGAGCACTTTGCGCACCGGATTCATTAGCGTACCTCACGTTCTTTTGCGACGCAAGCTTAAATTGCAATGCTATGAGCACCTTTTTAGTGAAAGCTACGCAGACTATTTCTCGTGCAGTCTTCATATTTGTGAAATTCTATGTTCTGTTTCCTTTCCATAAGGAATTGATACATGTGAGTTTGATTGGGAAACTTACAAGGTCCATACCAAGGCACGGATTGTTGAAGGGGATGCTGGAAAGGTTATTTGCCGAGAAGCAGAGCGATTGAAGCCAGCAGCCGTCATTATTGGCACACGTGGTCGAAGTCTTATTCAGAGGTATCTGACTCCTAAACCACAGTTCAGTGACATCTGCGGCAAACTTTGATAACCTGAGGAGCTTATGAGTTAGCTCCGTAGTTAAATTGCCTTGGCTAACATTATAATATCTGGTACTTCCTCCGTTCCGAATTACTTGTCTCACATATGGATGTATCTAGATGTATTTTAGTTTTAGATACATCCATTTCAGCGACGAGTAATTTGGAACGGAGGGAGTACTTCGGAAGCATAATTGTACTGTTATCCCATCAGCATAAGGTTTGCATATGAGAGTTCATCAGAGGTGTATCGTCAAAGCCCTTTTGTTGTTCTTGTTCAGTTTACACATCTTCGTTTGAGTATTGGCATTGTTACACAGCGAGTGTGGATTTATCTTGGCCATCTATACCTTTTATCTTGGCCGGCCATCTTTGTATCAAGATCCGGGCTGTCTTTACATATAAACTTCTCTTTTTTTTTCTTCGAAACAAGAGAACATTTGTTATTAAAAAAAAGAGAACATTTGACCTTGAAACTTTGCTGGTCAATGCAACACAAGTCCCACTCTGAATAAAATGTTTATGATTTTGTGATGCAACAGAAATTTGTCAAATTATAAATTTCGAATCAGTTTTATCATTTTATATACTACTCTAAGTATTTTTATTTCGCTGAAAAAATCTGCACATGTTAGTACTTGTGTGATGTTGACCTGCAAAGTTTCAATTTCAAATGTTTCCTTATTTGAGAGAAACAAAAAGAAGTTTGTGCGTACAAATTTTGATGCAAAAATGGATGGTCTAGATAAGAGGTGTAACTGTATGGCCACACAGCCACAACTTTCCCTTACATAGTTCAAGTGCAGGTCATACTTGATTTTTGGGCATATAAATTTTCTCACTAATTTACTATCTACAAGCAAGTCTAGTACTAGTTTGTTGTGAAACGAGAACTGCCAAGCCAATGATCTCTAATTCAGTGTTTGCAGAATCAGGCCTGATAGTGCCTAGGCATGCTTCAGTTAATGCATGAAAAGAACATCAACTTTGAGTGCTCTTTAAGAGAATATGTGTGATAGCTCGAGTATTTGTTGTCAAATCACAAAGGCGCTAAAAAATGTTCAATGTTGTTTCTTGTTTCTACCATTTGATGTATCGACATATTTTATTGTCGCCCATGAGCTGAAGATATATTGTCAAGTACACCTTTAACTTTGCCCTTTTACTATAGTGTGTTGCAGGGAAGTGTCAGTGAGTATTGCTTCCACAACTGTAAAGCAGCACCAGTTATCATTGTCCCAGGCAAAGGTTAGTTCGAGTTCTTCATGAATCATGATAGTCCACAACCATTACACGAAATAAAGACTGTCAAACAGAAGTGCTAATGCCAAATTTAGCATGTGCATCTGTGTATGCCCATACTGATATGCATTGGTGGATGCAAGTGGATAATTCTAGCAGCTTTTAGTTGTGAGGAATTTTTTGCCAGTAGATATTCAAGCAAATGATTTTGCCATTTCTCTACAAGTCCGCCTTGTGTTCAGAGAGTAATTTCTGCTGTTCCTCACATCAAATCCGCGCTCGGTTAAAAAGGCTCATTTTCCTTTTCACACTCACACTGTAATGTTGGTGATGATTCTGTTTTCCTTAAAACAATTCTTTAATTCAGTGTTTGTTTGTGATGGCAAAATATCCACTTGATAAAAAATGTTTTAGTGTAACTTTCTTGATCGAGTCACAATGAGAGCATAGTTATCTTATGCTGTTGCTTTTTTGTGGCAAAACATATTTGATGGTTTAAGAGATATTGAAATTTGAGTAGTACCCATGAAAATCTGAAACAATATACCTTGCTCGAGAGGGATCTGGGTGCACTTATGTTCATCAGAAGTTATTGCCAGCGATGATGTGCACACGAGTTATCTTCTACTTCGAGTATAAGTAAGGTTGAATTATGTCTTTGCAGAAGCTGGTGAACAGTCTGTGCTTTGAAGAGGGGACGACGACAAGTAGGAGACAGCGGTGCACTGGTTTGGTGTCGCACCTTCAGTTTAATGTAATTTATCTGATAAGACGTGTGCATGTTGTTGTTCTGGATTGGTTTGTAGTGAGAATATTTATTCTGAGCAAGGTAGCGAGAACATATTATAAATGCTTTTGCTGTAATCTGAATCCTTTGTGTAGCTTGGTAGTGAAGAATTGTGGATCGCTTATGATTTGGTACACTAGCAATACAAGAATAACACTTCACGCACAAATGTGCTTCTGTTCTCATTGCTGACAGAATACTGCATTAGTACAGTTGCTATGAATAAAGAATCTTCAGCCACACGTATAGTTGCACTTAAAACTCCAGGAATGAGAATTAATCCTGCTTACAATTCCATTTTGAGGTTGTCTAGCAAACAGTCACCTGCAAGGGAAAGTAGCATCTTGATTCAGGGAACATGTTCTTCTGAAGCTAGAAATAGCACAAATGGACACTTCAGTCCTGACACTGCATTACGTACTAAAAGTAGAAGCTGGATTCAGGAAAATGTTCAGCATAACCGCTCACTCAAGTTTCAATGTGTTCATCACATATGCTTCCTGTGCTCAACTGACTATACACATGCATCTTCCAAATTTGTACTCATTTTTAGCCGAGTACAAATGAAATAAACTGTTTGACGCATTTTTTTTGTCAGAGTTCTGTAATGAGATTCTTTAACCTTCTGTCAGTATAGCAGGTACGTGATGGCCACTGGCCTCATCTTAACTGTAACACCATCTTATTTTTCCCTGGCTAACTCTGTATCTATGTTTTTTCACATAAGAATATCAGTACAAGGTAAACCCTGCAAGCTTTGCTTCAGAGAAGCAGCTACTCACTTTGAACTGACTGAAACTGTGCGTCGAACCCACTGAACAAATGCTGAGACGCAATGTCCCAAGCAGCAGCTCCGTTCACCTGCAGCAAAATACAGCAAAAAGAAGTTCAGAATATCATCTACCAGAACCGTACATCATGCAGGGACGGTCGATCTCCAGGCACATACGTCGAGGCATGAATCGACGGACGCGGTGGCCGACGCCGACATCGACACCGGCGTGGCAGCCGCCGACGGGGGCGCGCTCTGCGCCGCCGGGTATGAGCTGCTGACGAGCATGTCCAGCCCGAACCCAGCAGCCGGCTGTTGCATCTGCTGCATGGTAGCGCTGCTCATCTGAAGGCAGGACGGGTCCAGCTGCCCCTGGTGCATCGGCAGCGTCATGGCGGGCAGGGCCGCCGCGGGGCCGCACGCCTGGTTCATCCGCCTGCCGCCGAAGAGGTCGTCGACGATGTTGAAGTTCACCACCGGGTTGGAGGCGGCGATCTTCATGGACAGGAACTGCGTGCGGCCATGCCCAAAAGTAAGAAGCATGCAACGTGATCTCCGATGAACGGACAGCGAGAGAAACAGATTCAAGCTGGTTTGGTCTGGTATGGTTGATGCGTGCGTGCGTACCTCGACCTGCTTCTGCAGGGACTGGACGTAGTTGATGATCTCGTCGAGCATGCCGGCCTTGCCGGTGACCTTGTCGCAGCCGGGCACCAGCTCCTGCAGGTACCTCATCCGCTCGCTGATCCGCTCCCGCCTCACCTGCATCACGCGCATCAGGATCAAATTGTGCATACATACACAAGATCAATTGTTATTTCCCCGGCCTCCCGGAGTAGCAATGCATACCCGTTCGGCGAGGCTGTGGCTGTCCGTGGCCTGCCCGCGCCGGGCCCGGACGTGGATGTAGTCGGTCTTCTGGCCGGCGGCCGCCGGCTCCGGCTTCTTCCTGGCGCACGCCTTGGGCTTCTCCGGCCTCCCTTTCGCCGCCCCTCCAGCCTCGCCAGGATCGCACAGCTGCTGCTTCCCTCTCGGCCTCTTGCAGTCGTCCTGGCAAAGCTTTTTTTGTCAGTCAAAGACCAGCACACCAATAAGCAGAGCACAGCTCGAGGCTCACGCAGAGACAGAGACTCGCAGCGCATGCACAAAAACATCGTCCGACTCACTCACCTTTGCGTCCACATACGCGTCAGGTTTTCTCTTCGCGGACCCGCCGCCGCTGCTGGCGCTACCGCTGCAGGTGAAGGAGTTGCCGGCGCCGTTGCTGGTCGCTTGCGTCGCTGCACCCGGCGGCGGCGGCGCGCCGAACGCCGAGTAGCACGCGCCGCTGAGGTCCGGCCACTCCTGCTGCTGCAGGTACCCGAAGGCGCCGCACAATGCGCGGTACTTGTCGTCGTCGTCGAGCAGGCCCTGGAAATGGCTCTCCACGGACGCCGCCTGACCGCCGCCGCAGTGCGCCATTAGCCACCACCGCGCCAAGATCGATCGAGGTTCAACAACACCAAACAAGAAGGGATGGCGATTAAGTCGGGGCGAAGCTTTGGTTGATTCTTCTTGGCGCAGTGCAGCTAACTACGGATCTTGGAAGACAAGCAACGAGGCGAGGCGGCGTAGGGCTTGTGCGTGAAGCTGGCGCGTCCCTGTCTCCCTCCCCCGGCCCTCTTTCGTGCTCCCTGGAATTTTTCCTAATCCATATATATAGAGGGAATGTGTAGGAAGTAATCGTACTTTTCCCGCGGGATTGGATTGGATTGGGCCCTTTCCTTTAGGTGTGATCATGTGAGGTAGGGCGGGGGCTGGGTAAGTAAAGGAGGGAGGGCCGGGGCCCTGTGTTTGGGCTGGCAGATGCATGCAGTGCAGTGGCTAGCAAGTCCCGCTCAGGCCCCTCCGTTTGTCTGCAAATTGGTAAGTGGCTCGTTCCCACATCTGCCTTAATTTGTAAGCCTGGTGCGCTGTCGACCGGTGAGGCTGGCTAGGGAGACCCGGTTATGATGTGTGAACGGTAGCCATTGATCGGAAATGGGCATACGAAAACATTTTTTTCCTGAGCAACCAGCTGTAGCTCTGCCTTTTCATAAAGAAGAAGAAATTTGACAGTTGAACAAGGAAAACAGACCGAAAACCGACACAACCGCGTTACACACACCAGCCAAAGCTCTATGGTCTCGAAATGGCGGGCTTTGGTTCAGCTCTCGGGGCGATGTTGCGCCTCGAGCGAGCCGGCGACCCTGTCGCCCAAGCGACCATAGTCGCCACCCTACAATACGCCCCGGGTTGCCGTTCTAGCTTACAATCCTCAACAACACACACCAGGCCCGAGGTTGCATACTAGACGAGCCAACGACGCGGCAAGCCGTGTTACCAGAAGCGACACCCTACGGCACAGACGCTCTTCGGAGCTATCGCGGCTTCGACTTCCACATCATCCCCTAGGCCACACACCCGATGAGTCGACGACTCTGCCACCCAAGTGACCAAACTCGACACCCAACAACACAAATGCGCCCTCCCAGGCTGCCACTTCGGCATTCACACCGACCCCGAGGACGCACACCTTCACATGAAATATCTCAACCTCCACACTAAATGGGGAAAATTCGAGCCTCTCGAGCGGGATCTTGAATGAGCAGAAGATTATAGTATTATTTCTCAGGTTTTCAACATAAGCTGGGACGTAAATTTATTGTCTAAAGAAATGATACTACTACATTTCACAATTACTGACATGGCCACTGATATAATGTGCCTAAATCCTTCACTTCCATAATTTACCGTGGCTGTTGAACTATGTTGTGATGCGCTGAACTTATTTGTAACCAGAGGTAAAATTGAAGGACCCCTTTGTGCATGCAGTGAAACGAGAGGGCCGCTTTCTGAGTTTTGACCGAGGCTACAAAAGGACGACTGGCGAGGTGACAGCTGCTGCAATAACCGCATGGATAGCTCTATTCTCTCCTCTCTGCGTGCACTCACTCGCACACTGGCCCCTACCACCGCCAGGCACATCCGCCACGTGTACACTGCATTAAGACGGCGAGATCGCCGGATTAATGATAACAACCCTTTGGCCATTACTGTCGGAAATTGTGCTTTGCGTTGTCGCTAATACGATGATCAGTATACGTGCACGTCGGCTTAATTCCTCTGGCACCATCAGTCCTCTTCTGATACCAGTACTGACGATGATGATGGATGAGACCCGCGACAGTGTAGTGGTTTTTGTCAATGTTCGTGATTTTTTTTAATTCATCTGTTGTTTTCACGGCCAGAGTATTTGCAGTATCTTCGGAATGTTGTGATATTTATGCGAAATCGTGGCTGTTCATGTTTGTTATGTAATTATCGTCTTTATCATGTAGTCCTTATTATCGTCTGTTTTCTTCACTTGTACTCCCTCCGTTCCTAAATATAAGTCTTTTTAGAGATTCTAATAAGGGACTACATCCGGAGCAAAATGAGTGAATCTACACTCTAAAATATGTCTATATACATCTGTATGTAGTTCCTTATTGAAATTTTTAAAAAGACTTATATTTAGGAATGGAGGGAGTATAACAATCTGATGATTTTTACATTGCTTTAGTAGAGATGAATATGCAGAGGCCTTGGACCTTGAGTAGCAAACACCTGTTAAATTGCTTACCTGAAGGCTCTGAAGTTTCCTAATTAGCAGGGCAGTTAGTAGTCACCGTTTTTAGACGGTCGAACGGCTGGCTTCAGCTAAGGTGTGATGGGAAGAATGAGAGTGTCACCATACGATAGGACCTACGTACGTACTCCAGCTCGTGGTCACTGGTTAGTCGATGAGCTAGCAGCAAGTCACCGTTGGTGGTTTGCATTGCTCCCTCCGGCGTGGTCGCAGTCATGGACGCGTCCAGCGCCCGCACCACACAGGCCGATGGAGCGAGCGCCACGCAGTAGCCGCGGCTGGCTACGTGCGTGCTCTAGCCCCATACGTACACTGCATCGCATGCCCATCAATCCATCATCCTCATGCATAGCACCAACCCAGCCAAGCCTCTCGTCTACCTTGTCGGCCCTGCAGTCCGCCACTGCTCCGGAGCAGCCAGCGCCAGACGATGCATGCATGCATGCAACGTACTCCGTTCCGTTCCTGTTCCGTTCGGGAAAGGGCCGGCGTCCCCGTGTCCTCCGCCTCCTCTTGTGGGCAGACACGGTCAGAGTCAGGTCGACCGGAGATTCAAGCAGATCGATTTTCCTCGGGCAGGCAGAGGCATGCCAGTACCTGCGTGCAGGTGCAGGTGCAGGTGCCCCGACTCTGAAGTCTGAACCACTCTGATCTGATGAGGCTGCTCGTATCAACTGCAGGTACATGCATGGATGGATGGGCTTCTGTCAGGCCCATGCACTGCGGGGTGGGGGTGGGGGAGGTGGGTTGTGTGTGGCTTGTCTTGTATTTGTCGCTGCCGGCGGGAGGCGCGGCAGAGGGGATCTCTGCCGGTGCGCCCAACAGGGCCCCTGAAAACCACCGGTGAGCAGACACCCCACATGCGCCTCCGCCCCGCCCCCCATTGTCCCGTGTGGTGGTGTGCCAACGCCCGGCATCACCTTCCTTCGCAGGCGCTTTATTAATCTTGATCGTCCGGGAGGGAAGCATGCATTGACACGCCACAGATGGGGAGGTTATCAGAAAGACAAATGGAACAAAATATACGTATGTGTTTAGAGTTAACAAACAGGACATGGAGGAACTAGCTAGTGGAGCATTAGGGAGGTGCATGCATTGCACCGGCTCCACCATCGGCCGATCCTCTCCCTGCTTCAATTGTTGCGCGTCTGCGTCACCAGCTCTTCCCATTAGCTGGCCTATCATCAGTCGCTCAAAAGTGACCAGCGATGTGGAACTGCCATCGCAGATCCAGCAGCAGCACCATGCTTTCGCTCTGGACGCGTTCGACCTGATGGAAACAGGCCGGATTACTGCGCTGCACGCAAGTGGCTGCTTGATCCTCATCGTCCCCTGTTTGCTGGTGCGGATCACCTTGCCTTGGTTATTGTGGACACTGAAATTAACCTTCTGTCGCGATGCAGCCCCGGCTTGGCAGCATGTTAATCTTTGCTTTAGTTCTGTCTGACTAGGATGCGTGTAGATGGCCGTAAACCAGAGGTCAAACCGGCATTTTGTTTTAGAGTTGCCGATGGATACTTCATGAAACACGGCTTTATCCCGCTTTATTTATACGTGAAGCACAAGACCCCGCATGTTTAGAGCTCCTTTGATTCAAAAGGAATTTCGTAGGATTTTTAAAGGATTAGAATTCTTATGATTTTTTTCTATTAGTCATTTGATTCATAGGATTGAATCCTATAAATTTTTTTCCTATGTAATCATGTGTACTAGATTTTATTGAAAATCTAGTATCCACTTCAACCTCTTTTTTCATTTCTTTTGTTTTTCCGTGGCATCAAACACTATGTGCTAATCCTACGGAATTCAAGTCGGCATGTCACTTCAATCCATTATTTTTCTATTCCTACGTTTTGAGAATCCTACGAATCAAAGGGGGCCTTAAACAAGGTTCCAAATAAGAAAATAAAAGCATGTGCGGCATTATCGAGGCATGCCCAAAAGGAAAACAAAATGATAGAGTTGTGCACCTAATTACTCGAATCCGGTGGCGGGGTAGCTAAGGATGTCCTAAACCGGACAATACATCCATCCACGAACACTGATGCAGTAGCCATCCATCCAACCGTAGCCACATACATTTCGAACCGGATTTCAACTAACCGAACGAATTGTATGCAAACCAGATGGTTTTTATATAAACTGGAGCACATCCATTACATTTTAGACAGTTTTCAATTAAAAGGACCAGACCTAAATCTAGCCTACGGCGGCACCAGTCGTCCAAATCTTTGTTGTTCCCTTTTGGTTATCATGTCCTCCTTCTACGGTCCTTATGAGCGACGAGGGTAAGACCCGTCAAGTGAAAGTGCGATCTCCGACAAGGAAGAGTAGAACGTGGGAGACAGACCGCCCACTTGGGACTCGAGGCCCCGCTGCCTCCCATGCTCTACTTCTCCTCATCGGAGTCTGAGACCTACCCGTTGCCAGTGGACGTGAGGTCGATGATGGACGTGGATGGGCCAGCACTGTCATCCTTCCACATGTGCCCCCGAAAAAATGGTGGCGGTGCGTAGGACGTGTAGCTGGCGGCATTCTCGACCTTGATCGCTAGCGTCGCTTTCGCGTCCGGCGGCGCCACCTCTGTGTTGCGAGCGGCAGCTTGAGCACGCGGCCTCATGGATCGCCCGCTGCTCGGTGGTGAAGTTGGGGTTTGCTATGGCCATGGCCGCCACGGCCTCCTTGATCGCTAGTGCCACTTCCGCGTCCGGCTGCGCCACCTCTGTGTTGCGAGCGGCAACGTGAGCGCGCGCGGCCTCATAGATCGCCCGCTGCTCGGTGGTGAAGTTGGGGTTCACTACGACCATGGCGGCCACGACCTCCTTGATCGCCAATGCCGCTTCCGCGTCCGGCTGTGCCACCTCTGTGTTGCGAGCGGCAACGTGAGCGCGCGCGGCCTCATAGATCGCCCGCTGCTCGACGGTGAAGTTGGGGTTCACTACGACCATGGCTGCCACGACCTCCTTGATCGCCGATGCCGCTTCCGCGTCCGGCTGCGCCACTGTGTGTTGCGAGTGGCAGCTTAATCTCGCGCGGACTCATGGACCCCCCGCTGCTCGGCGTCGAAGTTGGGGTTTGCTACGGCCAAGGCCGCCACGGCCTCCTCGCTCGCCGTAGATTCGTCCCTCTGCCAACCGGTGTTGTTCGAGGAGGAACATGTTGTTGTAGGATCAAAAGCATGTCTAGAGGGGGGGCGTGATTAGACTACTTGACCAAATAAAAACTTTTCCTTTTCTCAGTTTTAGTTGTAGGCAAGTTTTAGCAATTTTATCAAGTCAAGCACACCCTACAGGCAAGTCTAAGAGTTGCTTAGCGGAAAGTAGAGACTTTGTATATGAATGTAAAGGAGGTGTTAGGACCGAGAGTATATCGAATAGAGGGGGGTGAATGGGAGATTCAATTTTTTCCGGATGATATGAATTGATCTCAAACACAACAGCGGAAATAAGGTTCAGTAGATACAAACTTAAACAAGCACTTTATCTAGGTGCTTATCTATCGATGAAAGTGGTAATTAATGATGGTACGAGCATACAATATAGCAGGTCGGACAATGACGATGGTAATGCAATATGCTACCAGTTGTAACAACATGAGGTGTAAACAAAGTGTGGAACAACGAAAGATAACCACGAGAAAGAACTACTACAGGGTGAATGAAAACAACACAGAGATATGCACAAGATAGAACACATATGAGTAGCAGAGTAAATGACTGAAATGACTACACTGAATGAGGAGAAAGCAACAGAGCAAGCGACGAAAGATAATAGATGATAAAGACGAGAGATATGCCACTTGCAATAATAGATTAGATAAACTATCGACACAGAGAACGAACGTAAACTGCTGAATGTAATGAAGTGAAGTAGATTGAACCAGCGGTGCTCGATGGCGATAGAGAGATTTGGTAGACCAGTTCGCCCTTCTGCCAAAGGACCACGTCTGGTTGGAGGGGTTGTGACTTAACACGGAAGATAAACTCTCTTCGCCCTATTCTCCTTGAACCCAGAGCTGATCAGACTCTAGTTGATTTCACTCGTGGTAGATACTTGTCGGCGATGTCCAAACCTTCGGTCGAACTTCGTGAACCACAATCACTCTTGGTTGTTGAAGATCTAGCTTGGTGAAGACAACAACTCTTCAACACTCGAGCCGAAACCTATCATCTAGAGAGTGGGCAGCTCTCAAGAGTAATAGGTACAAGTACTCTTACTCAGAACTACTGTGATATTAAATCACCGTCTAAGTTTGGGCTCTTGATTTTTTTCTCTTGGTGGATCTTAAACTCAAATCACTCGGAGAGGGGATGTTGTAGGATCGAAAGTAGGACTAGAGGGGGGGTGATTAGACTACTTTACCAAATAAAAATCTAGCCTTTTCCCAATTTTAAGTCTTGGCAGATTTTAGCAACTTAGCACAAGTCAAGCAATCAACCTACACACGCAATTCCAAGAGTGTAGCTAGCCTTCATTTTGCACTAACTATGATCACTACCTTTGCATCCAAAATCCTTTAAACCAGTTTTGGCATATCAGTCCACCATACCTACCTATATGTGGTATTCTTTTGCTGTTCTAAGAAAATTTGTATGTGCCATCTCTAACTTTCAAAATAAATTTCTTTTTTGTGTGCTCGTACCGCTCGCGAGGCGGCGAGGGGTGGCCAATATTTTCCATACTAGATGTGTTATTCTCACGATGAGTATTTATTCACTTGTCATTGCACGAGAGTAGGACAAAGGTATTAGGGATTCCCACTCCTGAAATGAAAAATGAATTTACTTTATGTTGTCAAATAATAAATTCCTTGAAAAGTGTTGGTATGGAAGGCACCCGTGGATACGGTTAGCCATGGAAAGTGAACGTATGGTGGAAAAAGGAATAAACTTTATTTTCTATTTGGGAACCGCCTATGATATATCTAGCACGGAAAGTGTTGGGAGCTCTAAGTCGTTTTCGTTGGTGGGAAAAGTATGCCTCACAAAATGTTTTTATCTCTCAATTTTTGCTTTGAGCTCTGGCGTCTCTACAAATCCCTACTTCCCTTCGTGAAGGGCCTTTCTTTTACTTTATGCAATTTTTATTTTTAATTTGAGTCTCCATCTTCTCTTATAAAGCACCAACTAGGGGTACTATGATCGTACTTGAGAATTGGGTGTAGTTAATATGCGAGTGTGTTTCATGGATGGATCAATGATTGAGCATGATGGGCCAGGGATAACTTATTTTAGCGTTGATATTTTGAAAGACATGGTTGCTTGTTGGTATGCTTGAGTATTAAAGTCCTCATGACAAAACTAGACTATTGCTTTGAACCATATAAAAGTCCAAATGTCCATGCTACAAAGAAAAGAATATAAGATGACATGTTAGGCAGCATTCCACATCAAAAATTCTGTTTTTATCATTTGCCTATTCGAGGACGAGCAGGAATTAAGCTTGGGGATGCTGATACGTCTCCAACGTATCTATAATTTTTGATTGTTCCATATTGTTATATTATCATTCTTGTATGTTTTACAATCATTTTATAGAAATTTTATATCATTTTTTGGGACTAATCTATTGACCCACTACCCAGTGTTAGTTGCTGTTTTTTGCTTGTTTTTTACATCGCAGGAAATCAATATCAAACAGAGTCCGAACACTTGGGGGGTGGCCCGAGGGAGGCACAACCCACCAGGGCGCGCCTGGGGTGCGGGAGGTGGGTTGTGCCCACCTTGGTGGCCTACCGCACCCCCTCTTTGCCCTATAAAATTCCAAATATTCCAAAAACCCTCGGGGTTAACCTAGATCAGAAGTTCCGTCGCCGCAAGCCTCCGTAGCCACGAGAAATCAATCTAAACCCTATTCCGGCATCCTGCCAGAGGGGAAATCATCACCGGTGGCCATATTCATCATCCCGGCGGCCACCATGATGAGGAGGGAGTAGTCCACCCTTGGGACTAAGGGTTTGTACCAGTAGCTATGTGTTTAATCTCTCTCTCTCTCTCGTGTTCTTGAGATATCACGATCTTGATGTATCACGGGCTTTGTTAATATAGTCGGATCATATGGTGTTTTCCCCTCTCTATCTTGTGATGAATTGAGTTTTCCCTTTGAGATTTCATTTTATTGGATTGAATACTTTTATGGATTTGAGGGCACTTGATATATGTCTTGCAAATTAATACTCGTGGTGACAATGGGGTGTCATATTGATTCACTTGATGTATGTTTTGGCACTCAACTCGAGGATTCCCGAGGTGACATTGGGGTAATCTATGCATAGGGGTTGATGCACGTTCTTGTCTTTGTTTCTCTAGTAGAAATCTTGGGGCACTCTTTGAGGTTCTTTGTGTTGGATTGAGTATTATGAATCTAAAATTACTTGGTGTTATTTTAGTAGGAACTCTTGGATAGATCGATCGGAAAGAATAGCTTCGAGGTGGTTTCGTACCCTACAAACGATTTCTTCTTATGTTCTCCGCTAGATAGGAACTTTGGAGTGATTCTTCATCGCATGTTGAGGGATGGTTATATGATCCAATTATATTACCATTGTTGAGAGATTGGACTAGCGAAAGTACGGACCCTAGGCCCCATTTACAAGCATTGCAATACCGTTTGTGCTCCGTTTTATTTATTTAGGTTATAAAAATATATTTCTACCATCCATATTACACTTTTATTACCATCTCTTTGTCGAACTAGTGCACCTATACAATTTGTCATTGTATTGGGTGTGTTGGGGACACAAGAGACTTTTTATTATTTGGTTGCAGGGTTGTTTGAGAGAGACCATCTTCATCCTACGCCTCCCACAGATTGATAAATCTTAGATCATCCACTTGAGGGAAAATTGTTATTGTCCTATAAAACTCTGTGCTTGGAGGGCCAACACGTGTCTACAAGAATAAAGTTGCGTAGCAGACATCAAGCTCTTTTCTAGCGCCGTTGCCGGGGAGGTGAGTGCTTGAAGGTATATCTTTAGATCTTGCAATTAAATCTTTTAGTCTCTTGTTTTATCACTAATTTGGTTTATAAAAGAAAACTACATAAAAATGTAATTGAGGTTGCATCATATTATTCATCTTTATAATGTATTTCGTGAAAATGATGGAAAGGAAAATTGTGCTCAATTGATAGAAGAAGAATTCAATAGAATGTTTGGTATAAATGATGAGCATGACTGCAATGTTGTTAGTATGAATTCTTTGAATATTTATGATACCAATGATATGCAAAGCCACAAGATTGGGGATGCTATATTTTATGAAGATGATATTTTTAGTCCCCCAAGATTTGATGTGAAAATTTGTTATAATGATTACATGCCTCCTATTTATGATGATTATAATGATGAAAGTGGATTCAGAGAGGTCATGACTTTATTTAATGATGAATTCACCATTTTGGATGAGGTTTCAATTGACTATGAGAACAAGGTTGCCATCTATGATCATTATGGTGATGACATGTATGCTATAAAGAATAATGATAATCATGAAACTTGTCATCATGATTTTAATTTTCACTCTCATGATAGTTATTTTCTTAAGTTTGCTCCCACTACTATTGATGAGAATAAATTTGCTTATGTGGAGAGTAATAAGTTTTCTATGCTTTTGTGTCATGAAAAGAATGCTTTATGTGATGGTTATATTGTTGAATTTATTCATGATGCTACTGACAATTATTATGAGGGAGGAACCTATGCTTGTAGGAATTGCAATAATATCAAGTTTCCTCTCTATGTGTTGAAAGTTTTGAAGTTATGCTTGTTTTGCCTTCCTATGCCAGTTGATTCTTGTTCCCACAAGTTGTTTGCTCATAAAACCCCTATGAATAGGAAGTGGGTTAGACTTAAATATGGTAGTCATATGCTTCATGATGCTCTCTTTGTGTTTCAATCTTTATCTTTTATATGAGCATCATTGAACTCATCATGCCTAGCTAAAAGGCATTAAAGAAAAGCGCTTGTTGAGAGACAACCCAACACTTTTACCTACTGTTTTTGCGTGTTCACATGATTAGGCTACTGTAGTAATCATGTTTTATTGATTTTGTTTCAATAAAGTGCCAAGTAAAGCTTTTGGGATGATCTATGGTGATAGTTGATTTGATCTTGCTGAAAAACAGAAACTTTTGCGCTCAGGGAACCAATTCTCATTTTTAACAGAAGCGTGATAAAATACTGATTATTTTTGCAGAAGATTAATAGACAAATTTACCAGGCTTTCCTATTTTTTCAGAAGTTTTGGAGTAGCGGAAGTATGGTTTGAGTACAGATTACTGCAGACAGCTCTATTTTTGACAGATTCCGTTTTCAATGCATAGTTTGCTTGTTTTCTAGTTTCCATGGCTTATATTGCTCAATATAAATTGTGGAAAATGATATGCTACAGTAGGAATTGTGTGAGAACAATTATGAATCTTGTCTTTGACGGTACCAAAAGTGAAATGGTTTGCTCTTTATCATACTAACCTATCTCGCAAAGTTCTGTTAAGTTTTGTGTGATTGAAGTTTTCAAGTTTTGGGTGAGATGTCGATATGAGGAGAATAAGGAGTGACAATACCCTAATCTTGGGAATGCCCAAGGCACCCCAAGGTAATATTCAAGCAATATACAAGCAACTAAGCTTGGGGATGCCTCGGAAGGCATCCCCTCTTTCGTCTCCAACATTATCGGTAACCTTACTTGGAGCTATGTTTTCATTCGTCACATGATATGTGTTTTTCTTGGAGCATCATTTTGTTCTGGTAGTATTTTATTGCTATTATTTAGAATAATGTTTTGCATCTTTTATTTCAATAAAAATGGCAATGATAGCCTCTACTATGCTTATTTTGCAAGCCTACATGTTGCTGTTTGAAAACAGAAAACTTACTGCTGTTGCAAAAATTCCCTAGAAAATTAAGAATGTGATAAAATGTTGAAACTTTTTGCAAAATAAGATATGATAAATTTTATACAGTGTGTTAAATTTTCATAATCTTTGGAGTTTAATAAGTATTGATACTCTTGCATTCTTTACAGACTGTGCTGTTTTGGCAGATTGCTGTTATGTTTGCATATGTTTGCTTGTTTAATGATCCTATTTGAGGATAATAGTATTAAATATGCAGAGGCATTTAGTATTCAATGTTGAATAATAATTTTAATTATTTGCTACAGTAGAGAATGATAAGGTTTTTGCATTGGTTTATACTAACTTATCTCACGAGTTCTTGTTGAGTTTTGTGTGGATGAAGCTTTTGAGATTTAGGAAAATCGTGATATGAGAAGAATTAAGGAGACACAAAAGCTCAAGATTGGGGATTCCCAAGGCATCCCAAGATAATATTTCAAGAAGTCTTAAGCATCTAAGCTTGGGGATGCCCCGGTAGGCATCCCACCTTTCTTCTTCAACAATTATCGATTACTATCGGTTGAGCTTAAGTTTTTGCTTCTTCACATCATGTGTGCTATTATTGGAATGTCATTTTATTTTGTTTTGCTTGCTGTTTTAATAAAATGCTTAGATCCGAAAGTTTTTGAATAAGAGAGAGTCCTCAAATAGCTACCTATTTACTTAACTACTCGGTTGATCTTCACTTATATCTTTTTTAGTAGCTCGTCATTTTCTCTAGTGCTTAACTTATATCTTTTTGAGCACGGTGTGCTTTAGTATTTTTGAAGAAATTCTCTCTTGCTTCACTTAAATTAATTTGAGAGAAATAAATATTATGCTCATGATCTTCACTTATATTTGTTTGAGCTTATCAAAAGCAATACATGAAAATTAGTTCCAAAGTGATAGATATTCAAGAAGGATATAATAAAAACTTTCTTGAAGATCATTGGACAAAATAAACTTGATTCCTCGTAATAGTTTTGAGATATGATGATGTGACATGTGAGTCATGTTGATGAGTAATTATGCTTTAGTAAGAATATTGGTGTTAAGGTTTGTGATTCCCTATGCAAGCACGAAAGTCAATAGTTGTGCAATGAAATTACATCCTACTTGTGGTACATTATTCGGTGTTAATTATGCTCCATGCTGGCTTATCAGATTATTCGTTTATTGGTTGGTCGCTTCTCAATCTTTTGCTAGCCTTCATTTTGCACTAAGTATGATCACTACTTGTGCATCCAAAATCCTTTAAACCAGTTTTGCCACATGAGTCCACCATACCTACCTATATGCAGTATTCTTTTGCCGTTCTAAGAAAATTTGTATGTGCCATCTCAAATTTTCAAAATAAATTTCTCTTTTGTGTGCTCGTACCGCTCGTGAGGCGGTGAGGGGTGGCCAATATTTTCCATGCTAGATGTGTTATTCTCACGATGATGATGCGACGAGGGGAGGCCCAACACGTGTCTACACGAATAAAGTTTCGTAGTAGACTTCAATGGTGTGATGATGATGAACTCTTTGCTCTTGTGCTTCAAGTGATAGTCTCCCCAACACTCAACTCTCTCACACAGATTTGGCTATGGTGGAAAGATGATTTGAGTGGAAAGCAACTTGGGGAAGGCTAGAGATCAAGATTCTTGTGGTTGGATTGGAATGTCTTTGTATCAACACATGAGTATGCGGTTCTCTCTCAGAAAATGGGTAATGGAAGTGTAGGCATATTCTGATGGCTCTCTCACAAATGGAGATGGGGGTGAAGGGGTATATATAGCCTCCACACAATCCAACCGTTAGACACAATTGACCCAACTTGGTCATACCGAATAGAAGAACTCGGTGAGACCGATTCAGTTCAAAATGTGAACGTTAGGAATCTCGGTGGGACCGACATGATCAACTCGGAGGGACCGATGTGCTAGGGCTAGGGAAAAACCTCATCTTGGTTAGACCGATTGCATGAACTCGGTGAGACCAATTTAGCAAAGAGGAAATAGAGGGTTGGTCAGGCAAACTCGGTGGGACCGATCGCTCATTTCGGTGAGACTGAAATGTTACGAAGGGAAACAGAGAGTTTGTCATGCAAACTCGGCGGGACCGATTGCTCATTTTGGTGTGACCGAAATGTTATGAAGGAAAACAGAGAGTTTGCAATGACATCTCAGTGAGACTGAGATCCGTATCGGTGAGACCGAATTGTCTAGGGTTTCTGGCACTGGCTATGTCAACTGAACTCGGTGGCGCCGGATAGATCAAATCGGTGGGCCGAGTTTGACTTTGGGTTTTGGATATGTGTGGAAATCCGAAAGTGGGTGAGGGTTTTGGAGCAATATCACTAAGACTTTGAGCAAGTAGACCATTAAGCAACACCCCATCTCCTTTTAATAGTATTGGCTTTCCTATGGACTCAATGTGATCTTGGATCACTAAAATGAAAATGAAGAGTCTTGAGCTTTTACCAATCTTTGTCCTTAGCATTTTGAGGGGTCCACATCTCTAGTCCATGCCATGCCAATCATTGAACTTCCTGAAATATTTAACTTGAATGGATATTAGTTCAATGAGCTATATGTTGTTATGAATTATCAAACCCACCACAGGGATTAGTTGCACTTTCAGATGCTGAGTCAATCTTCTCAGAAATCTTAAGCGGAGCAGCCAACGAACAACGTTGGAGCGGGGCGGCTATTTATAGTCCCAGCCTTCCCTGAAGGGAAATGACCAAATTGGACATGTGGAGTAGCCAATGGCCGAACAAAACGAGTCCAACAGTTGGAATTTAAGCACAACGGTAATATTACTTGCGGAGCAAGTAAATCTAACTCCTCAGTTTGAAAGATACCTCCCGCAGCACGAAGAACAACGTCAACTGCTGCCAGGTAATCATTCGAAGCATAAAGAGATTTCTGTCGCATCTTTCATAGGTTTTGGGCTAAGCGTCACAGTGGATCTAAGATTCGAGAACCTATACCCCTCTTAATAGTACGGAGGTCATATGACTCAAATATACGAAAGAAGAATAACGAAATGAATACTACGTCTTCACTTTGTCTTCGACTTCCATTCGTTGCAGTCATATTCCTTCAATAGAATCTCTGAAACAATCCCTTCACGTCAGCAATAATTTTTCGAGGGGCTAACTCCTTCACATCAATCTTCTCGCTTACATATCTTCAATAGATGTAGCTCATTCTTCTCTGCAACGCAGATATTCTTTGGTGAAGTTCCTCGAACTTGACACCGGAGACAACATTCTCTTCGGTTCTGCATGGACTATTTATCTCTGTATGCACTAGCAAACAAATCAGTCCATACCTATCTCTGTCAACAATCTCCAAAACACAAGAGGGCAAATATTGCACCAACAGGAGAGATTGGAGATTTCAAATGCAATGAAGGCATGGTGATTTTTGACGTGGTTCCGATAGGTGGTGCTATCGTACATCCACACTGATGGAGATTCAACCCACGAAGAATAACGGTTGTGCGAGTCCACGGAGGGCTCCACCCACGAAGGGTCCACGAAGAAGCAACCTTACCTATTCCATCATGGCTTACGTCCACGATATACTAGCCTCACTCGGGTAAATCTTCATGAAGTAGGCGATCTCCTTGCCCTTACAAACTCCTTGGTTTAACTCCACATGGTGTTGTTGATGATGAACTCCTTGCTCTTGTGCTTCAAATGATAGTCTACACAACACTCAAATACTCTCTCACAGATTTGGCTTTGGTAGGAGAGGTGATTGAATGGAAAGCAACTTGGGGAAGACTAGAAATCAAGGTTCAAATGGTTGGATTGGAATATCTTGATCTCAACACATGAGTAGGTGGCTCTCTTCTAAAAAATGAGTAGTGGAAGTTGTGTTTCGTTCTGATGGCTCTCTTAGAGAGTTGGCGGTGGTGGAGGGGTATAAATAAGCAGCACCAAAAATCCAACCGTTACAAGCCTTTGACCCAACTCGGTGACGCCGACATGAAATCTCGGTGAGACCGACGAGTGTAAAAGACTTGACCGTTAGGCTTTTCGGTGAGACCGATCATACCATCTCGGTGAGACCAAAGTGCAATGGCTAGGGAAAGACCTCGTTTCGAGAATTCTGATCGTTTCATCTCGGTAATTCTGAAATGAAGCAACTTCATTACAGAGACTTGGCCAGGCCATCTCGGTGAGACCGAGATCCATTTCGGTTGTACCGAAGAGTTAGGGTTTGGCATGTGACAGTGTATATGGTAATCTCGATGGGTCGGGATGAGAGCTTTTCAGTGGGACCAAGATCAACTTTAGGGTTTTGGATAGGATGGAGTGGAGAAGTATTTGAGAGTTTTGGAGCAATATCACTAAGCACTTTGAGCAATTAAGTCATGATCAAAATCTTATCCCCTTTTAATAGTATTGGCTTTTCCTGTGGACTCAATGTGATCTTGGGTCACTTAACCAGAAAATGTAGAGTCTTGAAGCGTTGCCAATCTTTGTCCTTAGTATTTGGGGGGGGGGGGGGGGGTCCACATCCACTAGTCCTTGCCATGCCAATCATGGATCTTCTCTGAAATCTATTGTCAATGTGCATTAGATCAATGACATATATGTCGTTATTAATTACCAAAATCACCCGGGGATTAGTTGCACTTTCAATTGTACCGCTGCTCCTCCTGCGCCTGTCGGAACGACAACATAGGCGCTGACGCAGGCTGCTCCTCTGCCATGGCGGCGATGAAGTGCGCCTGCGCTTGCTCCATAGTCAAGCCGGCATGCACCGGCGCGGGCTCCGATGCTAAGTCATCGTCGGAGCCCGTCTCCATCGTAGGATCGTCGCCGGAGACCACGGGGAGTTGGCTGACATGCCAATGTCGATCCGCATGGCACGTCGGCTCCGCCAGGCGGCCACCTTGTGATTCTGCTACGTCGAGAGGTTGTCCCACAATGTGTTCCCTGCCCACAGTCATGACAAATGTGGTGCACCGGAGGAGGATGTTGAGAGGATGTGTTGTGGTGTGTTTCTGAGCTTGGTGTGGACACCTTTAAATAGAGGATTACGGTGAGGGCAAGCGTCCGGGTGCGTCAATGCGCGAGCATCCAAGTTGGTTTCTTAGCCGGCGAGCCTGTTTAATGGCGGCATACGGGTGGATGGGCATTGGTGCCCTCAGCCGACGAGCCACTTCAATGGCGACGCTAGTGAGAAGTCACATCCGCTCTAGAGCGGCATGAAAGCAGGCACCTGGCTTGGGGCGGGAAAGCGTGCGGCGTGCGAGAGAGGGTGTTTAGTGGTCCAGGCTTGTCGGAAGCGGGCATGGCAGCGGTTTGAACGCCCGCATAGCCCCCCTTCCCGGTTTGGTTTTGGTTTGCGGGGAAAATGATGTTTGGACCGCTAAACGGAGCGATACATGACCACGTTGGATGCCAAAATATGTTCAGACCGCGTGATTTGAACGATTGTGGGTGATTTGAGAGTCAGCGTTGAAAATGCCCTAAATGACTTGCCAAAACCGAGCCAAGTGAGAGATTGCACTCCTGTCCCGCTCCCTACTCAGTGCCCGTCTATGGTGCAAAAAGACAACAAGACATATAATGACATTGCAAAGTTTTTTTTTTGCTTCAGGACCATTTTACCGCAGATGGTACAAAGGGTTCAAGCCAGAGACCCTGAAGAACACCTACTTGAACCCCTCAGAAAGAGAAAAAAACAGGAAGGGGCGCTTTGGATATGGATTCCAAATGCTCTTTATATTTTGGACGTATCCGTTTTTTGCATGGTAATATGTTACAGGTGGCAGATGGTATGCATATGTACGTATAACATACCGAAGAAGAAGCAGGTGACGGATCCAACAGTCCGTCAGGTGGAACGGAGGGTGCGTGTGACGTTCCGTTAACCTGGAATATGTGTACTAGAGGGGACGTTGGAAGCGCACCGCCTGTGCCGTGGTAGATAATTTTTTTGGCCCATATGTAGTTATGTACCTTGTTACAATATCCTTCATGACATAAGAAGACATCGCCAACCCTTCGTTCTTGTGAAATATACAAACTCACATAGCCAATTAATATGTATTTTTTATTACTAAGGAATTACTATCTAAATATCCATGATTTTTGACAAATATTCAAAAAACAAGAATGCATATTAAGTCAGTGCCCTCGACTCGGCTGAGTTGCTCAATACTTTAGCTATGCCATCATGCTGACACGAGCTTCCTCTAAATCAACACAATCTATCCACATTTATGCTCCATTAAATGCTCTTTTTAGAGGAGATTAATGCATTTTTATTACACTTAGCAAAAGTAAACACATTTTTAACTCCTTATAACCATCCAATGTACATATAATTGTAACCAATACAATCTTTTATTACACTCAGCAAAAATTATCACATTTTTATTTCATTGTAACTCATTTTGTCAGCATACAATCAGTTCTACCATACGTTTCCATTACAGTTAACAAAATTAATCACATTTTTTACTTATTTATAACTTATTTTGTGTGTATGGAGTTGTAGCCAGCCTATTTGCTTTTTACACTTAGCAAAATTAATCACATTTATTTCTTTTTATCCACGCATGATCCCAAGTAGTACATCTTTTCTATTTTTTTAGCACAACACAAATCCAGATTAACATATCTTTCTATTAAAAATCAAGATTAACCATGCAACAATGTTGCTGAAAATTAAGGTAAGTTGTTATTTGTTACACACTTTAGCGCCTATCATTGTAAGCATGCTTGCACTCAATTTGAATTGCATTTTGCAGAGATAGGTAGATTATTATTTTTATACCGAGACAATGCACTTTAACAACCTTACACTAACCAGACCCTCTCAAATGTGAGAAAAAGTGAAAAGGGAATAATCATATGACTAAGTGGATTAGTTTATGCTTTAGAGGAATTATAGTTTATATATTGAGATGTGTTATCATTCGCTTCGGGATTCTTAATTATCTTGTAGAGTAGATATTTATTTATGTGGTCTAACAAATATCTCAGTAGTGGTTTCTAGAGTATAGAATTCTGTATCATGTGTGTAAATAGCTAGCTGATTCTTGAGATGTCTAGATGATTTGTTGTTGAATTCGTTCCATTGCTTGTTAAATGTTTCTTATTTGTTTGCAGATATCTATCTATTTTTTCGTTCTTTTTTGCAAACACGTGTCTTTCATGTTATTGCAACACATGCATACTCAGAATAGCGATGTGTGTGGTACAAATGCACGCAAAATTGTGCATCGTGTGTGGTACAAATGTTAGACACAAACCACCCGCAGAAAAAGAGACACAAACCAAATCATGAAGATGCCCACAAGGTGAACTTGGGAATGGATTTGATGCGGAGCTGATGAGTCCAAAGTTGCATCATGTTTTATGTTTAGTATTGTGTCGTAGTCGTAGTACACTAAATTAAGCATGTTTATGCTTCAGAAAAACAATAAGAGTCTCCCGCGACTTCCTCGGCTGAATAGAAGAGATAAACTACCACGTAGAGTTATCATGCCCCCGCTGATGAATTGATTACTAAAGGTGTGGAAGCCTTCGTGACTCTTCGATGATACGATAGAGCTCGACGCAATCGTGTATCTTATATGAATAGTATTTTTCAAGGATGGTTACATTAATTATTTTATTGTGAGATGTTCATCTTTGTTAGAAGGGAGAGAGGGATTTGATGGAATTATTCGTTGTATTGCTTGAGCCTGGTGGGCATATATATATATATATATATATATATATATATATATATATATATATATATATATATATATGAGTACAATCATCTACTTGGAGTAGAAGACAAGCCAGAACAAATCATACTCTACCTCGTCTTTCCTAATAAACATTATACTCAACATCCCCCGCAGTCACAATGGTAGCGACGCAGACGATGAGACTGGAGAAGAATCCGAAGGCAAGCCGACGGACACCCTCCCACAGTCGTAACGGCCGACGCATCGCGGAGTCGTGACTGGAGTGGCAACCGACGAGGTTGCTCAAGCAAGGCGGTAGCCCTTTGTGCCGTTTGTCGATGTAGCCGAGAGCATGGGTGGTGGAGCCGTGGTTGAGGTAGCCGTGCGAAGAATGCCGTGGTCGATGTCGAGTCGGGGTGCACCGGGCATGCGTAGACGAGGGACCTGCACGAGCTGTATGCCATGTCGGAGAAGTCAGAGGGGCCAGTAGAGAAGAACTCGACGACGATTGCGGCGTCCATCGGCGTGGTGCCGATGTCACCAACGGTGGTCGGAGTAGACGAAGTGGTCGGGGTAGATGACGGCGATGCTGGCGACGGGCTGGTGCTGGACGAAGATGAACGGGGTGGACGGGCGGCGGTGACAGCTATAGACGTAGCCGCGGCGGCGGCCAAAGAAGAACGGCGGCGGCGACGGCTAGGTTAGAAGTGCGGCGGCGGTGCTCGAAGTAGGCGAAGAACCCTGACAGCATGACGAAGACCGGCGCGGACGGTGGTGTTCCCGCGCCAAGGAAGACGGCGCGATGCATACCACGGGAGGTCGACGCGCGGTGATGGCAGAGCTGACCGCGGGCCGTGGAGCTACGGCCCGAAGGGGCGACGCAGCGGCGGCAGGCGGGTCGGGGCGACGGCGGGAAGACCTTGGGGCGGTGGCGGGGACCGCGCGCCGCGACGTTGCGGCCCGAAGGGGCGACGTAACGGCGGTGCGCGAGTCGGCGCAGCCGCGGGGACGGCCTCGGGGCAGCGGCGGGGACCGTGTATCGCGGCACTACGACCCGAAGGGGCGACGCAACGGCGACACATGAGTCGATGCAGCCGCGAGGAGAACCACGGGGCGGCGGTGCTGCAGCCCGACGGGGCGACGCAGCGGCAGCCCGATGCTCGATCGGTGGAGAGGCACACTGAATTCGGGGGGCGATCTTCACGGGACCTGCGGAGGCGCGCGTAACCGACGGGCCAGGTCGGTCGCGCGGCGGAGATGAGGCGGATCGCGGCGGCGAGTGGGTGATCAAGCCGATCGCGTGCAAGGTCGTGGACGCCGCTCGGTGTAGGCGCGGTGGCGGCGGAGTCCGAGATGAAGCCGACGGCGGCGGGCGGCAGGCCGGCTATGATTGGCCGCCGCATGGCGCGAGGCCGCCGGGTTGGGGTGATGCAGGAGACCCGGTCGGAGCAGGGCGGTGACGGCCGGCGTAGATCGACGGACGGGCCATTGCGCGAACGGCGGCGGTGAAGGGCCGCTGCATGACGCGAGGCCGTCGGGTCGGGGTGACTGACGGGCATGCGCGGACGACGTGCGAGGCCGCCGGGTCGGTGAAGAAGCCGGCTGATCACCGCCGGTGTTGGAGTAGAGGCGCACGGGGTCGACGGCGGCGGTGGGCGACACAAACCGGATCACATAGACCGGAAAACCAAAAGGAGACGCCGATCAAAGCGACCGGCGAGAGAGAAACCCCGGGTCAAAGGATCGGGAAAAAAGACTCTCTAGAGCAGCCGGCCAACACGGCCGGCGGACAAACCCTAGGTACGGGCGACGCTGCCCCCGACGGCGGCTCTGATACCATGTTAGAAGGGAGAGAGGGATTTGATGGAATTGTTCGTTGTATTGCTTGAGCCTCGTGGGCATATATATAGGAGTACAATCATCTATTTGAGGCACAAGACAAGCCAAAACAAATCCTAGTCTATCTCATCTTTCCTAATAAACATTATACTTAACAATCTTTAATATCCATTTGTTAACTGGACCCTCTTGGACTTTAGGAAAACTGAAAAGATGATAATTATGCCCCTTAAACGAATTATAGTTCATATATTGCTATGTGTTTGCGTCACTTTAGGATTAGTAAATATTTTCTCAGGGAGATCTACACTGTATAGTCTAAAGATACCATGATAGTGCTTTCTAGAGTATATAGTTTGCTCTCGTGGGCGTACAAAAAGCTAATTCTAAGGAAGTCCGATATGAGTTATGACGATGTTATGAACCAGGGGGTACCGTGAGCCACCGAAAGTCGGCCCGAGTAGGCCGGCCATGGGCCCATGCCGCTTCCCGCCCTGGCCTGCTATCCGACATGTAGGCCTCGTGCGTAAAGATGTCTCGTTACTTGTAATGCAATACGTATACCTTATTTGTGCTTCAAGCCATGTAATCTGACTTAGATTCTTGTAACCCTACCTCTGTCAACATATATAAAAAAGGGTAGGGCTTTCTCCAGTCGACACCTCATAACCCACGGGATCCTAGAGATCCGACCTCTCATACGAGACAACTCCAATATCAATAAAGATCAAACATGCAAGATGTAGGCATATTGCCTGAACCTGGGATAAATCGTTCGTCTCGTGTGCAAATCTGATCCTCTATGCGTGCTTGACGCGTTCTTTTTATCGTCTGGTCTACTCACATGACCGGGATACCCTATGAAGGGATCTGCCGGAATCAACTCTGACAATTTGTTTTCAAATTGTTGGAATTTCTTGCATATTGTTTTCTTTTGATATTTCCCCCCTCATAGACTATTTTTCTTTTATGTTCTTGCATCTGGTGCAGTTAGGTCAGCGGTATATAAAAGTCGTATGTAGGATCATATGTTGTTATAGATTAAGTACTTCTCTATGTTGACCATAATTACACATTATGTGATATAGAGTTGCACACAAGATACATTGTTTAACTTTAGATGTAGAAACGTCAAACTATCTAGTTGACATTTGAAAATTGAAGTTAAAAATTTTTAGAATGTGCAACTACCAGTTTTTATTGGATAAAATAATCAATGATTGTGACTGTTGACTTAGAAACAAGACTTGCTTAATTGACTTAGCAATATAGAATTGGGTGCACAAGCCAGTTCACCCAAAAATCCGAAATGAGAAAGGTGAGCAATGCACTTACTCGGAGATTTCTTTATATTTTCAATTGCAGTTGTTGCGTCTTTTGCTTGAGCTAAAGACCTCTTCGTTCCTATATAATGTGGAATTGCATGCAATAGTGAGTTCACTCAAAAGTCTAAGGTGGTGTTTGGTTCTCTAGTCCTAGGACTTTTTCTAGTCCCAACTAAAAAGTCCCTAGTCCCTAAAAAGTCCCTCTCTGTTTGTTTTCAGAAACTAAAAAGTCCCTAGTCCCTTCCTAGAGGTTATTAAATGACCATGTTGCCCCTAGTATATGGAAAAATAACAATCAAACAACAGCATGGGGTGGCAGGCCAATGGGTGCATGGAGGGGCATTGTTGGAAAAGTCCCAAAAAGACTCTCCTTGAGAGTCTTCTTCATTTAGTCCCAAATGCCTAGTTTAGTCCCTAAAAAGTCCCTCCCGTTTGGTAAAAAAGTCTCTAAGAGGGACTTTTTCTAGTCCCTACGCAAAAAAGTCCCTGAAAACAAACACCCCTAAACTGATGAAAAAAGATGGGCGATGCACTTTGTCGGTGTCAAAACCAGCGGATCTCATGTAGGAGATCCCGAACTGTGCGTCTAAGGCGGATGGTAACAGGAGACAGGGGACACAATGTTTTACCCAGGTTTGGGCCCTCTTGATGGAGGTAAAACCCTACATCCGCTTGATTATTCTTGATAATATGAGTAGTACAAGACTTGATCTACCACGAGATCGGAGAGGCTAAACCCTAGAAGCTAGCCTATGGTATGATTGTATGTTGTCCTACGGACTAAAACCCTCCGGTTTATATAGACACCGGAGGGGCTAGGGTTACACAAGGTCGGTTACAAAGGAGGAGATATACATATCCGTATTGCCTAGCTTGTCTTCCACGCCAAGTAGAGTCCCATCCGGATACGGGACGAAGTCTTCAATCTCGTATCTTCATAGTCCAACAGTCCGGCCAAAGGATATAGTCCGGCTGTCCGGAGACCCCCTAATCCAGGACTCCCTCAGTAGCCCCTGAACCAGGCTTCAATGACGATGAGTCTGGCGCGCAGTGTTGTCTTCAACATTGCAAGGCGGGTTCCTCCTCCGAATACACCACAGAAGAGTTTGAATATAAGGATAGTGTCTAACCCTGCAAAACAAGTTCCACATACCACCATAGAGAGAATAATATTTCCACAGATCCAATCTGCTGACACGTTTTGGCAGCATGACATCATGCCATGGCCCGGTAATTATTCGAACCGTTTTCCCTTAACCAGCCCCGCACATAACGCGAGGCGGTTTCTTGACATGTCTTGTCAAAGCAGAGATTGTGTTGCCCTTATTATGGGATTCTCATTAATACGGACGTGGGTAACCCAACCGTGCCTAGGACTCCTAGATTTTAGGCAAGTCCCAAACAGCCATGAGGAGGACGCTTGATATTCACCCTCTTTATAAAGGGACAAGGCTTTTACTTTTTTTCCTCCCGTGCTCAATCGAATCCCTCCCCCGCCTTGAGTTCTAACACCCAAAGCCCAGGTCAGGTGCTTCGGACCTTCAATCATGTCCAGATCCAGCCTTCAAGGCCGGTGGATGCCTTCCTCCGTGACGGAGGAGGATGTCAAGAAGTTGAGGGAGGCTAGATACCTGACCGCCGAAATTTTGCATAGGCTGCCCGCCCGAGGGCAGGTCATCCCTACTCCCGAGCCCAACGAGAGCGTTGTGTTCGTCTCCCACTTCCTCCGAGGACTAGGCCTCGCTCTGGATCCCTTTGTTAGGGGTCTTATGTTCTATTACGGGCTGGATTTTCACGACCTAGCCCCGGATTTCCTCCTTCACATCTCGTCATTTATTATCGTTTGTGAGGCCTTCCTCCGCATTACCCCTCACTTCGTTCTGTGGCTCAAGACCTTTGATGTGAAGCCGAAGATGGACGAGGGGTAGTACGCAGCGTGCGGAGGTGCTCTAATAAGCAAAATTGCTGGCGCTCCATGGCCGAAGGGCTCCTTTCCAGAGGTGTCCGGATTGTGGCAACGGGAGTGGTTTTACGTCACAACTCCCCAAAGTGCCAAGTGGGTAGCCGCCCCCACCTTTCGCTCGGGCCCTCCACCACAACTGATGTCATGGATCAGCAGGGGGCTGAGCTGGGGTCCAGCCAAGGACGTGCCCATACTGCAGAGCCGCAACCGAGATCTCTTCGATGGAGATTTTAGTCTGGTTATGGTAATGCAAGTCATGCTGGTTCGTCGAGTCCAGCCTTGCAAACGTCGGCCCCTCCGCATGTGGGAATTCAACTTGGAAGGACCACACACTATTCAGAATTTCCTCGGCCTGACGCACGAGGAGATGTACAAATCGTTCTTCGGACCCCAAATAGAGTGTCCGGACACTACCGAGGACGTGGGCCTGAGCAGCAACCGCACCGCGGCCCAAGTAAGTAATCCCATGCCCGAATACACTGTCCTTTTATTTATCATGACATCATTCTGAAGAATCACTCTTTGACCAGGACTGGATAACAAAGGCAAAGATGATCCGGTGTTCGGCCCCCCTTCCTGAAGGCTTGGACAATCCGGTGCTAAAAAAGATGCTCGAGCCAGCACCTTGCCTGGTGCCCTCAAAGGAAGATGAAGGGGGGAATAAAGATGGCGAAAGCAGGCCTCCACCGCTACCTATTCCAACCGAGGGAATGAGCACCTCCGTGAGGGAGGATAACCCAGGGGAAGAATCTGACATTCTCTCACCCCAGGGAAGGAAGAGGACTACCTCCGAAGATCCGGAAATCAAGGTTTCCAAACGGGAGAAGAAATCTCCGCCAGAGGGTCCTGCCTCGGAGGGTGTACTTGCCGCACAATGTCCGCATGGGGATCAGCCCTCTAACGAGCTGTAAGTAATCAAAAGGTATTTAGTAGTGAAGATATCCTACCTTACTTCTGAGGAAAATAACCGAAGTATTTATCTTGCAGTTCGGATCTTAGCCCTTCTCAGCTGAGCTCGTCTTCGGGGGATCTTCTTCCGGAGATGATGGAGAGCGAAACGCCTCCCCCTGCCACACCGCCTTACGAAGCGGGCGACCCTGAGGTGTCGTCGCGGAGGGCTTCTCCTGATCTGGCAAGGCCAAAAGGTAATCCTATGGCCACCTGAAGTCCTCGGTATCTGGCTCTCGAAGAGAGCAACCAAAAGAGTCTGGCATCGTCTGGTGCGCGGTCGGGTGTACGGAGGGATCTGCTGGAGAAGGCGGTTATCTCAGAAGAGCACCAAACATTGATGGGTACAGTGATTGAAAGGATTTCGTCCACCAAAAGCGGGCTGCATGAAACCTTTATGAGTCTACTGACGGGTTTTGAGGTACATGAAATGATGTATATTTTTGAAAGTACCGCACATTTTTAGATGTGCCCTGTGTAGATAGTAGCCCCTGAGACTCTGGTTGTCGTCGAAAATGGCGACAAACAGAGGATCATAGTCCCAGGTAATAACCAGACTGCCTTTATGTGAAGGTGGTGGAGGCTCCGGTGGCTAGCCGGACTGATGGGTATGCCGAACTAAAGTGGCAGTTGGATGCGGCAGATGCCGACATCGTGCTTGTCAACGAGCGGCTTGACGAGGCACATGGTGAGTGGCCTTTCTGGTGATCGTCACATAATAAGAGCAGCATGATGCCAGTATCTTTAATATGTTGTGACTGCAGATGGAGCGGCCACCGTGGAGACCCTTCGGGCGGAACTTGCCCGAGCCAAGGAGCAAGCAAGGAGTAGCAATGCGGCTGCTTTGTAAGCGGCCAAAGAGTTAAGGGCCGAACAGGCTGCGCATTGCGAGAACAAAGAGAAAATGTCCAAGATGGTTGTAAAGTTAAAATATACTGCCGACCGTTGCCAGGTTCTTGAAGAAGAAAACCGGGCGAAGGCGACGGACCTGGAAAAGGCCACGATGGCGACCAAAGATACCCGCTCTGCGATGAGAGCGAAAAAGGAGGAGCTATGTCAAGTCGGGGATATCGCGGCTAGAAAACCCTTTATGATGCGGAGGAAGTTTGGAGATCCTCAGTATGCCCCTCTGGACCGGCTGTGGAGTTCGGCGGACGCATATCTGGACTTGGCGGCGAGTGCTATCGATGCGACCGAATACTTCCGAGATCAAACAGACCGTGAAGTGGACAAGCTATTCTGGTCACAATTTATCGTTCCAGAGCGTCCGCTTCCATTGACTGATCGGCTTGCCGAATGGGCCGAGCTGAATAGATTGTCCGGACTCGCAATGAGGTCTGTTGTGGATCATCTGTGGCCGGAAAGGCCAAAGCCGAACAACTATTTTAGTTTGGTGCAGTAGTTCCTTGGTGCGGTGCCGCGCATTAATGTGATGAAGAGGTCGGCGTGCATAGAAGGCTCGCAGATGGCCCTTGCCCGTGTCAAAACATACTGGGCGGAGATGGATGCCACCACTGTTGCGGCGCAGGGTTCGGCCATAGGCCGAGTGGCTGCCGTGCACTATTTTGAGGAAGTTCTTGAAGGCGCTCGTTCGATAGAGGCCCAGTGCTCGAAGAATATTATGTTTGAGTGACATGTATACCCATTGTAAAAACAATGTTTTATTAAGTTTATCAAGGCTGTATTTATACTTTTGCCTGAAAGAATTATGATGCCTCATGTGCGGCTGTTTATGTATATATGTCAATGTTGGGGATATCGCTTATCGGGAATATATCGGTCGACCTATGATAAGGGGTAAATCGGCCATTTTATTGGCATATCGGCTGATTTATCGCCCGATTTATCTTATCGGTCAGACCACGGTAAGCGATAAATCGGCCATTTATCAGAATATCGGAAGATATCTTGAACAGTGATATATGTATATAACCTAAAAGATTGCAGTCGTTGGCTTCAGCCCCCACGCATATAATGCGAGGGTGTTCACAGAAGACGCGTGTTCACACTTGACCCAACGTCTTGATCCATTAAGGAGGTGATAGCGCAGCGAACTAGGCAACCGGACTATAATGCTTTAACACTTTCACTTAGCCAGAGGAGTTTGACAGTGGGGCTACTATATAGCCCCTGGTGGCTCCGCACTCATCCGAATTCGAGGTGCGTACATGCCTGGTCGGGAAACGGCCCTTCGTTAAGGCGGAGGAATCCTGAAGATTCTGATAGGTCATCGAGTGGTTGACCAGTCTCACGCTATATCATGACAGTCAATTTTCAGCTTTCTCTACTGAGGTGCTCGTCCGGATGAACCAGGGCACAATCGCAGTAGTTCTCCTGGTGCCGCCTTAGCCGATAGAGCGGAACGTAAGGCGGCAAAACACAGGAGCCGGGCAAACCCAACATTTGACCCAAGACATGATTCGGAGTTAATGCATATAAGGCCAAACTCGCGACGCCGAACACTCCCTAAGGCATTCGGTCTTTATGGTGTAAACCGGGCCTAAACAGTGCCATTTATAATAAGCCCCTGGTGTCCAGGTATGTGCATTATTCTGACGTGGTCACATGCCAAGACGTCAGCATCCTTCTCAATTATACTGAGAATCCGAGGGATGTGTATCAACAAGAGACAGTAAAAAAGGTTTACCCAGGGTCTTAATCTAAAAAGAATCCTTGGAACGGGTCCCTGCTGCACGTCTGCGCTCGTGTCTCTGTTGTGCCGTATTCTGGACGGGTGTAGCACGATGGTCATCTGAAAAAGAGAGGAACTTAATTGACAAGTTGTCATGCAAAAGGTAAGTTATACTAAATAAACAATATATAGTTCAAAATAAGTAAAGTTGAGCCTGATTGCCACTTGTGCGCGCGTGTTGAGCCCCTTGTATTGTAATAGGGGTATTGAGGGAGTCCCAGATTAGGGGGTGTCCGGATAGCCGGACTATAACCTTTTGCCGGACTCTTGGACTGTGAAGATACAAGATTGAAGACTTCGTCCCATGTCCAGATGGGACTTTCCTTGGCGTGGAAGGCAATCTTGGCAATACGGATATGTAGATCTCCTCCCGTTGTAACCGACTCTGTGTAACCCTAGCCCTCTCTAGTGTCTATATAAACCGGAGGGTTTTAGTCCATAGGACGAAGGACAATCATACCATAGGCTAGCTTCTAGGGTTTAGCCTCTTTGATCTCGTGGTAGATCTATTCTTGTACTACCCATATCATCAATATTAATCAAGCAGGAGTAGGGTTTTACCTCCATCGAGAGGGCCCGAACCTGGGTAAAAATATTGTGTCCCTTGTCTCCTGTTACCATCCGCCTAGACACACAGTTCGGGAACCCCTACCCGAGATCCGTCGGTTTTGACACCGACATTGGTGCTTTCATTGAGAGTTCCTCTGTGTCGTCACCTTTAGGCCCGATGGCTCCTCCGATCATCAACAATGATGCGGTCCAGGGTGAGACCTTTCTCCCCGGACAGATCTTCGTGTTCGGCGGCTTTGCACTGCGGGCTAATTCGCTTGGCCATCTGGAGCAGATTGAAAGCTACACCCCTGGCCGTCAGGTCAGATTTGGAAGTTTGAACTACACGGCTGACATCCGTGAAGACTTGATCTTCGACGGATCCGAGCCACAACCAAGCGCGCCGCACTGTCACGATGGGCATGACTTATCTCTACCACCGAACAGTGCCCTGGAGGTCGCACCCGCAACAGCTCCGACCCTTAGCTCGGAGCCAACTGCGCCGATCGAGGGCGGGTGGCTAGACACCGCCTCGGGGGCTGCAGTCTCAACGGCGATCAAGCCAAACACCAGCTTTATCCTCTACGAAGCCCGTGACTCCAAGGTGCCGGACCCTACTCTGGACTCCGAACCCTCCGTGCCCTTGCCAATCGAATCCGATTGGGCGCCGATTATGGAATTCACCGCCACAGATATCTTTCAGCACTCGCCCTTCGGCGACATTCTGAATTCACTATGGTCTCTCTCTTTGTCAGGAGAGCCCTGGCCGGATTATGGCCAACAGGATTGGGATGCGGACAACGAAGAAATTCGACGCCCACCCACCACCCACTTCGTAGCCACTGTCGACGATTAAACTGACATGCTTGACTTCGACTCCGAAGACATCGACGGGATGGACGATGATGTAGGAGGCAAACAGGAACCAGCGCCCACAGGGCACTGGACATCCACCCCATCCTACGATGTATACATGGTGGACACACCCAAAAGAAATGACGAGGACGAACGGGAGGATGCAACGAAGGGTCGTTCCTCCGAAAAGCAGTCAAAGCGGCGGCATAAGCGCCGCTCCAAGCCCCGCCGCGACAGAGACAGCGGTCATACAGACCCATCCACAGAGCAGGGTGAGCCGGCGAACAATGAACATGGCATCGAGCAACCGTCCGAACAAGGCAACTTGGATAAACAAACCGCACAACCCGTCCCCGGCGAAGATAATAGTCCGGACGACCTCACGCTGGACAAGTTCCTGGAGCAGAAGAACCTCCACAAAAGGCTCGTCGCCACTGCGCGTAGCCTGAAAAAGCAGAAGCGGAAGCTCAAAACTGCGGAAGATGCACTCAGAATCAGGTGGAGCAAAGTACTCAACACCGCAGACAAATACGGCGACAGTCGCCACACAAAAAGCTACCCGAAGCGAAAGCTCCTGCCTGAATTTGATGAGGAGGCTTTAGAACCTCCGCAATCAACAAATAAGGAAGCCACCCGGTCGGATAAACGACCCCATGGCCAATATAGAGCGGCAAGAGGCGCCGCACACAAGCCAGCACGCGACCCACTCAAGGATTCGCATCAAAAAGATGGCCCAGCCAGATCTATCTACGGGCCAAGAAAGCAAGCTTTAGTAAGCAATGCAACACAACAAACATCCGAACACTACGGCACACCCAAATACAGGGGTGCCGCACACCCCCTATGTTTCACCGATGAGGTGCTGGACCATGAATTTCCAGCGGGATTCAAGCCCGTAAACATAGAGGCGTACGACAGAACGACAGACCCTGGAGTCTGGATTGAGCACTATATCCTCCATATCCATATGGCCAGAGGAGACGACCTCCACGCCATAAAATACTTACCCCTCAAGCTCAAAGGGCCAGCCCGTCATTGGCTTAAAGGCCTTCCCGAAAACACCATTGGAAGTTGGGAAGAGCTCGAGGATGCTTTTCGGGCAAATTTTCAAGGGACCTATGTCCGGCCTCCGGATGCAGACGATTTAAGTCATATAACTCAACAGCCTGAAGAGTCAGCCCGGAAACTCTGGAACAGATTTCTTACTAAAAAGAACCAGATAGTCGACTGTCCAGACGCTGAAGCCTTAGAAGCTTTCAAACATAGCGTTTGAGACGAATGGCTCGCCAGACACCTCGGCCAAGAAAAGCCAAGAAGAATGGCCGCATTAACAAGCCTCATGACCCGCTTTTGCGCGGGAGAGGACAGCCGGTTGGCAAGATGCAGCACAAGCGACCCAAGTACATCCAAAGTCAGGGACGGAAACGGGAAACCGCGTCGCAGCAAGGACCAGCGCCGAAATAAGGGAAACAGCCCGAAGAGCACGGCAGTCAACACCGGATTCAAAAGCTCTCGGCAGGGTCAGAAAAAGCTGCCCCTTAAGGATAATAGGGACGGGCTATCTAGCCTAAACAAAATCTTGGACAAAATATGTCAAATCCACAGCACTCCCGGGAAGCCTGCAAACCATACCCACAGAGAATGTTGGGTCTTCAAGCAATCCGGCAAACTCAACGCCGAACACAAGGGGCTCGATACACCAAGTGAGGACGATGACGAACCCCACAAGCAGAGCACCAGGAAACAAAAGAATTTCCCACAAGAAGTCAAAACAGTAAACTTACTTCACGTGATAAAAGGGAAAAACAAAGTGGCGCCTATAGAGATACACGCCATGCGGCCTATCACAAAGGAGTCTCGCCACTGGTTGTTAAAACCGATCACCTTCGACCATCAGGATCACTCCGGAAGTATCCGAAACGCAGGTTGGACCGCCTTGGTATTAGATCCGATAATCGACGGATTCCACTTTACACAAGTCCTGATGGACGGCGGCAGTGGTCTAAACTTGCTATATCAGGACACAGTCCGCAAAATGGGGATGGACCCAACAAAAATTCGCCATAGCAACACTTCCTTTAAAGGAGTAACGCCAGGCCCGGATGCCCATTGCACGGGTTCTCTCCTGCTAGAAGTAATGTTCGGTTCCCCCGATAACTTCCGCCGCGGAAAGCTAACCTTCCACATCGCCCCATTTTCAAGTGGCTATCAAGCACTACTGGGACGCGAAGCTTTCGCCCGCTTTAACGTAATACCGCATTATGCATCTCTCACGCTTAAGATGCCCGGCCCACGAGGCATCATCTCACTAAAGGGAAATATTGAATGTTCCTCGCGCGCAGAAGACTATACGGCTGCCTTGACAGCCACACATTAAAACAGCTTCACCAAAAAAGCATCTAACAGGTCATTATGACCACGGACACGGCTAGGCGAGTCCGGAGCAAACTTATAATTGATAAAGGTTTTTGTAGCCGTACACCCCTATACAAGGGGCTCCGCATATGTAAAATAAGCGACAATAAGGCTCAAATTTCCCCATCTTGAATTATACTTTGTTTACTTAGTTTAACATATATTTCGCATGGCTATTCTTCTTTCAACTAAGTTCCTCTCTTTTACAGATGAACACCGTGCTACACCCGTCCAAGACACGGCGCAACGGAGACACAGGCGCAGCAGGGACCCGTCCCAAGGATTCTCTTTAGATTAAGACCCTGCGTAAACCTTTTTCACTGTCTCTTGTTGATGCACATCCCCCGGATTCACAGTATAACCAAGGAGGAGGCTGGCGTCTTGGCATGTGGCCACGTCAGAATTTCGCACGTACCTGGACACCAGGGGCTTATTATCATGGGCACTGCTCAGCCCGTATTTATAAAGACCGAATACCTTAGGGAGTGTTCGACGTCGCGAGTTTGGCCTTATATGCATCAGCTCTGAATCATGTCTTTGGTCAAAATTTGGGTTTGCCCGGCTCCTGTGTTTTGCTGCCTTACGTTCCGCTCTATCGGCTAAGGCGGCACCAGGAGAACTACTGCGATTGTGCCCCGGTTCAGCCAGGCGAGTACCTCAGTAGAGAAAGCCGAAAACTGACTGTCATGATATAGCGTGAGACTGGTCAACCACTCGATGACCTATCGGAGTCTTTAGGATTCCTCCGCATTAACGAAGGGTCGTTTCCTGGCCAGGCACACACGCACCCCAAGTTCGGGCGAGCGCGGCGCCACCAGGGGCTATATAGTAGCCCCCCTGTCAAACTCCTATGGCTAAGTGAAAGTGATAAAGCATTATAGTCCGATTGCCTAGTTCGCTGCGCTATCACCTCCTTCATGGACCAAGACGTTGGATCAAGTGTGAGAATGCGCCTTCTGCGAACACCCCCGCACTATATGCGTGGGGGCTGAAGCCAACGACTGCCATCTTTCAGATTATATACACATATACCTCAACGGCCGCACATGAGGCATTATAATACTTGCAGGTACAAGTATAAAAAGCTTCTACAATTCATCAAAATATTGTTTTACAATAATACACGTTATTCGAACATAATATCCTTCGAGCACTGCGTCTCTATTAAACGAGCGCCTTGCAGAACTTCCTGAAAATAGTGCTCAGCACGTATTCGGCCTCCGTATGAATCTTGGGATGCAGCAGCGGCGGCCTCCATCTTCGCCCAGTATGTCTTGACACGGGCAAGGGCCATCCACACACCCTCTATGCATGCTGACCTCTTCATCGCATTGATATGCGGCACGACACCAAAGAACTGTTGCACCAAGCTAAAATAACTGTTCGGCTTTGGCCTTTCCGGCCACAGATGATTAACGACATCCTTCATGGTGAGTCCGGACAACCTATTCAGTTCCGCCCATTCGGCCAAACGATCGGTCAATGGAAGCGAACGCTCCGGATTGTTGAATTGTGACCAGAAGAGCTTCTCCACTTCGCTATCTTTCTGATCTCGGAAATGTTCGGCCGCATCAATGGCACTCGCAGCTAAATCCAGATATGCGTCTGCCGAACTCCACATCCGGTCCAACGGAGCGTATTTAGGATCTCCGAACTTCATCCGCAGCATAAAGGGATTTCCAGCCGCGATATCTCCGGCCTGACGCAGCTCCTCCTTCATCGCTCTCATCGCAGAACGAGCATCCTTGGCCGCTGTAGTGGCCTTCTCCAGGTCTGTCCGCTCCGCCCGATCTTCTTTTTCAAGAAGCTTGCAGCGGTCAGCAGCGTTCTTTAACTTCATAGCCATTTCGGCCATTTCCTTCTTGCTTCGACAGTGAGCAGCCTGTTCGGCTTTCAGCTCTTCAATTGCCTTTACGGCAGCCGCATCACTTCTCCTGGCTTGCTCCTTGGCTCGGGCAAGTTCCGCCCGAAGGTTCTCCATGGCAGCGGCCCCATCTGCATCAAGCGCACACGCTGTAAGATACTGGCATCAAGCTCCTCTTACCAGGTGTCTCCGGAGAAATTACATACCCTGTGCCTCGTCAAGCCGCTTGTTGACAAGCGCGATGTCGGCATCTGCCACGTCAAGTTGCCGCGTTAGCTCGGCAAATTCATCAGTCCGGCTGGCCACCGAACACTTCGCCACCTACATAGGAAGGCGGCAAAATTACACCTGGGACTATGATCCTCTGCGTGCTGTCGTCTTCGACAACACACAGAGCCTCAGTGGCTACTATCTACATAGGGCGCATCTTATATGCGGAACTGTCAAAAGGTACATCACCTCGCGTACCTCAAAGCCTGTCAGTAAACTCCTGATGGCCTTGTGCAACCCGCTTTCAGCGGACGAAATCCTTTCAATTACCGTACCCATCAACGTACGGTGTTCCTCTGAGATAGACGCTCGCCCTAACAGATCCTTCAGTTCATCCGACCGAGCACTAGGCGGTGCCGGACTCGTTCGATGGCCTTTTTCAAAGACCGGACACGGATGGCCTTGGGGGGCCATATGACTGCCTTCCAGCCCTGCCGAATTCGGAGAAACCCTCAGCGACGATACCTCAGGATCGCCTGCCTCGTAAGGCGGTACGGCAGGGGGAGGCGTTCCGCTCTCCATCATCTCCGGAAGAAGATCCCCCGAAGATGAGCTCTGCTGAGAAGGGCTGAGATCCGAACTACAAGGTAAAATTTCGGTTATTTTCCTCAGAAATAAAACAAGGATTTCTCTCATTTTAAACCCCCCCTCTCTACTTACGGCTCGGTGGAGGGCTGATCCCCTTGAGGGCATAGTACGGCCGAGGCATCCCCCAGCACAGGACCCTCTGGCGAAGATTTCTTCCCCCGCTTTGAGACCATGGACTCCGGGTCTTCAGAGGCAGTCCTCTTCCTCCCCTGAGTAGAGGAATTTTCGATTCCTCCTTTCCAGACAGCCTCCTTCTGGGAGGCAGCAACTTCTTTGTCCCCCCCTTCGCTTTCTTCCGAAGGCACGATCTCCAGCATCCTGGTTAACACGGGATCCGACGAGGTCTCGGGAAGGGGGGCCGGACACCTGATTAACTTCGCCTTCGCTACCCACTCCTGTTTCAAAGACAACTCTTTTAAGGGTGATGTTGTGATAAATGAACAGATGGTGTGTCTGGGCACAAGGCTACTTACTTGAGTATCCGGACGATTGCAGCTCAGAACTGTGTCCTCCGTAGAATCCGGACACACTACTTGTGGTCCGAAGAACAATTTGTACATTTCCACGGGCGTCATGCCAAGAAAATGTTGGAGAACTCATGGTCCCTTCGGGTTGAACTCCCACAGGTGGAGGGGGCGACGTTTGCAGGGCAGAACTCGGCGAATTAACATAACCTGCATCACCACGACCAGACCGATGTATCTTTCTAGGAGATCTCGGATGCGGCCCTGCAACAGGGGCACGTCCTTTGCCGACCCCCAGTCCAGCCCCTTATTGACCCATGACGCCAGTCGTGGCGGGGGACCCGAGCGGAAAGCAGGCAGCGCCACCCACGTGGTGCTCCTGGGAGCTGTGATATAAAACCACTCTTGTTGCCATAAGCTGAACTCCTCTTGAAAAGAGCCCTCGGGCCATGGAGCGTCAGCATTCTTGCTTATAACAGCGCCTCCGCACTCCGCGTGTTGTCCCTCAATCATCTTCGGCTCTACTTTAAAGGTCTTAAGCCACAGTCCGAAGTGAGGAGTAATACGGAGGAAGGCTTCGCACACGACAATGAACGATGAGATGTGGAGGATGGACTCCGGGGCTAAGTTGTGAAATTCCAGCCCATAATAAAACATGAGCCCCCTCACGAAGGGATCCGTCGCGAAGCCTAGCCCTTGGAGGAAGTGAGACACGAACACCACGCTCTCACCAGGCTTGGGAGTAGGAATAACCTGCCCGTGAGCAGGCAGCCTATGCGAGATTTCGCCGGTCAAAAACCTGGCCTCTCTCAGCTTTAGCTCGTCTTCCTCCATGACGGAGGAAGGCGTCCATCGGCCTCAAAGGTCGGAGCCGGACATCGTCGAAGGTCCGAAGCGCCTGAAATCTGGGGCCTTGGGTGTTGGAACTCGAGGCGAAGGGCGAATTCGATTGAGATCAAAAGAAAGGAGTAAGGCCTTGGTCTCTTTATAAGAGGTTGAATACCAAGAGCCCTCCCCGTGACCATTTGGGACTCGCCTTTGATCGAGGAGACACACCAACGGGCACGATTGGGTTACCCATGTCCGTATTGATGAGAATCCCGTAAATAAAGGGGACATGATCTCTGCTTCGACAAGACGTGCCAAGGAAACCGCCTCGCAAAACGCGCTGAGGTGGGACAGTAAAAACAGTTCAAATAAAGGCTTGGCTGTGGCGGGATGACACGCTACGGAATACGTCAGTAGATTAGACTTGTGTAAATATTATTCTCTCTATGGCAGTATGTGGAACTTATTTTGCAGAGTCGAACACTATCCTTGTGTTCAAAATCTTCTATGAAGTATTCGGAGGAGGAACCCGCCTTGCAATGCCGAAGACAATTTGCACGCCGGACTCGTCGTCATTGAAGCCTGGTTCAGGGGCTACTGAGGGAGTCCTGGATTAGGGGGTGTCCAGATAGCCGGACTATAACCTTTGGCCGGACTCTTGGACTATGAAGATACAAGATTGAAGACTTCGTCCCGTGTCCGGATGGGACTTTCCCGTGGAAGGCAATCTTGGCAATACAGATATGTAGATCTCCTCCCATTGTAACCGACTCTGTGTAACCCTAGCCCTCTCCGGTGTCTATATAAACCAGAGGGTTTTAGTCCATAGGACGAAGGACAATCATACCATAGGCTAGCTTCTAGGGTTTAGCCTCTTTGATCTCGTGGTAGATCTACTCTTGTACTACCCATATCATCAATATTAATCAAGCAGGAGTAGGGTTTTACCTTCATCGAGAGGGCTCGAACCTGGGTAAAAACATTGTGTCCCTTGTCTCCTGTTACCATCCGCCTAAACGCACAGTTCGGGACCCCCTACCCGAGATCCGCCGGTTTTGACACCGACAAGTATAACCATCAAACCTGTATCAATTACACATAGCTGTACCGGACTCGTCCAACCGTGTCCGTGGTCTTAACGACCTGTCAGATGCTTTAGTTGGTGAGGCCGTTTAGTGTGCGGCTGCCAAGGCAGCCGCCCGGTCTTCCGCGCGCAAGGAGCGCTCAATATTTCCATTTACTGTAATGATGCCGCGTGGACCGGTGTAGGATCGAAAGTATGTCTAGAGGGGGGGGTGATTAGACTACTTGACCAAATAAAAACTTAACCTTTTCCCAATTTTAGTTCTTGGCAGATTTTAGCTATTGTAGGACAAGTCAAGCAATCATCACACGATTCCAGCAAGCATGCAAAGAGTATATTGGCAGCGGAAAGTAAAGCATGGAACTTGCAAGAATGTAAAGGGAAGGGTTTGGAGAATTCAAACGCAATTGGAGACACGGATGTTTTTCCCGTGGGTCGGATAGGTGGTGCTATCCTACATCCACGTTGATGGAGACTTCAACCCACAAAGGGTAACGGTTGCGCGAGTCCACACAGGGCTCCACCCACAAAGGGTAATGGTTGCGCGAGTCCACACAGGGCTCCACCCATGAAGGGTCCACAAAGAAGCAACCACCCACAAAGGGTCCACGAAGAAGCAACCTTGTCTATCCCACCATGGCCATCGCCCACACAGGACTTGCCTCACTAGCGGTAGATCTTCACGAAGTAGGCGATCTCCTTGCCCTTACAAACTCCTTGGTTCAACTCCACAATCTTGTCGGAGGCTCCCAAGTGACACCTAGCCAATCTAGGAGACACCACTCTCCAAGAAGTGACAAATGGTGTGTAGGTAATGAACTCCTTGCTCTTGTGCTTCAAATGATAGTCTCCCCAACACTCAACTCTCTCTCATAGGATTTGGATTTTGTGGAAAGAAGATTTGAGTGGAAAGCAACTTGGGGAAGGCTAGAGATCAAGATTCATATGGTAGGAATGGAATATCTTGGTCTCAACACATGAGTAGGTGGTTCTCTCTCAGAACATATGAGTTGGAATTGTGTGTGTGTTCTGATGGCTCTCTCCTCGAATGAAGAGGAGGTGGAGGGGTATATATAGCCTCCACACAAAATCCAACCATTACACACAGTTTTCCAATCTCGGTGGGACCGAATAAACAAACTCGGTCGGACCGAAAATGTAAACCTAGTGACCGTTAGATATTTTCGGTGGGACTAACATGCAACTCGGTAGGACTGATATGGTTAGGGTTTGGGCATAACGTAATCTCGGTGAGACCGATTACACAAACTCGGTGAGACCGAATTTGGTAATTAGCTAACCAGAGAGTTGGTCAGGCAAACTCGATGGGACCGATTTGCTCTTTCGGTGAGACCGAGAAGTTACAAAAAGGAAACACTGAATTTACATTGCAATCTCGGTGGGACCGATTCGCTCTTTCGGTGAGACCGAAAAGTTACGAAAGGGAAACAGAGAGTTTGCAATCCCATCTCGGTGAGACCGAGATCCCTATCGGTAGAACCGAAATGCTAGGGTTTGGTAGTGGCTTTTGACAAATGAAACTCGGTGGCGCCGGATAGGAAGAATCGGTATGACCGAGTTTGGCTTAGGGTTTAGGTCAAATGTGGATATGGGAAAGTAGTTGAGAGTTTTGGAGCATATCACTAAGCACATGAAGCAAGAGGCTCATTAAGCAACACCTCATCCCTCCTTGATAGTATTGGCTTTTCCTAAAGACTCAATGTGATCTTGGATCACTAAAATATAAAATGAAGAGTCTTGAGCTTTTGAGCTTGAGCCAATCCTTTGTCCTTAGCATTTTGAGGGTTCCACTTTCACATCCATGCCATGCCAATCATTGAGCTTTCCTGAAATAATCATCTTGGAATAGTATTAGCTCAATGAGCTATATGTTGTTATGAATTACCAAAACCACCTAGGGATAGTTGCACTTTCAATCTCCCCCTTTTTGGTAATTGATGACAACATATAGATCAAAGCTTCGACAAATGATAATAAGCATGAAATATATCGTCGCTTTGAGAAGTATGTGATAAGTAAGAGCTCCCCCTAAATTTGTGCATATTTAAAATTTGCTTTGGACTACAAATGCACAAGGAGTTAGAGTCATGGGTTACTCTTCCATGTCACATACATCTTGGTGGAGCGCTTAAAATGATAAGAATGAAATACATGCACTCATCACCAAGAATAGTGAATGATCACATAAGATAGATAAGATAATAGCATTAAGCAAACATTAAGTGTAGCTTATGATCAAACACATGATCATCAATGTCTCACAGATAATGACGTAGTATCTCAAGCACTCAAAAGCAAACAAAGTTCGAAAAACCACCAAATAAAGCAAGAGAGAAAAAAGCAACACTCTCTCTCTCTCTCGAAGCCTATGATCTATACATTTTTCTCCCCCTTTGGCAACAAGTTACCAAAAAGTTCCTAGAAAATGCATAGTGCTAGATCGACGCTCAGGCTTGATCTTCAGGTGGTGGTGGAGTCCGGATCACTCCAAGGATGAAGGCTTCCGTAGACGCTGAAGTAGACGCTGGAGTTGGAGCTGGTGGAACTGAGGTTGTAGCTGGTGCTGAAGTGGTGGCTCTGGTGTCAGCAACTGGCACGGTAGACGACCTCGGACCTCGTGGCACTCTAGCAAAGGCATCAGTGGTAGTCCTGCCTCTCCTCTCCTGCATGTCATCCTAGAGCTGCTCCACTGCAGTCTGAATCTCTGTCACCTTGACATCCAAGTCATAGAACTTTTGTTCCATGATCCTTTCTAAGCTTGTCTGGTTCTGAGTTAGGGTGGCTAGTCCTTTCTCAATCCGCAGGGTGGATGCAATCAGGTAACCAAGCTGCTCTTGTTTGGTCTTCAAGAAATATTCAGATGCCTCCTCTTGAGTTGGCATCTTGGCAGCTTTCTCCTTCCTTGCCTTCTCCTTCTTGGCTTGTGCTTGGGCAGATGATGGCTCATTCTCAGTCATGACTACTTGATTGTCCTCAAAATCTAGACGGATGGGCAGGTGTTCCTTGTCTAATAAGTATATGCCCGTGCCCATCTTTGAGTTGATGAGCTCCTGAATCTGAGGGGCATAACCACAGCTCCTCTTCTGATCAGTTGCTGTCCTCTTGATGGTCTCTACCATGAGGCTCATCACCTTGAATTTTTGTGGCACATCAAAGATATGTAGCAAATTGATCGCATGGCCTCTGATAATCTTGTGATCTCCAGACTTGGGCAATAAGGTGTGCCTCAGTATCCAATTGATTGTTGGCAGCCCTGACAGAAGATAATGCACAAACCCAAACTTGAAAGTCTCAAGTGCCTCGTTTGGAATTTCCTTGTACATGTTGGACATAGAGTTATGGTCCATCTTCTTCTTGACATAAATGTCCAAGTCATCTGCTTGCTCCTCTGGGGCATTGATCAACTTTGCCTATTCCTCAATAGTTGATTGGTACCTCGTACCTTCAGACATCCATGTGATCCTTCCATCTGGGTAGAAGTGTGCTGTGGAGTAGAACTGCATGATTAGCTCCTCGTTCCACTTTGTGAGCTTCTGCCCAACAAAATCTGCAACTCCACACGCACTAAAGCTGTCATACACTCCAGGGTAGTGTTCCTCATTTTCCTTCATGTAGGTCCAGTCGACCCATCGCATGTCACAAACTATGGGCTTCTTATCTAGCAGCACTGTCTCATAGAAGTCCCGCTGTTCCTTGATGTGAAATCTGTAGTCCACAACAGTCCTTCTCCTTGAAGCATACGGGTCTGCTTCTCTCCACTTCCTCAGCCCTGAGTCTCTCCTGAGCTTCATGTCCTCAGCCACAGGATGAGCATCGTTGTGGTCTGGGATCTTGGGCTTGAGTTTTCTGAGAACTTGCTCTTCATCCTCTTCTTCAGCAGCTTCAGGCACTGGGGCCTTGTTCTTTTCAGCAGCAGGTATGCTCCTTGTATTTATCTTTGGTGCTGTCTTGACCTTTGATGCAGCCTTGGGCTTAGATGCAGTAGCCCCTGATTTGATAGCATCACCCATTAGCTTGGGTGCCTTAGGTGCTGTGCAGCAACCTCTTCTTCCTCTTCCTCTTCCATGATGGAAGCCTTTCCAAGCACTCTGGCTACGGTCTTCTTGACCCTTTCCTTCCTCTTCTTGCCTTCAGCAGCAACTGGCTCTTTGAGTGCAGGATGTTCAGTTGAAGCTCTAGCCTTCGACATAGGCTGCCTGCCTGCTGGCCTTTTGATCTTCAGTCCTAGCTTTGTGCCTTGAGCTGGCTCAACTCTCTTTGATGTGGCCTCTTCCTCTGCCACATAATCTTCATCTTCAGAATCTGAAGTTCTCTTCTTCCTCTGTCTAGTGGCAGCTTTTGGCAGATTGCTTGGGGTACTTCTGCTGCCATCATCTGAAGAGCTGGAGGGACTAGTGCCCTCACTCATCACCACTTGCTGTTCTGACACATTCTGGCTATCACTCTGGTCTGACATGATGAACAAGCTGACTGCTGACCCTGTGAATAGTTTATAGATGAGGTAGAGTGGATGAGCATCACAAAATGCAGAGATTTTTTGCAAAAGAATGATCCAAAATCTTAGTTTTAGTTTCCCACTGAAATCATCTCGGATCTACCGATTTTTAAACTCGGTGATACCGAAGCAGTTTTGGCACCTAAACTAGTGAACTCGGTCAGACCGAGTCACAGTTCGGTGGCACCGAGACTGCTAGGGTTTCACAGAGTTCCAAAATCGGTCACACCGATAAGTAATTCTCAGTCAGACCGAGTCTCACTTGTGCAATGGCATCGGCCAAATCGGTGGGACCGAGTTTTTCAACTCGGTGGGTCCGAGATGGTTTCGGCGGAAACCTAACCCTAAAATTTTCGAATCAGACCTAATCTATGAGCGCATTGACTGGATAGGAGTGTTTCAATCGTGGCAAGAATCATGATGATCACAATGTGCTAAGAATCAGATTGGAGAATAGCACAAAGATCGAGTCCATACCCTAGTTCGGCGGAGACTCGCTACAGCGACAACGGTGGGGTAGATTTCCCATTGACGGCGACGGAGACCAGCGACTGGAGGCGGCTGGCGGCGAGGAGACGATCCGGAGACCAAGTTGGCAGAGCAGGCTATCGCGCGGGTGAAGGGGTTCGGAGAAATTTCCAAAATTTTGCACGTGACTATATATAGCCCGACCCTGTCGGTGTGACCGAGTGGAACAACTCGGTGGCACCGAGATTCATAACTGCAGGCAGTTATTGAAACTCGGTGTGACCGAAGGGTTCAAATCGGTTGCACCAAGATCGAAAACCTAGATCAACTTAATGATCTCGGTAAGACCAAAAGTGGGGTATCGGTCAGACCGAGAATAATAAAGAGGTTTTGGAAGTTTAAGTCTATGACGAATCGGGGACTCCGAGCGCTCCTCACACAGAGTGGTTCGAATCTGACTTGATCAAATTTTGTGATGCAGCATGAATAGAGTTTGAGACGAGAAAAGCATAGATAGCTAGAGGAGGTTCTTAGGCACTCTTGTCCATCCACTTGGTAAAAGGAAATAAAACCAAACAATCAAAACAACAAGTGGATGTCCTCGAATGAGTAAAATATGCAACCAGCATGCTCACACAATAAGATGGCAAATGAAATATGTGACAAGGCATGCACAACCAATTCTAGCATCTATCAAGCAATTTGCGATGACTAGGTCATCTATATATGAGTATATTGACTTAGGAGTCAAGTGAGAACACTTGATCATAGGTCATACTCATCGTTTAAGCTCAAGTGGGGTTACCACTTTTACATAAAGCATTGTTGTGTTCACATCTTTAGAGTTGCTTTAGCTCAAGTCTTAGAGTAAAGCTCCCCCTAGATGTGATATCCCCCCTTAGAGGGATGAACTAACCTCGGGTTTTGTCGATGATGACTTCATGTAGATGTTGAAGATGTGGATGCTCAATGTTGATGTAGATCACTTGGAGCTATCCATTTGAGTGAATTGCACTTTCAATACCTACATGGGTTAGTCCCACAAGGAACAAACAAGGATATCCATAGACATAGAGTGATGCACACACAGGATGATGTCCATGAAAACTTTTAGGTTACCTTGTCCCTTGTCTTACCAACAAGAGGGTTTGTGACTCCTTGAACTAGTGCAAGATGTGGAAGTTGATTGCACTTGTTCTTGCCAAAATGATAAGAGTGAAGTATGTTGGCGGAGTCACCCTCAAGAACTCTCTAGTTCTTCTTCTTTTGGATCCACACCATCTTGATGGGAATCCTTGGAGTTGTAGTCATACTTGATGAAGTGGAACTTGAAGTAGTCTTGGAAATCCACTTGACTAAGGTCTTAGGAGCTTCTTCAAATGCATCAATTTCCTCTTGAAGCTTGTCCTTGCCTTTTTGCTTGTAGTCTTGTGGTGGAAGATCATCCTGAGCTTGTGTCCCCTTGAAAGAAGTATCATACTTCTCTTGTTGAGGAACAAACTTTGTCTTGGGGTATTGATCTTATTCCCACTCAACTCCATTGGCATTGAACTTTCGTTCAAAACCAACGCCTTGATTCTTCCGGTGCATTCCTTGCTTGCGCACAATTTCCTCGAATTGCTTACTCCCGACAAGGCTTTTGTACACTCCTTTCTCTATAATTCCCTTCAATAAGCTATTTTCTTGCTCAAGTGTAACTTGGCTAAGAGAATCATTAGTGGAATCAAGAGAACTACTAGAAGCAACAATATTGGATTTAGCATGATCATTGTTACTACTAGAGGAAGAATCTTTCTTGTTCTTGTTACTAGACTTGACTTGAGGCATGTAAGTGGATAAGAGTAAACGCTTGGCAATGTAAGAAGAACTTTTCTTGTGGAGATCATCATTGATTGCTTTTAAGAACTCATGCTCTTGCTCAAGATTGAGCTTTTCAAAGCGTAATTTCTCATGAGCTCTTAAAAGTTCTCGTTGATCTTCGAAGATAGTTTCATGAGCTAACTTAAGAGTGTTTAGTTCTTTAGTTAGAGCCTCAATCTTCTCCTTATCATTCGTTTTATCTTGATTAGCATGATTAATTAACGTTTCATCATAGTATTCATCACTAGAGTTGTCAACAAGCAAATCATCATCTAACAAGTCATCTTCATCACTGTTGAAATCAACATACTCGGGGTGTGTTACCTTAGGACCTTTGGCCATGAAGCATCTTCCAATTCCTTCATTTGGTGAGTCAAATATGTCGTAGGAGTTGGTTGACACAAGTGCTAGACCGGCAACACCTTCATCTTGAGTATCTTCGGAGTCGGAGTGATAACTTCTCTCGGAGTGGCTGTCGGAGTCAGAGCCGGATACACATTCACCAACATGAGCTTGATGTCTTCGTCTTGTGTAGCTCCTTGATGATTTTTCCTTCCTTTCCGAATCCTTGCTTCTCCGTGAGTATCTTCGTTCATAACGATCATCTCTACTCCTTCTCTCTCTTGGTGGTGATTCTTTGCTTCTTCTTTTTGGAGAATCTTCTCTTCTCTTGTAGGGAGCCGTACACTCATTGGAATAGTGTCCGGGTCCTCCACAACTGTAGCAGTTTCGCTCTGGACTAGAAGATCTTTTGTCATTGTAGGACCTTGACTTGAAGCTTCTATCTTTGCTTCTACTCTTGTAGAACTTGTTGAAGTTCTTCACCATTAAGCTAAATTCTTCATTGAGGTCTTGTTTCTCGCTTGACGATGTGGGGGCTTCACATGAGGCTTTATAGGCACCACTTGACTTGTTGTGAAGTTCCTCTTTATCCTTAAGTGACATCTCATGAGCAACAATTCTTCCAATCACTTCCGTTGGCTTGAGATCTTTGTAATTGGGCATCATTTGGATCAATGTGCACACTGTATCATATTTTCCATCCAAGGCTCTTAGAATCTTCTTGATGATGAATCTATCGGTCATCTCTTCACTTCCTAAGCCGGCAATCTCATTTGTGATGAGAGCAAGCCTAGAGTACATTTCAGCGACACCTTCACCATCCTTCATCTTGAACTTGTCAAGTTGACTTTGAAGCACATCCAACTTGGATTCCTTGACGGAGTCGGTACCTTTGTGCATATCAATCAAAGTGTCCCAAGTTTCCTTTGCATTCTCAAGACGGCTGATTTTGTTGAATTCTTCGGGGCACAGTCCGTTGAAGAGAATATCACAAGCTTGAGCATTGTATTGCAACATCTTCAACTCATCCGCGGTAGCTTCACGGTTTGGTTCTTTCCCATCAAAGAAGTCACCTTGCAAACCAACACACACAATAACCCAAACGGCGGGGTTATGTCCAAGAATATGCATTTTCATTTTATGCTTCCAACTAGCAAAATTAGTACCATCAAAGTAAGGACCTCTACGGTGATAATTTCCCTCGCTAGACGCCATACTCTCCTAGGTTGTGAAACCAAGGCTATGACCACCAAAAGCTATGGAGATCAAAGCAAATGGAGACCAAAGCTCTGATACCACTTGTAGGATCGAAAGTGTGTCTAGAGGGGGGGGGGGTTATTAGACTACTTGACCACATAAAAACTTAACCTTTTCCCAATTTTAGTTCTTGGCAGATTTTAGCTATTGTAGGACAAGTCAAGCAATCATCACACGATTCCAGCAAGCATGCAAAGAGTATATTGGCAGCGGAAAGTAAAGCATGCAACTTGTAAGAATGTAAAGGGAAGGGTTTGGAGAATTCAAACGCAATTGGAGACACGGATGTTTTTCCCGTGGTTCAGATAGGTGGTGCTATCCTACATCCACGTTGATGGAGACTTCAACCCACAAAGGGTAACAGTTGCGCGAGTCCACACAGGGCTCCACCCGCAAAGGGTAACGGTTGCGCGAGTCCACACAGGGCTCCACCCACAAAGGGTAACGGTTGCGCGAGTCCACACAGGGCTCCACCCACGAAGGGTCCACGAAGAAGCAACCACCCACAAAGGGTCCACGAAGAAGCAACCTTGTCTATCCCACCATGGCCATCGACCACACAGGACTTGCCTCACTAGCGGTAGATCTTCACGAAGTAGGTGATCTCCTTGCCCTTACAAACTCCTTGGTTCGACTCCACAATCTTGTCGGAGGCTCCCAAGTGACACCTAGCCAATCTAGGAGACACCACTCTCCAAGAAGTAACAAATGGTGTGTAGGTAATGAACTCCTTGCTCTTGTGCTTCAAATGATAGTCTCCCCAACACTCAACTCTCTCTCATAGGATTTGGATTTTGTGGAAAGAAGATTTGAGTGGAAAGCAACTTGGGGAAGGCTAGAGATCAAGATTCATATGGTAGGAATGGAATATCTTGGTCTCAACACATGAGTAGGTGGTTCTCTCTCAGAACATATGAGTTGGAATTGTGTGTGTGTTCTGATGGCTCTCTCCTCGAATGAAGAGGAGGTGGAGGGGTATATATAGCCTCCACACAAAATCCAACCGTTACACACAGTTTTCCAATCTCGGTGGGACCGAATAAACAAACTCGGTCGGACCGAAAATGTAAACCTAGTGACCGTTAGAGATTTTCGGTGGGACTAACATGCAACTCGGTAGGACTGATATGGTTAGGGTTTGGGCATAACGTAATCTCGGTGAGACCGATTACACAAACTCGGTGAGACCGAATTTGGTAATTAGCTAACCAGAGAGTTGGTCAGGCAAACTCGGTGGGACCGATTTGCTCTTTCGGTGAGACCGAGAAGTTACAAAAAGGAAACACTGAATTTACATTGCAATCTCGGTGGGACCGATTCGCTCTTTCGGTGAGACCGAAAAGTTACGAAAGGGAAACAGAGAGTTTGCAATCCCATCTCGGTGAGACCGAGATCCCTATCGGTAGAACCGAAATGCTAGGGTTTGGCAGTGGCTTTTGACAAATGAAACTCGGTGGCGCCGGATAGGAAGAATCGGTATGACCGAGTTTGGCTTAGGGTTTAGGTCAAATGTGGATATGGGAAAGTAGTTGAGGGTTTTGGAGCATATCACTAAGCACATGAAGCAAGAGGCTCATTAAGCAACACCTCATCCCTCCTTGATAGTATTGGCTTTTCCTAAAGACTCAATGTGATCTTGGATCACTAAAATATAAAATGAAGAGTCTTGAGCTTTTGAGCTTGAGCCAATCCTTTGTCCTTAGCATTTTGAGGGTTCCACTTTCACATCCATGCCATGTCAATCATTGAGCTTTCCTGAAATAATCATCTTGGAATAGTATTAGCTCAATGAGCTATATGTTGTTATGAATTACCAAAACCACCTAGGGATAGTTGCACTTTCAACCGGGCATCTTAAGCATGAGGGAAGTGTAATGCGGTATTGCGTTAAAGCGAGCGAAAGCTTCGCGTCTGAGTAGTGCTTGATAGCCATTTTGGAACGGAGCGATGTGGAAGGTTAAATTTTCGCTGCAGAAGTTATCAGGGAGCCCGTGCAATTGACCTCTAGGCCCGGCATTGCTCCTTTAAAGGTAGTATTGCTGCGGCTAATTTTTGTTGGGTCTATCCCCATTTTGCGGACTGTGTCCTGATATATCAGGTTTAGAATGCTGCCACAGTCCATCAGGACTCGAGTGAAGTGGTATCCGTCAATTATTGGGTCTAATACCAAGGCATCCCATCCTGCATGTTGAATACTTGCCGAGTAATCTCGATGGTCGAAGGTGACCGGTTGGAACGACCAGTGGCAGGACTCCGCGGTGATAGGCCCTGGGTCATGTGTCTCTAGGAGTGCCGCTTTGTTTCTCCCATTTGTCATGTGTAATACGTTTACTGTTTTGACTTCTGGTGGGAACTTCTTCTGTTCCCTAGTGCTTTGCTTGCGAGGCTCGTCCTCATCTTCGCTTGGTGTATCCTGGCCCTTGTGTTTGGCGTTAAGCTTGTCGGACTGCTTGAAGACCCAACATCCTCTGTGGATATGATTTGCAGGTTTATCGGGGGTGCTATGGATCTGACATATTTGGTCCAGAATCTTGTTTAGGCTGGACAATTCGTCTCTGTTGCCTTTGGAGGGCAGCTTTTGCTGACCTAGCCGAGAGCTTTTGAATCCGGCGTTTACCGTTGTGCTCTTCAGGCTATCTTCTTTATTCCGGCACTTGTTTTTGCTGCGTCGTGATTTCCTGTTTTCGTCCCTGACTTCGGATGTACTTGGGTCGCTAGTGCTGCATCGGGCTAACCAGCTGTCCTTGCCCGCGCAAAAGCGGGTCATGAGGCTTGTTAATGCTGCCATTGTTCTCGGCTTTTCTTGGCTGGGGTGTCTGGCAAGCCATTCGTCTCGAACGCTGTGCTTGAAAGCGGCTAAGGCTTCGGCGTCCTGGCAGTCGACTAGTTGGTTCTTTTTAGTGAGGAACATGTTCCAAAACTTTCGGGCTGACTCTCCGGGCTGTTGAGTTATATGAGTTAAATCGTCTGCATCCGGTGGTCGGACATAGGTCCCTTGAAAATTTGCCTGAAAGGCGTCTTCGAGCTCTTCCCAGCTTCCAATGGAGTTTCTGGGGAGGCTTTTAAGCCAGTGCCGAGCTGGCCCTTTGAGCTTGACGGGTAAGTACTTGATGGCGTGGAGATCGTCTCCTCGAGCCATGTGGATATGGAGGATGTAGTCCTCAATCCAGACCCCAGGGTCTGTCATTCCTTCGTACGCCTCTATGTTTACGGGTTTGAATCCATCTGGAAATTCATGGTCCAGCACCTCATCGGTGAAACATAGGGGGTGTGCGGCACCCCTGTATCTGGGTGTACCATGGTGTTCGGGTGTCTGTTGTGTTGCATTGCATGCTGGAGCGCACTTGCGTGGCCCGTAGATGGATTTGGTTGCGTCGTACTCTTGATGCGAGTCCTTACGTGGATCGCGTACCGGCTTATGTGCGGCATCGTTTGTTGTTCTATGTTGGCCACGAGGTCGTCTATCCGACTGGATGGCCGTTTTGTTTTTTGATTGCGGGGGATCTAAGGCCTCATCATCGAATTCAGGTAGCAACTTTCGCTTCGGGTAGCTCTTGGTGTGGCGATTACCGCTGTACTTTGCTGCAGTGTTGAGTACTTCACTCCATCTGATTCTGAGTGTGTCTTGTGCAGCCTTGAGCCTTTGCTTCTGCTTTTTTAAACTCCTCGCAGTGGCAACCAGCCTTTGATGGGCATTCTATTGCTCTGGGTGCCTATCCGGTGTGATATCGTCCGGACTGTTATCTTCGACGGGGTCGGGTTGTTCGGTTTGATTCTCCGTGTTGCCCTGGTCGGGTGATGGTTCACCCTGCTCTATCGCTGGATCTATATGACCGCTGTTTCTGCCGATGCGGGATTTGGAGCGGCGCTTACGCCGCCGCTTTGACTGCTTCTTGAGGGAACAACCCTTCGCTGCGTCCTTCCGTTCCTCGTCGTTGTTTTCTTTGGGTGTGTCCACCATGTATACATCATATGATGAAGTGGGCCTCCAATGCCCTGTGGGCAGTGGTTCTTGTTCGCCTCCTGCATCATCGTCCATGCCGTCGATGTCTTCGGAGTCGAAGTCGAGCATGTCGGTTAAATCGTCGACAGTGGCTATTAAGTGGGTGGTGGGTGGGCGGCGAATTTCTTCGTCATCCGCATCCCAATCCTGCCGGACATAGTTCGGCTAGGACTCTCCTGACAAGGAGAGAGACCTTAATGAGTTCAGTATGTCGCCGAAGGGCGAGTGCTGAAAGATATCCGCGGAGGTAAACTCCATGATCGGCGCCCAGTCGGATTCGATAGGCACGGGCGCAGGCGGTTCGGAGTTCGTGGCCGGAGAAGGATCTGACAGTTTTGCATCACGGCTCTCGTGAAGGGTAAGGTCAATATTCGGCTCGATCGCCGCTGAGGATACGGCCTCCGTGGTGGGGTCTATCCACCCGTCCATGGATGGCGCAACAGGTTCCGAATTGAGGGTCGGAGCGATTGCAGGTGCGATCTCCTGAGCACTGTCCGATGGTAGAGCTAAATCATACTCATCGTGACCATGTGGCGCACAAGGCAGGGGCTCGAATCCGTCGAAGATCAAGTCTCCGCGGATATCAGCCGTGTAGTTTAAGCTTTCAAACCTGACCTGGTGGCCAGGGGCGTAACTCCCGATATGCTCCAGATGGCCAAGCGAGTTGGCCCGCAGTGCGAAGCCGCCGAATAAAAAGACCTGTCCAGGAAGAAAAGTCTCACCCTGGACTGCATCGCTATCGATGATCGAAGGAGCCATCGAACCTAACGGCGACGACACAGAGGAACTCTCAATGAAAGCACCAATGTCGGTGTCAAAACCGGCGGATCTCGGGTAGGGGGTCCCGAACTATGCGTCTAAGGCGATGGTAACAGGAGGCAGGGGACACAATGTTTTACCCAGATTCGGGCCCTCTTGATGGAGGTAAAACCCTATGTCCGCTTGATTATGTTTGATAATATGAGTAGTACAAGAGTTGATCTACCACGAGATCGGAGAGGCTAAACCCTAGAAGCTAGCCTATGGTATGATTGTACGTTGTCCTACAGACTAAAATCCTCCGGTTTATATAGACACCGGAGGGGCTAGGGTTACACAAGGTTGGTTACAAAGGAGGAGATATCCATATCCGTATTGTCTAGCTTGCCTTCCACGCCAAGTAGAGTCCCATCTGGACACGGGACGAAGTCTTCAATCTCGTATCTTCATAGTACAACAGTCCGGCCAAAGGATATAGTCCGGTTGTCCGGAGACCCCCTAATTCAGAACTTCCTCACACTTATACACCAAAAACAAATTGACACTCCCATACTAGTATTATGCAACAGAGATACGGAAAATTAGTTCTCTCAGAAATTAGACTCAATATGGTTGAAAGCGATTTTTTTACGGGCAAAGGATATAGTCCGATTGTCCGGAGACCCCCTTTTCATTAATTAAGGAGTTATATATACAAACTAAAGGCTGATAGCTGCTACAAGTCGATTACTTTCACAGTGCGATGTAACCCAAATGCTTTGCTTCCAATATTTATTATATGGATGAAGATTTGTTTCGAAAGACTCATGCATTTTTCTCAACATACCAACAATACAATGAAGGTGATATTGATAACTCTTCTAGGGTAATTTGCGATTCCCGTAATATTAATCCACTAGCTCTTGATGGTTGAAAGATATCCGATCACAACTTGCATGGCGATGATCATGAAGAACAAATATACTCCCTCCGTCCCAAAATAAGTATATCAACTTTGTACTAGCTCTAATACAAATTTGTACTGAGCTCAAGACATTTATTTTAGAACGGAGAGAGTACAACGATGAGAATGATGGATTATGACCACCATTTTGGGTGGACTCTTCAGACAAGGATTATGATGATTCTCTTCTGATAGACATAGCAACCCCAATCTTTAAAATACTCCCTCCGTCCCATAATATAAGACTGTTTTTGTACTACTAGAAAAATGCTTTTAGATTATGAGACGGAGGGAGTACTAAATAAGACACGCAATCATCCACACAGTTAATGACCAATCGTTTGAGCTTGCTCAAGGGGCTGAGGTAGAGTATGAGAAACATGCATGGAGTAACTAAATCAATCATAGGGCAAGCAATGCAAGCGGCATCTGGTCTTTATCAGGTTTGTTGGCTCCCAAGAGCTAGCTAGGGCCCCAGAACGATGGATAGGTCAACCGAGAGAAGAACAGATATCTGGTAGGTATCCTTTTCGGGTGGTTCGCTCTTCCATTCGCTTGTGTCGGATGCCTTCCTTCCCTCTACCTCTACACAGCTGTGAAGATAAGGGCAAGGTCAATGTCACAGGCCACGGGAACAGGAAGTCAAGCCTCTCAAAAGGCAAATAAACTTACTAACAGCAATGCGTGCAGCAGGTCTCAAGGCATCCGATTCCATATCATTTCGGTTCAAAGAGCTCCCATGCATGCATGGGGTCCGTTCGGAATTTCTGTACACATTACTCGGATTTCAGGAGAAATAAAAAAGTTAAGACGATGATGGGTACACGTCCAAAATGATCAGCTTGGGGAATAAAAATGTCATCTGAACGCATTATTGGAGCTTAGCGTGCTTCAAGTCTGAAGATTAATGATGTTGAGATGCTCTTTTAATATGGTGTTGTACTAGCGAATGTAACACTCTACTACAGTAGTCACCAGCAAGTTGTTGATGATTAGTCCCCCATGAATACCAGTATGCATCTCCTACGTATACTGTACTACCCAAGTACCGAACCACACATGGATTACGAGCTAACCATCCACCCCATGCATGTATTTCTTGAGGCTTGACTACCGCGCGCTTTTACAAGCAGGTAACTCTACCAGTCTAATTTCAAACACAATCCGGACGTGGTCATTTGATATCGCATGCATTGCAAGTCATCATTCCGTAGGAGGCGCCAAGCTTCCATCAACATCTTCATCTCATTGCAAAAGAAAAGGAAGTGAAAAAAAAAATTCTTTCTCCATGGGGTGTCGGCACAGCCATTAACTGGTTGCACAGCAGGCGAATCACTAAAAACCTTATCCTGCACCCACACCACATCCATCGGAACCCGATGGAAGCCTGCATTTCACTTAACCGAACTAAGTGGCCGTCAAAGACAGAACGTGTCGCCACTCGCTCCCACACACACTGACTCACACGTCCATTAGGCTTTGTACAATGGAAGGTGCTTAAAGAGATGCTTAGAAAAATAAACCGAGTTTTTTCAAAGCACCGGTGCCTATTTCTACAGGAGAGACGCTTAGTTAACGTCTATCCTGTACAAATAAGCACTGATGCTTAAAGAAAGTCTGATTTATTTCTCTAAGCATCTTCCCTAAGCATCTCTCATTGTACAAGGCTTTAGCTGCCTGTTAATCTGCCTAAGCGCCCCCGACCCGATGGCCACTCGCTCGCAGTCGCATGCAGTTGCAGCGTGGGAGGGGGAGTGGGAGGGGGAAGGCAAAGGCCGCAAGGCACGCAGGCGCCAACACGAAAGCGAAGCGTGTTCGCCGCGCACACGGCAAGGAAAGGGATGCCCCTTTCTCGGGCCGACTCCGGCTCCCCGGTGCGATGAACTTGGCCAGCGTGCGCGCGCGTGATCGGCCTCCACTGCCGCTGCCGCTGCCACTGGAGGAGTGGACGAAAAGAGAGGCAGCAGCAGCCAAACCAGCCCGTTGTGGGATCAATTAATTTACAGGATCGAGTATCTATCTGTCTGTCTCTCTGTCAGCGTTCTGCGCTCCAGCTATCGGGGAGCAGGGACAGCAGCCGATGAGCGATGAACGAATTATTTGCAGAATCTTGACCGGGCGACACATGGCCCGGGCAGAGCAGGATCCAAAGGCACCACTGTGCGGTGTGCGCCACTCTCAACTGTCAACATTATTTTTCTCAACTCTGCATTTCCCCCCCTTTTTTCTTTTCTTTTGCTATACTAGCTAGTTCTGAATAGAGGAGGCTCAAGATTAGTTCCGCGGCTTAGCTACACCTGCTTTGCATCACCAGGGGCTTGAACAGGCAGAGAAAAGATGACTAGTGCGCAATGTGAGGCTAACTACGGACCGTCACAGTACTGAACATGGATGAAACCACCACTAATCCGCATACTGTATATGCAAAGTATACAGCTGCCAGCTGCAGATTCCTGAACAAAGTTGGTTCATATCGTCACACTGCACCGCACTGGACACGGCAGCTGGAGGTTCGCCACTGCGCACCAACCGGAGGTATGCATGCATGGAACCGGACGAGCGAGCACGAGCAGGCAGTCAAGCGGCACAGGCGAGTGAGACGAGCCCCGGCAGACATACGTCGAAAAAGACCTTGTCCAAGAACAGGTATAGACGATGCAGCTGAGCTGTGTCTTCTAGGGTCTTACTGTTACAAATAATGCATGGGCTGCCATTACTGTAATTTAATTCTGGCAAGGATATAGATGACAGAGATACATCTAGCCTAACCTAAAAAAATCTACATGAAATGGAACCTATGTTTGTGGAACTACAATTTAACTTAGGGTGTGGCTAGGTTTCAATCAACTGAGATTTAATCAAGTCTCAGTCAAATGACATAAACATGTAAGACAGAAAAAAGAAAATCAAAGAAAATTTTGCACGAATCTCAATGTATAATGTCACGGATATAGCATCAAGTCTCAATCGAGTGAGACCTAACGAAGTCTCAGTCGACTGAGACTTAGTAAGACTGTTTAACTTATAACTTAAAACAATGGTAAATTGCAAGAGAGTGTTCATCTAAGTGAACCTTAGAAATACTATCTCCTTATAAGTTAGTCTAAACTTTTGTCCATCGATAATGCGGGACTAAATTCCACATGTCTTCTCCCCTTCTTTTTCTCCAAATTTTCAAAATTTAAGGGAGCCACTATTCTTCATCCGTTTGGAAAAAACAAAGGGTTAGCCACCTCCTTCTGCACCGACCCGGCCCTGTCAACCCTATGTCTCGCCTTCACCGGCGACGCCACCGACAGTCCCATTGTCATTATCTCGGGCTCGCCATTGCCAGGAGACCACGACACATCACCGGTTTTGCTGCCACGGGAGGAATTGACTGACACAAAAAATATTTTCAATCACTTGAGTAATAGCAAAAGGGGAAATTTAATTGGACCAGGGCCACTAATTCTACTTTTTGCCAAGGCCGCCTAATCAAACATTAAGCATGTGCTTGATAGCCTGCACCTTTTTGGCCCATTCGCATCTGTGACCTGACTCAGATTGGCTGAGTGAAACAGGTTAAAAATCATGTTGTGCAACTTATTTGGTCTCCTGCGTCGCATCGCATCGCAGAGTAGTTTTGTGCCTAGTGTTTGGACGCATGTGTGTGTGCTTTCGAGGCGATCAGATACAATACATAAATGTTTGGTTGTGTGCAATGTCTTGTTCTACTCACCCTTTCCAAACAATGGTAACCTTACCGCCAATATACACCACGCTAGGGTTGGCGACCCTTTCCTCCCCCGCGTCGCAACCCTAGCGCCGCCGCCGCGCTTCCCCCTCCCCTCTGCCATTGCCAGAGGGGCGCTTAGAGCTGGTGCGGGCCTCCAAGGAAGGTGGCGGCGGGAATCTGGCGCCTCCCCCCCTCGATGGAGGGCTACGGCTCCCGGGGCGGCGGCCTCAGCTGATGGCGCGCGACGCGGCATGGGCGGCGGGCGGCGGTGGCCAGTGTTGGTGGGCGTCCTTCCATGGTTGTGCGGGCAGCGTGGAGGTCACGGTCGTCGGTGTGGCGGCGGCTCCTCGCAATCCGCTGAGCACCATGGAGAAGCTTCGGTTTCGGCCCTATCCGCTCTGATCTGCACCGGTGGTGGTTCCTGGTGGCTTCGTGTGCCGCCTCGTGGTGTCGGCTGGTCGGATCTGGCATTCGGGTGATGTTCCCTGGGAAACCCCTGGCTGGCGCGGCGGCCCCCCAAAGTCAACGCTTTTGGCGCCGATCCCCTTCCTGGAGGCTTTGGGGTAGACCCTCCCACTTCTGCCTCTTCCTTGAGCTCCGACGAAAGCCGGTACCCCCTGTTTTGGTCACTGACGACACCTCGGTGGCGTGCTCCTTCTTGAAGGCGGCGGCCGAGATTTGCTTTTGGCGGTGGTGCGGTTGGTGACCCTATTCTAAAGCATGATGTCATCATCTTCCTGCTTCATCTTGCTCGGCCTCGCCCGGTGCATGGTGATGCCTCTTCGGCCTTCTTCATGGATTCGTGCCTTAGGTCGACAACACGCGTACTGTGCTCAGTTCTACCACTGTCGGGTTTGGCTATCGTCTGGTTGGTCTTCTGTTGTTCATGGGCCAGCGTCGTCTGCTTCTCCTATGGCAGCTCGGGCACCTTGTGCTGGGCTCTGTGGTAGCCACTCTATTGGTCGTCGGTGCGGCACCCATCGATCCTGGGTGAAAGGGTAGTGGCCCTTTGCGACGGTCGAGACATAACAAGTGTTACCCAAGTTTGGCCTGTGGGTGCTGCTGGTGCTCAATGCTTCCACGACGTGGCCTCCCTCCGATGCTCTTAGTTGGCTAGTTGGTGTAGGCGTAGTGTTGGTCGTCGGCAACGGTGTTATGCTTGCTCCGGTTGTTGCCATTGTGTTGTCCTGCCTAGTACCTTGTATCTTCTTTTCGCTTTGCTTTGCATTCACCCCCTTTGTAATGTGGTGCCCCTGTAACCCTAGCCGGTTGATGGCCTTGTTAATTCAAATCCGGGATAGGTTCGAGCTCTTCTCGGGCTCGGCCGGCGCCTATTCTCTAAAAATATACACCACACTAGCAAGCAAATAGCACATGAACATCAAACTACAAGCAAGGAGGGGGCCTTTTGGCATCCAGGCGCATATCACTAGTAGAAAAAGGGTCAAATGTGCGACACATTAGTCCCGGTTTGTAACAGAACCAGCACTAATGTGTCCATTAGTGCTGGTTCCAACGGCTAGGCGGGAGGAGCTCTTTAGTACCGGTTCATGGCAAACCTTTAGCACCGGTTCGTGCCACGAACCGATACTAATGAGAGTGGTGGCAGGATGTTGTCAGAGTGGGGCCCCTCCAGCACCTTTACTACCGGTTCGTGCCACGAACCGGTACTAAAGGTCGTCCTATATAAACCCTTCGTCCACCAGCACTCTGTTCTTCCCCCTTTCCCCTCTCCCTCTCCTCTGTTCTTCCCATCTTCCTCTCAAGTTCATCACAAAATTTGCCCCAAATTTGTCAAGAATTGCAGGCCCCCATCCATTCAAATGATCACAAAGGTTAGCAACTTTTTCCTTTCATCTCTCATTGCTAGATTAGCTCTTGCATTGGTTTATATAGTGATTAATTGTGGGTTTCAGTAATTTGGGAGGAATTATATGTGGTAGTATTTAATTTATATGCAAATTGAGGTCAAAATAACACTTAGTTTGCATATGTAGGTGTGGTTTACTTAGTGCCTTCTAAATCTCCGTCGTAATCACCGTCGATCGCCCGCATCGTCCCGTCGCCGGCACCACCTTGTGGTGAGCCTCTTGTTCATGAAATTTTATATAAAAAATTGATGTTTGTGTGATTTGGATAGATAGTTACTCGTATAATTATCTTACCCGTACGTTGTTTGTTATACATAGTGCCATGGTTTTGATATCCGTCCCCGTCGGCCCTCGCCCTTGTTATGATTCGGATGTGGTATATTCTCTTTCAAAACTATTTGTTGCATTTCGTGTTTATGACAAATTATGCCCATCAAGCTGACATAGATATTTGTATGTAGGAGGTAGTTGAACCGGAAATTCCAACCGACCCTATTGTCGAGAGGTTAAATTTAGTTGAAAGAGAAAACGAGGATTTGAAAGAAAAATTAAAAAGAATTGAGGGGGATAAGATGGAATTGGAGTTGCATGTTGTCGATGTCATCGATGATCACAAGATTAAGATGGAGAAAATGCGCTTGAAGATTAAAAAGATTAGAAAATATGCCATTCATAGTGAGGCTTGGTATCATTATGATGTTGGATCAATTGTTACCTTTGTTGCGATCTTGATCGCATTTGTTGTTGCATTTAAATTCTTTAGCTAGAGAGTTATTTGTTTGTTGCATTTAAGTGTTGTATGAACTTTATGTATTGTAGTAATTTGGTGTTTTCGGTGCTGTGTATTGAAGATGAGCCGGCAATGGATGTACGATGACCGATGATCTCCCGAGTTCGTTAATGGCATGCATACTTTTCTGCTTGCGGCTGAGGCAAACAAGTGGGCAGATGGTTTTATGCCTTGTCCATGTGCTGGCTGTAAGAATGGTCACAATTACTCTACGTCAAGAACCATTCATGTCCACCTGTTTGAGTCCGGTTTCATGCCCCACTATAATGTTTGGACCAAGTATGGAGAAAGAGGGGTTTTGATGGAAGACAATGAAGAAGAAGAGGACGAAGACAGCTATCCTGGCCATGGGTTCCCTGAATACGATGATACAACAATGAGGGAAGAAGCTGAGCCGGTAATGCGGGAAGAAGCTGAGCCGGCAATGCAGGAAGAAGCTGAAGAAGAGGCATCGGATGAGCCAGTTGATGATCTAGGTCGGGCCATTGCCAATGCAAAGAGAAACTGCGCAAGTGATTTGGAGAAGAAGAAGTTGCAGCGCATGTTAGAGGATCACAAAAAATTGTTGTACCCGAATTGCGTAGGTGACAAGAAAAAGCTGGGCACCACACTGGAATTGCTACAATGGAAGGCAGAGAATGGTGTATCTGACAAGGGATTTGGAAAGTTGCTGGTAATGATAAAGAATATGCTTCCAAAGGACAACGAATTGCCCGAGAGTACGTACGAAGCAAAGAAGGTTGTCTGCCCTCTAGGGTTAGAGGTGCAGAAGATACATGCATGCCCTAATGATTGCATTCTCTAGCGCGGTGAGTACGAGGATTTGAACGCTTGCCCGGTATGCGGTGCATTGTGCTACAAGATCAGCCGCGATGACCCTGGTGATGTCGAGGGCGAGCGCTCCAGGAAGAAGATTCCTGCCAAGGTGATGTGGTATGCTCCTATAATACCACGGTTGAAACGTTTGTTCCAAAACAAAGAGCATGCCAAGGCGATGCGATGGCACAGAGAAGACCGTAAGAAAGACGGAAAGTTGAGAGTACCCGCTGACGGGTCGTAGTGGAGAAAAATCAAAAGAAACTACGGGAAGGAGTTTGCAGATGACGCAAGGAACGTATGATTTGGTCTAAGCGCAGATGGCATTAATCCTTTTGGGGAGCAGAGCAGCAACCATAGCACCTGGCGTGTGACTCTATGTTTGTATAACCTTCCTCCTTGGTTGTGCATGAAGCGGAAGTTCATTATGATGCCAGTGCTCATCCAAGGCCCTAAGGAACTCGGCAACGACATTGATGTGTACCTAAGGCCATTAGTTGAAGAACTCTTACAACTGTGGAATGGAACAGGTGTACATGCGTAGGATGAGCACATGGGGGAAGAATTTGACCTAAAGGCGTTGCTGTTCGTGACCATCAATGATTGGCCTGCTCTTAGTAACCTTTCAGGATAGACAAAGAAGGGATACCACGCATGCACGCACTGTTTGGACGATACCGACAATATATATTTGGCTAATTGTAAGAAGAATGTGTACCTGGGACATCGTCGATTTCTTCCGAGCAGGCATCCCATAATAAAGAAAGGCAAGCATTTCAAAGGTGAGGCGGATCACCGGACGAAGCCTCGCCATCGTACTGGTGCTGATGTACATGATATGGTCAAGGATTTGAAGGTGGTCTTTGGAAAGGGTCCTGGTGGACAACCTGTTCCGAATGACGCTGACGGACGCGCACCCATGTGGAAGAAAAAATCTATATTTTGGGACCTGCCCTATTGGAAAGACCTAGAGGTCCGCTCCGCAATCGATGTGATGCACGTGATGAAGAATCTTTGTGTGACCCTGCTTGGCTTCTTGGGCATGTATGGGAAGACAAAAGATACACCTGAGGCACGGGAGGACCAGCAACGTATGCACGGAAAAGACGGCATACATCAGGGTCATGCAAGCTATGCTCTTACCAAAGAAGAGAAGGAAATCTTCTTTGAATGCCTGCTCAGTATTAAGGTACCGTCTGGCTTCTCGTCGAATATAAAGGGAATAATAAACATGGCCGAGAAAAAGTTTCAGAACCTAAAGTCTCATGACTGCCATGTGATTATGACGCAACTACTTTCGATTGCATTGAGGGGGCTTCTACCGGAAAACGTTTGATTAGCCATTGTGAAGCTATGTGCATTCCTCAATGCAATCTCTCAGAAGGTAATCAATCCAGAAATCATACCAAGGTTAGAGAATAATTTGGTGCATTGTCTTGTCAGTTTCGAGTTGGTGTTCCCACCATCCTTCTTCAACATCATGACACGCGTCCTAGTTCACCTATGCGAAGAGATTAACGTTTTGGGTCCTGTATTTCTACACAATATGTTCCCCTTTGAGAGGTTCATGGGAGTCTTAAAGAAATATGTTCATAACCGTGCTAGGCCAGAAGGAAGCATCTCCAAGGGCCATGAAAATGAGGAGGTCATTGAGTTTTGTATTGACTTTATTCGTGACCTTAAGCCGATTGGTGTTCCCGAATTGTGGCATAAGGGCAGACTGGATGGAAAAGGCACGCTAGGAGGGGAACAAATAATATGTATGGACAGACATTCTCTCACTGAAGCACACTACACAGTTCTACAGAATTCCGCCTTGATGGCTCCATATATGAATGAACACAAGAATTTGCTACACTCCAAACACCCGGAGCGGTCTGATGACTGGATTACACGTGAACAAATCAGGAGTTTCGCCAGCTGGTTGCAGACACGTACCATGCATGACGCCTCTATTGAAGATGACCTATACTTGCTGTCCTAGTTACCATCTTCGAATATAATGACTTTCAAAGGGTACGAGATAAATGGTAATACATTTTACACGATCGCCCAAGATAAGAAGAGCACCAACCAAAACAGTGGTGTCCGCTTTGATGCATAAACCAAGACGGGAAAGGAAACATATTATGGTTATATACAGGACATATAGGAACTTGACTATCGACGTGGTTTGAAGGTCCCTTTGTTTCAGTGCAAATGGGTCAATATGACACGAGGCGGGGTAACGGAAGACCCGCAGTACGGAATGACAACAGTGGATCTCAACAATCTTGCGTATGCAGACGCAACATTCGTCCTAGCCAATGATGTGGCACAGGTTTTCTATGTGAAGGACATGTCTACCAAGCCGAGAAAAAGAAAAGATAAGGAAGCGAATGCATCGTACGATGAGCCAAAGCGGCACATAGTTCTTTCTGGGAAGAGAAACATCGTGGGAGTGGATGACAAGACAGACATGTCAGGAGATTATGAAAAGTTTGATGAAATTGCTCCATTCATAGTGAATATTGACCCGAGCATCCCGTTAAATGATGAAGATTTTCCATGGTTACAGCGCAAAGGGACACACACGAAGAAAAAGTTTCACACCCAAAGATCGGGGATGTGATCGGCTTCACTATCATCACTTTCTTCTGTGTTTCACACCCAGGAGGGAATCTCTGTAATAGTTAGGGTAGTTATGTGTTTTGGCATTTGAAACGCGAAGAAATTTTATGTGCAAACAAATTCTTTCATGCCTTTACTGATTTTTTCCAGCTAAAAAGGCATTTCATTTTTTAAATAACCTAAGCATTACCAAATTGAATATAATGATAAGACACACTAATATTAAACATAATAAAAAAGAATCACTGAAAAATATATTTTTAAAGTTAAGTTATTCACAAACTAGTGATTCACACAAATTTCAAATAATTCAAAATTTAAACAATTCAAATTTAAAAACTACCGGCACTAACTGAAAGTTTCTAAAAACTATCAAAAATATTCACAAAGAAACTCTAAATACAGCAAAAAACAACTAAAAATAAATAAAACAAAATAAATAAAGCAGAAAAGAAAAAACTAAATGAAAAAAAGCCCACCCACCGGGCCACAGCGGCCTGCATACGACTAGAAACCCAACCTGTTGTTGGGCCAGGATGCAGGCCCGCAAGCCCAATAGGCCCCACAGGGCAGAGTAGCAGAGGTAGGCCCAGAAGGCCTGCTTTAGAGAGGAGCTCGAGACAGCAGCGGCGGCGGGGCTTATAAGCAGGTGCGAGCACCCTTCGGCTAGCGAGGTGTGACTAAACTTCTGCGCCCCTCGCCTGGCAGCGCACCCCCTTTAGTACCGGGTCATGGCATCAACCGGTACTAAAGGGGGGGGGGTCTTTAGTACCGGTTGGAGCCACCACCCGGTACTAAAGCCTTCCCTTCCTGCTGCTTGGCCTGGCCAAAACAGGCCTTTAGTACCGGTTGGTGGCTCCAACCGGTACTAAAGGTGCCTTCTATATATACATCACTTTGAAAAATTTCATTCTTCCTCTGTTTCTTCCTCTGTTTCCCCATTGAAGCATCGCCCGCCCCGATTGATCGACGCCGTCGCCGCCCCCGTCCCCGTCACCGCCCCCGTCCAGCGCCGCCCCCGTCGCGCGTCATTGCCGTCGCCGCCCCCATCCCCGTCATCACCCTCATCCCCGTCGCCGCCCCCGTCCCCGTCGCCGCCCCGTCCCCGTCGCCGCCCTCGTCTCCGTCGCCGCCCCGGGCCCGTCCCCGTCGCGCCGTCCCCGCGTCGTCGCCCCCGTCACGCCCCAGCCCGTCGCCGCCCCCGGCCATCGCCTCGCTGTCTCCCCGCTGTGAGCTCTCCCCCTCTAACCCCTCTCCCTCGCCCCCGGCGGCCACCATGGGCGCCGCCCCTCCCCGAGCCCATACACACACACAAGCATGATGAACACACACACACACATTTCCTTAAGTTAATTAGTATACACGTATTTTGTATGTTTAATTAGTTTAGATTTTTTAGATTATTATTTTTTCACTAGTATATATGTATGAATGCATGTTAGATGGATATAATTAGTGTATAATTAGTATGGATTTTTTTATATAATATTGTTTTTCTGTTTTTTAATGGATGTATAGAAGTTGTTTTTCCTGTTTTTAGTGTTAGATGCTTAATTAGTATGAAATAGCATATAGAATTTTGACATATGCAATGATAGCATAATTAGTGTTACATTTGCATATAGTATTTGTTGCCGACGATGCCCGGCCCGCATCCTCGTCGTTGACCCGTTTGCGACGATGTCCTGCGTCAGAGGACCCATGTCCGGGACTGGGCTCCGCCGGGCTGGCACTGGGAGGTGCTACCTTCAGGGGCGCGACGCATGGTGTGGAACCCGGCCCCGGGTCCCGTCGTCGACCCTCATCTCCTTTGGTGGCGTTCGCGTGGGCCACTTTCGGTGCGGAGGGAGCCGGCCCCGCCGGAGGTGGTACGTCGCCGTGTCAGGGAGGAGGACGAGCACGTCCATCACTACATGGCTGTTATGGACGTCAGGTTCTCCAATACCTGGCAGGTTCTTTGGGGAGATCACCCGAGCTATGATCCAGTGATGGTTCCTTCACTTTGGTTGTCCACCGCCTAGATTACTCTCTAGTATTCAATCTTTATTAGCTAGCTGGTGATGTATTTGATATATAATATTCGAGATGATTTATTCGAGATTATATATATTATTCGAGACGATGTATTCGAGATTATATCTATTATTCGAGACGACATATTCGAGATTATATTCGATGATGCTTATTATGTACTATGATTGATTCAGTTTTTCCTTATTAATTGATTGCATCCATGCATTGTAATTTGAATATATTTCTTTTGGATTAGTTAAATAAAACCTATGGCGGACAATACCGGCAGAGAGGGAGAAGAGGCCCTGTTCAATATCATACGCAATCCTCGTGGGCCAGATGATGATCAGAATGAAGAAGATTATGACGGCTCCGAATATCTGAACAACACCGGGGAGGGTGATATGATATATGATCACGACGACCGAATTGATGAAGTCATGAACTATGAACATGACAAAGAAAATGTTGATCTTGAAACAACAAACACCGGTGAGGTATATTTATATAAGTAGGCATCTGGTGATCATCACATGTTTTAAATGACTTGAATATATATATTAACGAATCGATCTTTCTTCTTTCAGCCATCTGGATCGGGCAAATCTTCAGGTAGCAGGACAGTACGAGGCCCGAACAAAAAGTTGAAGGAGGGCATAAAGTACAATATCGAGGCCATCAAACCTAATGGCGAACCATTAGTGCCTAAGAAGATTGCGGACAAGTTCATTCGTCAGTGCGGAGTTCTTGTGAAGGACCAACTCCCGATCTCCCTTCAAGAATGGAGAGAGCCAGCAAAGCCACGTCCAGATCTTACTTTTGTCGACGACAGACAAAAACTTCTGCTTTGGGAAACGCTCATGGAATATTTCACCCTACCAGATCATTTCACACATGCAGATGTGGAGAAAGTCAAGGACGTTGCTCTTAGGAAGATGGCGGCTGCATTCAACAACCACAAGAATCGTGTATGGGACTAGTACGTCAAGGGAGGAAAGAAGACTCGGGTATTCAAGGGAACACTAGAGAAGCAAAGTGCTCATTGGGACGATTTCGTGAAATTCAAGGAATCGGAATTATCTAAGGAACGGTCGAGAATAAACAAGGCCAATGCCGCAAAAAGGATAAGTTCCATAAGCTGGGGCCAGGTGGCTATGCGGTAGGAATGCCTAAGTGGGATAAGTCTGAGAAAGAGATGGAGGATGCAGGTGTCACTCCAGAAACATTGAGTTGGCCCCCCAGGTGCAGGACTTGGTTCTATGCACATGGGGGGGGAGTTGGACCCGAAGACATGCAAAGTTTCGAAGAAGGCATGTCTGGACGGAGCCGAAGATAAGCTACTTGTGGAAATAGAAGAGGCTCGATCAGGGGTGTTCGAGCCCAACAGAGAGACCGACGAGCTTACGCGTGCCCTGGGAAATCCTGAACACCCGGGTAGAACACGAGGCAAGGGCGCTATTCCGTGGTATGAGGGGTTTTCGGACTGGAACGCCGACTACAGAACCCGTGCGAGAAAGAAGATTGCGGAGGAGAAGAAGAGGAAGCTGGACTATGAACTCCTTCAAGGCCTAGAATCAGCGCACGCGGACTTGGCAGTCAAATTCCAGTGGCAGCAGGAGCAGATTGACTCACTTAGCTAGCAAAGGGGGTCTCAGTAGCTGCAGCAGCTAGCGGATGATCCAGCATTGGATAGCACCGTCCCATCCATGCCGAGAAGCAGCGTGGGTTCCACCCCGGGCGACGCATTGCTGGATAGCTACCCAGTGGATGACATCATGGAGAACACTAACTGCGAGCTACACTTCAAAATGAAGAACATATCCATGAAGGTGGCGGATGCCATTGCTTTTACAAATCCCCCTGAGGCAACCTTCCATTGCAACCCGATTCCAGCGGGCTATGCTCGTGTCTTGGTTGATGAGGTGGTGGACCAATATTCGGGGCTAGAGCTTGACATTCCTAGAGGTGACGAGGAGCACACACTGGGAGAGGCCAACCATCATATCATCCTATGGAGAAAGGATTGCATCATCTTTCGAAGGCCACCGACACCGCGTCATCCGACTCCTCGTCGAAGTCCACCACCGAGTCAGCAGACTCCTGCTCCTCCAAGTCCACCAACGTGTCAGGACACTCCTCCTCCAAGTCCGGCACAACTTCAGGCTACTCCTCCTCCTCCAAGTCCGGCAAAGCGTCAGGCCACTCCTCCCCCAAGTCCGGCACAACTTCAGGCCACTGCTCCTCCAACTCAGCCACGTCGGCCTCTTCGCCTCCTCGGCAATCACGGAAGAGAGCTGCCTCAGCTATGGTGCATAGCGGTACAAGTCGAGGTAGTACTGGAGATACAGGTGAAGGCAAGCGATTTCAATATGGTCCAAGCAGCCTCATGCCTCTTTCGCAGAGGCCTTACGACAAGTCCGAGGAGGAAAACGCAGCCATATCGAAGGCCGAGGTGGAAGCCCATTTTGCACCGAAACCGCCACCGCCGCCAAGGGAGAAAGTGCCCGAGGAAAAGATTGACCACTTCATTCGTATGGCTAGAGCACTAGCTCCCAAGCCTGTTGACACAAACTATGAGCGCCACCTCAGGAAGTTAAATCAAGCACGTCTACAGAAACAGGCGAGCTCGAGCTCGAGCAAATCAGCTGGCAAAAGGAGCGGTAAAACTGTTCCCCAGCTAGGAGAACAGGCGACGCAATCAACCCCCACCCCCGCTTGTTGTGCCAACAACACATGAGAGTACGCGCGCCCAATATTATTGTGGGCAAACCGTTAACGTTCCCGGGCTGGGCGATGTGGTAATAACCGAGGAGCATATTGAGCAGGCTAAAAGGCTCATGATCACTGTTGGACAACTCCTCGATATCGAGCCCATGTCTCTGATTAGAGAGGAGGAAATAAAACGGAAATATGTCCGGGGCCAACCTTTGGTCGAGCCAGACGAGGTCAAGAAGATCCCAATGAGAATGTATGAATTGCATCAATGGTACATGGACATTACCAAGATTTCCAATCGAGAGTCCCTCATGGTGAATGTCAAGAAGGATCATTACTACCATGAGAAAGCTGTGTCCGTTGAGTATTCGGAACTATTTCAGTTATACAATCAAGACGCACTCGACAAATCTATCGTCAGTTGCTATTGTTTGTAAGTGATTTCTTTCTGTAATTTAAGTATCAAGCTAGCTATAGTGATCATTTTGATCAATCATTACCTGTAATTATCCTCACTATATTCTTTTCTGTGGTATTATGCAGGATGAAGATTTATGAAATGAAAAAAGGTGGACGCTATGGCATTGGGTTCATTGACCCAAATACCATTAATGAATACACATGGAAATTAGATCCATATTATGAAGAAAGTGTAGAGGAAAGCATGCTAGAGTTCTTCAAGTGCCTCAATACCAATGAAGATATACTACTTCCTTACAACTTCGAGTGAGTCACATTGTCTTGTACTACAAATTCTGTTTTTGCCTACTAGCTAGCTACATGTTTTTGCTTACATATGCCCGCTTAATTAAAACATGCAAACGTGTGTGCATGCAGATTTCACTGGATCTTGTTAATCATTAAAGTTGATGAAGGAACAGTTGAAATACTGGACTCACTACTTAAAAAAGCAAGTGACTACACCATCGTGTAGGGGATAGTCAACAGGTAATTTCAATCATTATTAACTATATCTCGGCCTATTTAGTTAGTTCGTCATTTCCTGATAACAACTATTTAATAACCCATTTATTCATTATCTTTGTCGACAAGCAGGGCTTGGGCAAAGTTCATCAGCGTCACTCCAGGCCAATGGAAACGAAATCTAAAATGGTATCGGCCCAAGGTAAGTAATTAAGTAGTACTAGCTAGCTGCCATCTCTTTAATTATCATGCTTGATTAATTATTATCTGATCAAATTCCATTCTCGTAAAGGCCCTAAAGCAGGCGGCGGGGAATAATCTGTGTGCATACTACGTTTGCGAGAACATTCGCATGATGGCGTCCGAAAGGAGCAGATCTCAAACACAGGAGTGGGTATGTTTGTCAGAACACTATTCACAATTTTTACACCATTATCGATATCTAGTCACACAACTAATACACATGCATATTGATCTCCTTCTTAATAGTTCAAAGAGGTGTGGGAGCAGCTCCTAGCAGAGGACCGCATAGAAGCAATTCAAGAGGAAATAACGGGATTTTTGCTCGACCAGGTCATAGATCCCAAAGGAGAATACTTTTACCCGCTACCGCCCCCATGAACCACTTCCAATTGTCATCGTGCTCCGAAGGCACCAATTAGGCTAATGCCACTGGCTCCGAAGGCACCAATTAGGAGAAATTGTATATAGCTATATATGTGTGAATTAATGGTGGTTGTGAGACATTAGATGATATATATATATATATGATCGGTTCTACTAGAAATTCTATTTATATATATGCATAACGTGTACAATATGTAGCATCGTAAAATACCAGCAAACGAAAAAGAATTAAATGGAAAACACAAAATTAAATGAAAAATAAATCATAAACCCAAACCCTCCCAACCTTTTAATACCGGTTGGTGTCACCAACCGGTACTAAAGGGCTCCCTGCCCCCGGAGCTGGCTCATGCCACGTGGTTGCCCTTTAGCACCGGTTCATGCTGAACCGGTACTAAAGGGGGGGGGGACCTTTTACTGCCCACACTTTAGTGCCGGTTACCGAACCGGGACTAAAGGGCCTTACGAACCAGTGCTATTGCCCGGTTCTGCACTAGTGTATGCTCCTGGTTTTCAAAATGTGTTCTAAACACATTTCAGAATGTCAAAAATTATGACAAAAAATTTCACACGTACATCTCAACATTCTACGTGCTCACAAAGTTGTTCCGTGAAAAACTAACAATCTTTGTGTCACATGCGAAAAAGATACAATTCGGTGTTAAAAATGGCTTTTCACGAGACAATTTTTCTCTTTTTTACACATGCCACAAAAAATGTCGGTTTTATGCAAAACTTGGCATGCGCACACAGAATGCCAAGATGTATGCGCCAATTTTCTGGCATTTTGAAATGTCTTTTACCGGTGGGAGGAGCATATACTCCCATGTGTCAAAGTGAATTTCTGATAACCCACAAGTATAGGGGATTGTTTGTAGCCTTCTTCGATAAATAAGAGTGTCGAACCCAACGAGGAGCTAAAGGCAGAACAAATATTGCCTCAAGTTCTATCGACCATCGATACAAATCTACGCACACTTAACGTTGCTTTACGTAGAACAAGAATAAAACTAGGAGTACTTCGCGAGAATAAAACTACGAATAAGTTGCAAGGTAATAAAAGTGGATAGCTGATACGTCTCCGTCGTATCTATAGTTTTTGATTGTTCCATGCCATTATTCTACAACTTTCATATACTTTTGGCAACTTTTTATACTATTTTTGGGACTAACATATTGATCCAGTGCCCAATGCCAGTTCCTATTTGTTGCATGTTTTTTGTTTCGCAGAAAATCCATATCAAACGGAGTCCAAACGGGATAAAAACTGACGGCGATTTTTTGGAATATATGAGAATTTTGGGAAGTGAAATCAACGATGCTCGAGGGGCCCATGAGGCAGGGGGCAGGCGCGCCCCTGACCCTCATGGACACCCCCTAAGGCGGTTGGTGCCCTTCTTTCTCCGCAAGAAAGCTAATATCCGGATAAAAATCGTGTCCAAAATTCAGCCCAATTGGAGTTACGAATCTTCCGGAATACAAGAAACGGTGAAAGGGCAGAATCTAAAACGCAGAACAAGTGAGGCTACAATTGATCCCCTATATCGGTGGTCAATTGTAGCCTCTTTCGATAAGTAAGATTGCCGAACCCAACGAGGAGCTAAAGGTAGAACAAATATTCCCACAAGTTCTATCGACCACCGATACAACTCGACGCACGCTTAAAGTTCGCTTTACCTAGAACAAGTATGAAACTAGAAGTACTTTGTAGGTGTTGTTGGATAGGTTTGCAAGATAATAAAGAGCATGTAAATAAAAAGTAGGGGCTGTTTAGATGAAGACACAACTAAGTTAGTGTTAGTAGAGAGCTTTTTGTCACACAAGAAAGTTATTTGTCCCTAGGCAATCGATAACTAGGCCGGTAATCATTATTGCAATTTTATTTGAGGGAGAGGCGTAAGCTAACATACTTTCTCTTCTTGGATCATATGCACTTATAGTTGGAACTCTAGCAAGCATCCGCAACTACTAAAGATCATTAAGGTAAAACCCAACCATAGCATTAAAGTATCAAGTCCTCTTTATTCCCATACGCAAACAACCTACTTACTCGGGCCTGTGCTTCTGTCACTCATGCCACCCACCATAAGCAAATCATGAACATATTGCAAACCCTACATCAGGGATCCCTCACGCTTGCGCGACACGGGGAGCACCATAGGACAGCACCAATAATAAAACATGCAACTCAAACCAATCACGATCATCAATTAACCCATAGGACAAAACAGATCTACTCAAATATCATAGGATAGCCATACATCATTGGAAAATAATATATTGGATTGAGCACCATGTTTAAGTAGAGATTACAGCGGGTAAAAGAAGGGTTACACTGCTGCATATACGGGGGAGAGTTGGTGATGTGGGTGGTGAAGTTGTTGGTGTAGATTGCGGCGATGATGATGGCCCCGGCGGCGTTCCGGCGCCACCGGAAGAGAGGGGGAGAGAGACCCCTTCTTCTTCTTCTTCCTTGACCTTCTCCCTAGATGGGAGAAGGGTTTCCCCTCTGATCCATGGCCTCCATGGCATGGGAGGGGCGAGGGCCCCTCCGAGATTGGATCTGTCTCTCTCTGTTTCTGTGTTCCCTGATTCTGCCCTTTCACCGTTTCTTAAATTCCCGGAGATCCGTAACTCCGATTGGGCTGAATTTTGGAAACGATTTTTATCCGGATATTAGCTTTCTTGCGGCGAAAGAAGGGCACCAACCACCTTACGGGGTGGCCACGAGGGCCCAGGGCACGCCTGACCCCCTGGGGCACGCCCCCTGCCTCGTGGCCCCCTCGGGCATCGTCTCGCGTTGATTTTTCTTTCCTAAAATCACATATATTCCAAAAAAATCTCCGTCAATTTTTATCCCGTTTGGACTCCGTTTGATATGGATTTACTGCGAAACAAAAAACATGCAACAAACAGGAACTGGCACTGGGCAGTGGATCAATATGTTAGTCCCAAAAATAGTATAAAAAGATGCCTAAAAGTATATGAAAGTTGTAGAATATTGGCATGGAAGAATAAAAAATTATAGATACAACAGAGACGTATCAGCATCCCCAAGCTTAATTCCCGCTCGACCTCGAGTAGGTAAATAATAATAAAAGATAATTTTTGATGTGGAATGCTACCTAGCATAATCTTGATCATGTAACTAATCATGGCATGAATATTAAGACACGAGTGATTCAAAGCAATATTCTATCATTTGACATTAAGACAATAATACTTCAAGCATACTAATAAAGCAATCATGTCTTTTCAAAATAACATGGCCAAAGAAAGTTATCCCTACAAAATCATATGGTCTGGTTATGCTCCATCTTCACCACACAAAGCATTCAAATCATGCACAACCCCGATGACAAGCCAAGTAATTGTTTCATACTTTTGATGTTCTCAAATCTTTTCAACTTTCACGCAATACATGAGCGTGAGCCATGGACATAGCACTATAGGTGGAATAGAATATGATGATGGAGGTTGTGTGGAGAAGACAAAAAGGAATAAAGTCTCACATCGACGCAGCTAATCAATGGGCTATGGAGATGCCCATCAATTGATGTCAATGCGAGGAGTAGGGATTGCCATGCAACGGATGCACTAAGAGCTATAAGTGTATGAAAGTTCAAACTGAAACTAAGTGGGTGTGCATCCAACTTGCTTTCTCATGAAGACCTCGGGCATTTGAGGAAGCCCATCATCGGAATATATAAGCCAAGTTCTATAACGAAAATTCCCACTAGTATATGAAAGTGATAACTCAAGAGACTCCCTATATGAAGAACATGGTGCTACTCTGAAGCACAAGTGTGGTAAAAGGATAGTAACAATGTCCCTTCTCTCTTTTCTCTCATTTTTTTCTTTTTTTGTAGGCTTCTTTGGCCTCTCTCTCTTTTTTTGGGCTTCTTTGGCCACTTTTATTTTGATAACCTCACATGGGACAATGTTATAATAATGATGATCATCACACTTTTATTTACTTACAACTCAATATTACAACTCTATACTAGAACAAAATATGACTCTATATGAATGCCTCTGGCGGTGTACCGGGATGTGCAATGATCTAGCATAGCAATGGCATCAAAAAACGGACAAGCCATGAAGACATCATGCTAGCTATCTTACGATCATGCAAAGCAATATGACAATGAATGCTCAAGTCATGTATATGATGATGATGGAAGTTGCCTGGCAATATATCTCGAAATGGCTATGGAAATGCCATGATAGGTAGGTATGGTGGCTGTTTTGAGGAAGATATAAGGAGGCTTATGTGTGATAGAGCATATCATATCACGGGGTTTGGATGCACCAGCGAAGTTTGCACCAACTCTCGAGGTGAGAAAGGGCAATGCACGGTACCGAAGAGGCTAGCAATGATGGAAGGGTGAGAGTGTGTCTAATCCATGGACTCAACATTAGTCATAAAGAACTCGCATACTTATTGCAAAAATCTATTAGTTATCGAAACAAAGTACTACGCGCATGCTCCTAGGGGGATAGATTGGTAGGAAAAGACCATCGCTCGTCCCCGACCGCCACTCATAAGGAAGACAATCAATAAATACCCCATGCTCCAACTTCGTTACATAACGATTCACCATACGTGCATGCTACGGGAATCACAAACCTCAACACAAGTATTTCTACAATCCACGACTACCCACTAGCATGACTCTAATATCACCATCTTTATATCACAAAACTATTGCAAGGAATCAAACATATCATATTCAGTGATCTACAAGTTTTATGTAGGATTTTATGACTAACCATGTGAATGACCAATTCCTGTCATCTCTCTAAATATATATAAGTGAAGCAAGAGAGTTTAATCCTTTCTACAAAAGGTATGCCCACGCTCTAACAAATATAAGTGAAGCAAAAGAGCATTCTACAAATGGCGGTTTTCTATGTGAAGAAAAATAGGCAATCCAAACTTCAAAAGATATAAGTGAAGCACATGAAGCATTCTATAAAGCCATACTCAAAAGATATAAGTGAAGTGCAATGAGCATTCTATAAATCAACCAAGTACTATCTCATACCAGCATGGTGCATCAAAGAAAAGTGAAAAATTATTCAAAAGACGCTCCAAGATTTACACATATCATGTGACGAATAAAAATATAGTTCCAAGTAAAATTACCGATGATTGTTAAAAGAAAGAGGGGATGCCTTCCGGGGCATCCCCAAGCTTGGTTGCTTGGGAGTCCTTGAATATTTCCTTGGGGTGCCTCGGGCATCCCCAAGCTTAGGCTCTTGCCACTCCTTATTCCTTCATCCATCGTGATCTCTCCTAAAACTTGAAACTTCAATCACACAAAACTCAACAGAAAGCTCGGTAAGATCCGTTAGTATAATAAAGCAAATCACTACTCTAAGTACTATTGCAAACCAATTCATATTTTGTTTTCTCATTGTAGCTACTGTAATATAACTTTTCCATGGCTTAATCCACTGATAGAAATTGATAGTTTCATCAAAACAAGCAAACTATGCATCAAAAACAGAATCTGTCTTAAACAGGATAATCTGTAGTAATCTAAACATTCACCATACTTATGGTACTCCAAAAATTCTGAAAAAAATTAGGAAACATAAACAATTTGTATAGAAATACAGTGCAAAAAGTTTCAGAATCATTTGATGTTCCAGTAAGAAAAATGTAAAATCACACACTACAGCCAAAGTTTCTGTTCTGCACCGCACAAACCAATAGGCAATGTAAACATCCTAAAGGCAAATCTTGGCATGTTATTTTTATAATACAATGGAATTGTACAAGGGGATAATTATTTTTGTTGAAAATTTTCTGTAATCAAGATTCACAAAGTTTGCGTGAGCATGAACAAAGTTCAAGGATCTTCCCCACTTCAACAATGCTTGTCTCTCTCACTTTCACTTACCTTTTTGATAATTTTTGGGTTCCCCTCTTTATTTTTTTAACTATATAAAAGCACTCAACAGAAATAAATGACTCTCTAAAAGTTTTGGGTTGTCTCCTTGGCAGCGCTTTCTTTAAAGCCATTAAGCTAGGCATAAGGTGCTCAAGTAATGAATCCACCCGGATCCCAAGGTATATCAAAGCCAATTTTAATTAACAATGATTTGTGACTTAGTAGTGAGAACAAAGAAACATATATCATGTAATGACGAAGTCTAACTCTCTTCCTATGCATCGGCATGTCATAAAAGAACAATTCATGCACATATAGTAAAGGCCAATGCATAGTATAAACAATTTCTTGCAATTTTATCATATTGGAAACTTGGAGAGGCAGAGATGTAGTTCCTCTCTCCTAATAATTGCAAATAGGAGAAGCAAGCACATGCATATTATATCTATCAAAATCATCATGTTTAGTAGTAAAACACAACCCATCAATATAATCCTAAATAAGGGCAAACTTCTCCGATATAGTGTAGTCGGGAGAATTCAAAAAGATAATAGGACTATCATGTGTGGGTGCAATAGCAACAGTTTCATGTTTAACATAAGGAACTATAGCAAGTTCATCTCCATAAGCATAATTCATATTGGCATCTTGGCCACAAGCATAACAAGCATCACCAAAAAGGGATATTTCAAAAGAATCAACGGGAACATAACAATCATCATAGCAATCATCCTTCGGTAAGAACGAAGGGAAATTAAACAATGTATGAGTTGAAGAGTTACTCTCATTAGAAGGTGGGCATGGGTAGCTAATCCGCTCTTCCTCCTTTTGTTCTTTGCTCTCCTCATCATCTTTTTCATACAGTGAGTTCACAGTTTCATCAATTTCTTCTTTCGTAGACTCCTGCAAAATATTAGTCTCTTCTTGGACAGCGGAGACTCTCTCAATAAAATCATCAATATAGGAATTGAATTCATAATTCTCATAGCAATATCTAAGTATAGCAATATTTTCAGGTCTGTAAATACATCAAGATTTTCATACTCTTTAAACAAAGATTCAATTTCATAAGCACCCATAAAAGCAACAAATTCTTCTATTCGTTCCACATCATAGTAATCATATATACCATTAGCATATGAAGCTAAGGTTTCATTATCATTAAATTCGCATGAAAAGGGAAGGTGTGGAGCCTTCATCCTAGAGCAAGAAGTATAATCATATCTCAAGCATAGTTGCCGAGCATACCAATGCAACATATAAATTTGATCCCATAATAGTTTCCCTTTTTGAGTCAAGCGATAATCCCTAAAGTATTCACGTTGATCCAACATGTCTCCCATAACATAATTGAATGGGGTTTTCTCAGGGTTATCAAAGTAGTACATAATCTCTTTCACATAATGAGCATCGAGGGTTTTAGGAGGTTCCCCATCTCCATGAGTAGCAAGTACACCTAATTGTTTTTGGTATTTCATGTTCCATATCCATAACTAAAGATAGAGAACAACTTAGAACAGAAAATAAAAATTACTTAGTGATAAAGCAAACAAGCACACACGAGAATATTCACCCCACGCTATAACTCCCCCGCAACGGCGCTAGAAAAAGGTCTAATAACCCACAAGTATAGGGGATCAATTGTAGCCTATTTTGATAAGTAAGAGTGTAGAACCCAACGAGAAGCTAAAGGTAGAACAAATATTCCCTCAAGTTCTATCAACCACCGATACAACTCTACGCATGCTTAATGTTCGCTTTACCTAGAACAAGTATGAAACTAGAAGTACTTTGTAGGTGTTGTTGGATAGGTTTGCAAGATACTAAAGAGCACGTAAATAAAAAGTAGGGGCTGTTTAGATAAAGACACAACTAAGTTAGGTTTAGTAGAGAGCTTTTTGTCACAAGAAAGTTATTTGTCCCTAGGCAATCGATAACTAGACCGGTAATCATTATTGCAATTTTATTTGAGGGAGAGGCATAAGCTAACATACTTTATCTTCCTGGATCATATGCACTTATGATTGGAACTATAGAAAGCATCCGCAACTACTAAAGATCATTAAGGTAAAATCCAACCATAGCATTATAAGGCATCAAGTCCTCTTTATTCCCATATGCAAACAACCTACTTACTCGGGTCTGTGTTTCTATCACTCACGCTACCCACCATAAGCAAATCATGAACATATTGCAAACCCTACAGCGGGGATCCCTCACACTTGCGCGACACAGAGAGCACCATAGGACAGCACCAATAATAAAACATGAAACTCAAACCAATCACGATCATCAATTAACCCATAGGACAAAACGGATCTACTCAAACATTATAGGATAGCCATACATCATTGGAAAATAATATATAGCGTTGAGCACCATGTTTAAGTAGAGATTACATCGGGTAAAAGAGGGGTTACACCGCTGCATAGAGGGGGGAAGAGTTGGTGATGATGGCGGTGAAGTTGTTGGTGTAGATTGTGGTGATGATGATGGCCCCGGCGGCGTTCCGGTGCCATCGGAAGAGAGGGGGAGAGAGCCCCCCATTCTTATTATTCTTCTTCCTTGACCTTCTCCCTAGATGGGAGAAGGCTTTCCCCTCTGGTCCATAGCCTCCATGGCATGGGAGGGGCGAGAGCCCCTCCGAGATTGGATCCGTCTCTCTGTCTCTCTCTGTTTTTGTGTTCCCTGATTCTGCCCTTTCACCGTTTCTTAAATTCCCGGAGATCCATAATTTCGATTGGGCTGAATTTTGGACACGGTCTTTATCCGGATATTAGCTTTCTTGTAGCGAAAGAAGGGAACCAACCGCCTTACGGGGTGGCCACGAGGGCCCAGGGCGCGCCTGACCCCCTGGGGCGCGCCCCCTGCCTCGTGCCCCCCTTGGGCATCGTCTTACATTGATTTTTCTTCCCAAAAATCACATATATTCCAAAAAAATCTCCATCAGTTTTATCTCATTTGGACTCTGTTTGATATGGATTTACTGCGAAACAAAAATATGCAACAAACATGAACTGGCACTGGGCACTGGATCAATATGTTAGTCCCAAAAATACTATAAAAAGTTGCCAAAAGTATATGAAAGTTGTAGAATATTGGCATGGAACAATCAAAAATTATAGATACGACGGAGACGTATCACGCGGCCCCCATATTGGTCCGAATTGGACAAGGGTGGGGGCACAACCCCCCTTTCCTTCTCCCTCTCCCCCTCTTTCCCCTTTCCCCCTCTCTGTTGGAAGGAAGGGGGAGCCGACTAGGACTAGGAGTCCTAGTGGGACTCCCCTCACTTGGCGCGCCCCTAGAGCCGGCCGGCCTCCCCTCCCCTCCTTTATATATGGGCGCGGGGGCACCCCAAAGGCACACCAATAGTTCTCTTAGCCGTGTGCGGTGCCCTCCTCCATAGTTTACTCCTCCGGTCATAGCGTCGTAGTGCTTAGGCGAAGCCCTGCGTGGATCTCATCACCATCTCCGTCACCACGCCATCGTGCTGACGGAACTCTCTCTCGACCCTCTGTTGGATCAAGAGTTCGAGGGACGTCATCGAGCTGAACGTGTGCTGAGCACGGAGGTGACGTACGTTCGGTACTAGATCGGTTGGATCGTGAAGACGTTCGACTACATCAATCGTGTTAACCTAACGCTTCCGCTTTCGGTCTACGAGGGTACGTGGACACACTCTCCCCCACTCGTTGCTATGCATCTCCTAGATAGATCTTGCGTGATCGCAGGAATTTTTTTGAAATTGGATGCTACGTTCCCCAACAATAAATGACTCTCTAAAACTTCCGGGTTGTCTCCCTGTCAGCGCTTTCTTTAAAGCCATTAAGCTAGGCATAAAGTGCTCAAGTAATGAATCCACCCGGGTCCCAAGGTATATCAAAGCCAATTTTAATTAACAATGATTTGTCATACGTTTCCAATGTATCTACAATTTTTGATTGTTCCATGCTATTATATTCTCAATCTTGGATGTTTTATAATCATTTTATAGTCATTTTATATCATTTTTTGGTACTAACCTATTGACATAGTGCCAAGTGCCAGTTGCTGTTTTTTGCATGTTTTTTACATCGTAGAAAATCAATACCAAACGGAGTCCAAATGCCACGAAACTTTACGGAGATTTTTTTATGGACCAAAAGACACCTAATGGGCCACGGCTGCGCCTTGGGGTGCTCCGAGGAGAGCACAACCCACCAGGGTGCGCCAGGAGGCCCAGGCGCGCCCTGGTGGGTTGTGCCCACCTCGGGTGCCCCCCGAACCGCCTCTTTGCTATATAAATACCCCAATATTCCAGAAACCCTAGGGGAGTTGACGACAATCAATTCTAGCCGCCCCAAAGTGTAGAACCACCAAATCCAATCTAGACACCATCGTGGATGGGGTTCACCACCTCCATTGGTGCCTCTTCGATGATGCGTGAGTAGTTCTTTGTAGACCTTTGGGTCCGTAATTAGTAGCTAGATGAATTCCTCTCTCTCGTTTGATTCTCAATACAATTGTCTCTTGGAGATCCATATGATGTCACTCTTTTTGCAGTGTGTTTGTTGGGATCGGATGAACTTTGAGTTTATGATCTGATCTATCTTTTTTATATCCATGAAAGTATTTGAGTTTCTTTGATCTCTTTTATGCATGATTGCTTATAGCCTCATATTTCTTCTCCGATATTTGGGTTTTGTTTGGCCAACTTGGTCTATTTATCTTGCAATGGGAAGAGGTGCTTTGTAGTGGGTTCGATCATACGGTGCTTGATCTCAGTGACAGAAGGGGAACCGACACATATGTATCGTTGCTACTAAGGATAAAACGATGGGGTCTATCTCTACATAGATAGATCTTGTCTACATCATGTCATCATTCTTATTGCATTACTCCGTTTCTCCATGAACTTAATACACTAGATGCATGCTGGATAGCGGTCGATGTGTGGAGTAATTAATAGTAGTATATGCAGGCAGGAATCGGTCTACTAATCTTGGACTTGATGCCTATGTAATAATCATTGCCTGGATATCGTCATGAGTATTTGAACTTCATTAATTTCCCAACTGTAATTTGTTTACCCACCGTTTGCTGTTTTTCTCGAGAGAAGCCACTAGTGAAACCTACGCCCCCCGGGTCTCTTTCTCATATTATTTGCCTTCGCGATCTATTTTATTTTCCTTTTATTTTCATATCTATTAAACAAAAAATAGAAAAATACCTTGCTGCAATTTATTTTATTTTGCGTTCGATCTATCAATATTCACAACTTTCTCCTGTCAACGCACCAATTTCTGGCATCTTACCCAAAAGGGATTGACAACCCCTTTAACACGCCGGGTTGCGAATATTTGTTATTTGTGTACAGGGGCTATTTACGTTGTGTTGCTTGGTTCTTCTACTGGTTCGACAACCTTGATTTGATATCTAAGCGAAATACCTACCGCCATTGTGCTGCATCATCCCTTCCTCTTTGGGGAAATACCGACGTAGCTTCAAGCGACATCAAAAGGAATTTCTAGCACTGTTGCCGGGGAGGATCCTAAACATATACCAGGTTCCTAATCACAAATCTCATCTCCTCGCAATTTACATTATTTTCTGTTTGCCTCTCGTTTTCCTCTCCCCACTTCACAAAAATTTGCCGTTTTATTCGCCCCTCTTTTCCGTTCGCCGTTTTCTTGCCGGATTTGTTTTTGAGTGCAATCTTGTTGTGTAGTCATCATGACTCAAGAGAACACCAAGTTGTGTGATTTCTCAAATACCAACAACAATGATTTTATTGGCACTCTTCTTGCTCCTCCCGCCACTAGTGCGGAGACTTGTAATATTAATACTGCTTTGCTGAATCTTGTTATGAAAGATCAATTTTTCGGTACTCCTAATGAGGATGTCGTGTCCCATCTTAATACCTTAATGGAATTATGCGAGATGCAAAAGAAAAAAGATGTGGACAACGATGTTGGGAAGATGAAATTATTTCCGTTTCTTTGCATGATTCTGCAAAAAATTGGTTCTTTTATTTACCTCACAATAGTATAGATTCTTGGAATAAGTGCAAAGATGCTTTTATCACTAAGTATTTTCTGCCCGCAAAAATTATTTCCCTTAGAACCAAATCATGAATTTCAAGCAACTTGAACATGAGCATGTTGCACAATCTTGATAAAGTATGAAAATTATGCTAAGGAATTGCCCAACTCATGAGTTAAATCTTTGGATGCGGGATTGAATTTTGTTTCTCGTAATCTTTTAGATTCCACCGCGGGTGGTACTTTTATGGAAAATACTTTGGGAGAATCCACAAAATTGGTTGATAATATCATGGCAAATTATTCACAATGGCATACCGAAAGAGCTCCACCTAGTAAAAAAGTTAATTCGGTTGAAGAAATTTCTTCTTTGAGTGAAAAAGTTGATGCTCTTATAAAATTGGTTGCCAGTATAAGTTCTCCTATTGATTTTAGTGATATGCCTTTGTCTACTTTAATTTAGCAAAATAGTGATGCCGTAGATGTGAATTTTATCTCTCGAAATAATTTCAACAACAATGCTTATAGAGGTAATTTTAATCGTAGGCATTTTCCTACTAATTCCTCTAATAATTATGGTAATTCCTATGGAAATCCTCTGTATAATAATAATAGGAACACCTCTGATCTTGAGAATAATATTAAAGAACTTAGCAACACGCAAAAAGTTTTCAACACTTCCATAGAAGAAAAGTTGAATAAGATTGATGATTTGTCTAGAAGTGTTGATAGAATTTCTCATGATGTGGAAAATCTCAAGATGAAATTTTTTGTGCTTAAGGTTGATGAATGAATTAAAGCTCTTTATGTTTCTATGGATGAAAGTAAGAAAAGAACCGCTATGCTTAGAGCTAAAAGAGAATTCTTAGAAAAAGCGTTTTCTGGTGATTACTCTCGCAGAAGTGATGAAGATCTTAAAATGATTGGTGTTTCTTCTATTGATTCCTTGTTTAGTAATATTAAGATTGATGAAAATGGGATTGGAGAAGAGTCAACTTTATCTAGAAGGCATCTCGATAATTCGGAGGGTGAAAATCTTGTTGAGAAAATTGATAAAAGTGGGTTTGAAGAGGTCAAAACTTTAGCTACTGATGTACCCAATCTTTTGGATTACAAAGACTTTAATTATGATAGTTGATCTTTGATTGATTATATTTCTTTATTGAAATCCATGATAAATTCACCCCATGCTTATGAACAAAATAAAGATTTTACTAAACATATTGTTGATGCTATGATGAAAGCTCTTGAAGGAAAATTGGAATTAGAAGTTTCAATTCCTAGGAAATTGCATGATGAGTGGGAACCTACTATCAAAGTCAAGATTAAAAATTATGAGTGTTTTTCTTTATGTGACTTGGGTGCTAGTGTTTCTACTATTCTGAAATCTTTATGTGATGTGCTTGGTCTTACCGATATTGAATCATGTTATTTGAATTTGCACTTGGCGGATTCCACTATTAAAAAGCCTATGGGAAGAATTGATGATGTTCTTATTCTTGCAAATAGGAATTATGTGCCCATAGATTCTATTGGTGCCGTGATTGATATGAAAGAAGGTAATATTAAGTTCCAATTTCCTTTGAGGAAGGGTATGGAACACTTCCCTAGAACAATAATTAGGTCACCATATGAATCAATCATGAGGGCATCTTATGGATCTCAAAACAAAATGACAAAACTTAGATCCTTGCTTTATGCCTAGCTAAGGGCGTAAAACTATAACGCTTGTTGGGAGGCAACCCAATGAATACAATTTATTTTTGCTTCCTGTTTTTGAGTGTTATAACAATTATGCTACTGTTATTATTGCGTTTTTATGTTTTAATTAGTTTTTGTGCCAAGTAAAGCCTTTAGGATCTTCTTGGGTGATAGTTGTTTGATCTTGCTGAAAAAACAGAAACTTCTGCGCTAGCGAAAACAATTTTAATTTTTGAACAGAGAGTGATAAAATACCCATTCCTTTTGCAGTAGATCAATATAAAAATTAGCCAGGTCGTCCTAATTTTTCAAAGTTTTTGGAGTTACAGAAGTACTAGAAATAGTCAGATTGCGACAGACTGTTCTGTTTTGAAAGATTCTGTTTTCTTTGTGTTGTGTGCTTATTTTGATGGCTCTATAGTTTTCTTTGATGAGTTTTTGCCATAGAAAAGTTGGGATACAGTAGATATAATGCAAGAACAAAATATTAATTGGTTTGATACAACACTTATAGTAGTGATTTATTTTCTTATACTAACGGATCACACAAAGGCTTTTGTTGAGTTTTGTGTGATTGAAGTTTTCAAGTTTTGGGTTATCTTACGATGGATGAAGGAATAAGGAGTAAGAAGAGCTGAAAGTGCTAGTGATCGACTAGAGGGGGGTGAATAGGCGATTTTTATGAAAGTCTTCAAAACATGGAAGTTTCGAAGACAAATGATAGAAATAAACCTATTACCATGCAGCGAAAGGTAGACTACACTAAGCAAGCCATAGTCAAGTATTCAATGAAGAGAAAGCACAAAGACTAATAGCAGCTAGGCAGTATAGATTAGGTAGGAAGATAGTGTGAAGCCAATCAGAACAAACAGTTACTCAGTGAAGACAAAAGATAATGCAATCATACAATGACTTCACCAGGGCCAACAGTAAGTAAAGGAATGGGAAGGACGAAACCAGTGACTCGTTGAAGACAATGATTTGTTGAACCAGTTCCAGTTGCTGTGACAACTGTACGCCTGGTTAGGGAGGCTGAGATTCAACTCAAAAGACCGCGTCTTCACCTTATTCCCCATGAGCTAAGGACACATAGTCCTCGCCCAATCACTCTGGTAAGTCTTCAAGGTAGACTCCCAAACCTTCACAGACTTCGTTCACCGGCGATCCACAATGACTCTTGGATGCTCAGAACACGACGCCTAACTGGCTGGAGGATTCACAGTCCTCAAGTGTAATAAGTCTTCAGATCACACAGACAGGAAGACTTCAGTGATGCCTAACACTCTTTAGCTCTGGGTGGTTAGGGCTTTATCCTCGCAAGGAATTCTCTCTCAAAGGCTTCGAGGTGGGTTGCTCTCAAACGACAAAAGCCGTGCACTAACTCTGAGCGGCCAACCGTTTATGGTTATAGGGGGTGGGCTATTTATAGCCACTAGGCAACCCGACCTAATTTGTCCGAAATGACCCTTGGTCACTAAGGAACTGACACGTGTTCCAACGGTCAGATTTCAAACACACACGGCAACTTTACTTGGGCTACAAGCAAAGCTGACTTATCCAAGTCTGGATAAGATTGCTCTCATTGTCTTCGCTCGAAGACATAGGATTCTGGTTAAGCATCACTTTAGTCATTCTGACTGGTTCTCTTGGACCCCACTTAACAGTATGGTGGTTCCTATGACTCAACAAAGAAGAAAAAGAACGACGAAACATCTAAGTCTTCGTGCTCCACAGTCTTCACACAATGTCTTCTCTTGTCATAGTCTTCAATGTCAATGTCTTCACATACCACCTTTGACTTCAATGTCTTCATACATTTTTAGGGGTCATCTCTGGTAGGAAAACCGAATCAATGAGGGACTTCTACCTGTGTCATCCTGCAATTCTCACAAACACATTAGTCCCTCAACCGGGTTTGTCGTCAATACTCCAAAACCAACTAGGGGTGGCAGTAGATGCACTTACAATCTCCCCCTTTTTGGTGATTGATGACAAATTGGTTGAAGTTTTCAACGGGGAATAAAATATGTGAAACTGTAAAGGATAGGGTATTGTCTTCATAAGTTGCAAGGGCTCCCCCTGAAGATGTGCATATAAGTAATTTGCTTTAGGAATGCAAATGCACATGACAGGTTGTACTTGTGGAGATCCTCTTCAACCTATGATGACAATTCATTATGCAAGATATGATGTAACAAAGATAATGACATGCATAATGAAAAATGGACGTCTGCAAAATGATCTAAGTGCGGAATTTATCGTCGCACATGCGGAATTTATCATCGCATCATAGAATAGCAAATAAGTAGCAGACGACCATCGATTTGGAGTGTTACAACTCAAAGAACCAAATGTATCAAAACGCGAGAGTTGTAAACACTAGGCAAAATGTAAAACCACCGCCCATATAGACCCGCTTGAAGACTATCAAACTCATATGCTTCTCCCCCTTTTGTCAGTAAGGACCAAAAAGGTTTGAACACATAGAGCACCTACTCGTTCCCATGAGGAGGTGGTGAAGCAGCAGGGTCGTCGGTGTTGGTTGGCGGTGCAGACGAACTTGGTGCAGTGTTGATTCACGCTGAAGGTGGTGAAGTAGCATCGTCTTCATCATCGATGACACGTGCATTCACTGTTGCAGCAGAGGAGGAGAACTCAAAGTCTTCAAGAGGCGGAGTACGCCGCAGCAAGGTCCTTTTCGGAGGTGTGGAGTCAAACTTGAAGCGTTCAGAGAAACCATCATCTTGAAGATCATCTTTAGAACACATAAGCGTCAGCCCTTTCCATGTATGCCGACAAGTTTCATGGGCGACAAAGGCATTCTTGGTGGCAAGGTTGGGAATCCTGTTTATGTCCACCAAGAGGCTTTGCATTTGGCGCTTCAGCCAGTCATGATGCTTATCCTGTTTCTAATGAAGGGCAACCAGAAGCTCTCGGTCATTGAGAACACGAGACCACTTCTTGGGCCGTTGTGCAATGGTGCTTTCAGTGGCTTCAGTGAGGGCACGATGAGGTGCACGGGTAGTACCAGGCAGAGGATAAACACGAGTGACTGCTGGGTCTCCTTCAATGTGATGTGAGAAACTTTGCTTATCAGCATTCTGAAGACTAAGGGGCTCTTTGGCAGGCTCTGGATAGATGGCTTCAACTGACATATCGACGTCAGGCAGAAAAATCCGATGATTGCGAGCAGAGGGCTGATAGGTGACAGCTGAGTGTAGTTTGATCAGACGCATAATCCATGGAGCGTAAAACTTCAAGCCAAAGAGATCAGATCCTGATGCAGCAAGTTGGCGGATGAAGAAGTCTTGTGCATTGAAGCTTTTGCCGTGAAGAATATGGAATACCAAAGTCTTCATTGCACCTTCAAGCTTTGCATGTGGAGAATGTCCTTTGATGGGCCAGAGAGTTCGCCTTATAATGTGATAGATAGTGTGTGGCAGATACTCAAGGTCTTCAACAAAGAACTCCTTAGGATATTCAGCATCTAGAGGCAAGGGCTTCATCATGCTAAGCATCTGACTCATGTTGGGTTCAGGCTTGTGAAAAATGCTTTCCATAGCCGCACTGTGAAGCTGACAACCACGTTCATAAAGATCACCTGGAGTGGGCAGGCCAGTGAGCTCAATGATATGAAAGGCTTTGGCTTCATGATGAACATTGCCTGTCATCCACTCAAGGACCCAAGTCTTCGGATCCCTGTTGTAGCCACGAATATGAAGAGTGGCATAGAATTGGAGCAGCAATTCTTCGTTCCAATGCTCCTTGTCAGTGACGAACTGCAACAAGCCAGACTCTCTGAAGCAATCTAGCACTTCTTCCAAACAGGGTAGACCAGTTATGGCTTCAGTGTCAAGACGCATATGGGGAAAAATGCGACCTTGATTGTATAAGATGCATGAGTAATAACTGCGCTGCTGATAGCTCTAGAACCGATCAGAAGATATTCTTGCCTTAGAGTAGGGGTTCTTGGCGCTATTGAAGAAGGTGTTGTGTGCTTTGAAGCCATTGATATTGAATGATCCAGGTGCAGATGCAGTGCCTGGAAACCTAGGCAGCCTTGGCATTGGCTTCTGAACCTGAGGCCTGCGCTCGACGTGATAGTCAAATTGGGGACCAGCAGCAGGTGGAGGAACAAGAAGAGGCCATTTGACAGTGATAAGCCGACCATAGTTGTATGCTTGCTCAATAGTATGTGGCCTTGGTGGCGGAACATGAGCAGTGGCATCAACAGAGGCGTCAGGCTGCATATCTGTTGCAGGTGCATCATTGGTTTCACTGGCTTCTGGCACAGTGTTAGGTGCAGGCTCCACATTGTCTTCAACCATGACCACGTCATTGGCTTCAGTGGTGTTAGTGGTGGCAGCCTCAGGATTCTCAACCTCCACTTAAGGAGCTGGAGGGTCGGGCACTGACACGTTCACTTCAGGAACATCTTCTTCTGCTTGTTTTTCTTCGGCTGATGCAGCCGGATTGTCTTCAGCAACTTTAGCTTCAGACTCGGAGACGTTCACAGTAGGAGTGGCTTCTAGGAACACCTGACGTACGAAAGATTGGTGGTGCACTTCTCCTTCTGAAACGCTCGAAAGAGGGACTTGGGGCCTTGGTCCTTTGCGAAGCCTGCGTAACACTGGCAACGCCTGTGAAGATGGAGTTGGCTGGGCCTCAAAGTCGTCCTCTTCTTCTTGCACTGGTGGGGTGACTTGTTGTTGGGGAGTACTAGGGGTTTCTTGTTGTTGTGGGTGATCAGTCCATGATGCATCCTAAGCAATTGGCGTCAAAGGACGACCAATGCTGATGGGTTCGCAGTTCATGAGAACAGACGATGATACCAAGTTGTGCTCGATCTGAGGAAGAACTACATCATCTTCAACATTGTCATGGTGACCAATGTCTTCAGCAGCGGTGGGGTCGACTTCTGGAAGGTCTTCAGCTTCAGGAGCCTCTGTGGAAGCAGGCCCATCAACTATCATCCTTCGTTCTTGATGCGAAGAGTTAGGACGAGCAAACGAGATGGGCTCGACAACAAGGGGCTCTATGGGAGCAGCCCGATCTTTCTTGGTTTTGCGCTTCTTCTTGGAGGGAGCGACATCAGAAGCATCAGGATTTTTCCTCTTTCTGGCTTCAGCCTCGGCAGCCCTTGTCTTCTTCAGTTCTGAAGCGGTGGACGTGACCTTTGGCTTTGAGCCAGACATGCTGCTTGGGAAGACAATGCGAGGTTCTTCCTGCCTTGAAGGTGCAGATTTGTCAGCCGATGGCTTCTTCTTCTTCTTTGCAGCCATTCTGGGGTCGATGCCAGGACGCCCAAGAGCCTTGCGCTTCTCAGCTTCATTGTAGGCTTGCACGCACTTGTCAGCCAGACTCTTCATGCACTCACGAGAACCTTTAGCTTCTTCTTGTTTCTTGAGAAAGGCTTCCTTGAGCTCGTGCAGCATATGTCGTGGTTCCAAGTCTGACAATAGTGTAGGGGGGTAAGTATGGAGAGGCAAGATCTTAGCTATGGAGAAGTTGTAAGAACGCAAGGTTTACGAGTTCAGGCCCTTCTCGGAGGAAGTAATAGCCCTACGTCTCGGAGCCCGGAGGCGGTCGACTGGATTATGAGAGTATGAATTACAGGGGTGCGAACCTTTACACTGAGGAGGGGGTGGCTTATATAGAGTCCGCCAGACCCCTCCGGCCCTCAGTTATGCAGGGTTTTAAGTACATTAAGGTCGGGCATTACTGGTAACGCCCCTAATAAAGTGCTATGATGACCATAAAAGCTACTTAATGACCGACCGTTAGCGTGCGGAGTGACTTTAGGTCTCCTGGCCGTCGGGTGGTTGGATCTTGGTCGAGTGGTTGCTTCTTGGTCGAGTGTCTTCGAGTGAAACACCGCCAAGTCGATTGAAATGTGATTTCTTCTAGAGGTGTCCTTGGGTAGGTCAGTTTGGACAGGTCCATGGCCCTACCCTAGGTACATAGCTTCATCAGCATAACCTTAAAGTTTTTGACATCTTGCACGCTGAGCTTTGCCATGTGCTTCTTGAACTGAGCTTTCTCATAGTCGATCTTTTGCTTCAGTTCAACGATGCACTGAGCTAGAGCTAGCTCAGAAGCAATGGCGCCAGTGAAAGAGACGCTGAGGCCAATTGGAAGTTGCAGATCGTCAAATCTGAGATTAGGGGTTTCAAACCACTCATCAATGAAGTTGTGGATGATTGCCACGTCAAAGAGAGGCAAATCATTGAAGATTTCTGCTTCTTCCTTGCTCTTAATCAGTTGCTCAGGAGCGTCATCTGCAAGATCTTCATCACTGGACAGGTCAATGTGTTCGTCTTGCAGAATGGCAGCAGGGGTCAATGCCTGATCAGTATTCTTTTTCATCTCCGTCTTCTTGGAGATACATGATAGATCTTCAGACTGTACACTGTCTTCAGGAGGTGCAGTAGCCAGTGGCTTCACACGTGAAGCTTTTGGAGGAGCAGCTAACTTTGAAGCTCTAGCCTTCTTTTGCTTCTACGGCTTTGGAGTAGGAGCTGGGGCTTCATCAGTGTCGGCATCATCATCAGAATGATCTACTTTGGCACCTTGAACAAAAATGTGAGTGATAAGACAATCAAGGTTGTAGAAAGTGTTGGGGAACGTAGTAATTTCAAAAATTTCCTACGCAGACGCAAGATCATGGTGATGCATAGCAACGGGAGAGGAGAGTGTTGTCTACGTACCCTCGTAGACCGAAAGCGGAAGCGTTAGCACAACGCGGTTGATGTAGTCGTACGTCTTCATGGCCCGACCGATCAAGCACCGAAACTACGACACCTCCGAGTTCTAGCACACGTTCAGCTCGATGACAATCCCTGGACTCCGATCCAGCAGAATGTCGGGGAAGAGTTCTGTCAGCACGACGGCGTGGTGACGATCTTGATGTTCTACCGTCGCAGGGCTTCGCCTAAGCACCGCTTCAATATTATCGAGGATTATGGAGGAAGGGGGCACCGCACACGGCTAAGAGATCAATGATCAATTGTTGTGTCTTTGGGGTGCCCCTTACCCCCGTATGTAAAGGAGTGGAGGAGGGGGAGGGCCGGCCCTCTCTATGGCGCGCCCTAGGGGAGTCCTACTCCCACCGGGAGTAGGATTCCCCCTTTCCTAGTAGAACTAGGAGCCCTTCCAAGTAGTAGGAGTAGAAGGGAAGGAAAGGGAAGGGTAAAGGAGAAGGAAGGAAGGGGCGCCCCCCTCCCTAGTCCAATTCGGACCAGCCCATTGGGAGGGGTGCGGCCACCCTTTGAGGCCTTACTCTCCTTTCCCGTATGGCCCATTAAGGCCCAATATGAATTCCCATAACTCCCCGGTACTCCCGAAAATACCTGAATCACTCGGAACCTTTCCGAAGTCCGAATATAGTCGTCCAATATATCGATCTTTACGTCTCGACCATTTCGAGACTCCTCGTCATGTCCCCAATCTCATCCGGGACTCCGAACTGCTTCGGTACATCAAAACTCATAAACTCATAATATAACTGTCATCAAAACCTTAAGCGTGCGGACCCTACGGGTTCGAGAACAATGTAGACATGACCGAGACACATCTCCGGTCAATAACCAATAGCGGAACCTGGATGCTCATATTGGCTCCCACATATTCTATGAAGATCTTTATCGGTCGGACCACATAACAACATACGTTGTTCCCTTTGTCATCGGTATGTTACTTGCCCGAGATTCGATCGTCGGTATCTCAATACCTAGTTCAATCTCGTTATCGGCAAGTCTCTTTACTCGTTCCTTAATACATCATCCTGCTACTAACTCATTAGTTGCAATGCTTGCAAGGCTTAAATGATGTGCATTACCGAGAGGGCCCAGAGATACCTCTCCGACAATCGGAGTGACAAATCCTAATCTTGAAATACGCCAACCCAACAAGTACCTTCGGAGATACCTGTAGAGCACCTTTATAATCACCCAGTTACATTGTGACGTTTGGTGGCACACAAAGTGTTCCTCCGGTAAACGGGAGTTGCATAATCTCATAGTCATAGGAACATGTATAAGTCATGAAGAAAGCAATAGCAACAAACTAAACGATCAAGTGTTATGCTAACGGAATGGGTCAAGTCAATCACATCATTCTCCTAATGATGCGATCCCGTTAATCAAATGACAACTCATGTTTATGGTTTAGGAAACATAACCATCTTTGATTAACGAGCTAGTCAAGTAGAGGCATACTAGTGACTCTCTGTTTTTGTCTATGTATTCACACATGTATTGTGTTTCCGGTTAATACAATTCTAGCATGAATAATAAACATTTATCATGATATAAGGAAATAAATAATAACTTTATTATTGCCTCTAGGGCATATTTCCTTCAGAAAGGTCCGATGATATTGGTTCAGCATCGCGTGTGCCGTCAGCCCGTGGAGCAGAAGGACCAGGGTTGAAGTCTAGTCCCAATGACTTCTTATTTTCCTTGGCTGATGCCTTTGCGTGCTAGAAGTTGCACTTGAAGAGATTATCGTCACTACACCAGAGCAGTGATGATGGGTCGGCATTGTCAAGGATAGAAACCCTGAGCATTAGCTTCAGCTCTGGTCTTGGGTTAAAGGTTTCGGAAGAGAATGTCACCCCAAGGACTCTTGAGGGCATTCTTCTCAGCATACTCCTGGATCACAAACTTGTATTTGAACCATCGTTCATCCCAATATCTTCGAATCCATTGGATTCGTGTCTTGCGCTAATTGTAATCCTCTTCTGGATCTGTCTTGTACAGCTCTGAGAGGTCATCAGGCAGATCTCTTGATGTCCCCCCTCGGCGCTGTCTGCCACCCTTCCTTGCTGATTTCTCTGTAGCCATGAACTTCAAACTGAATGACTTCAACACGTTCAAAGGCTTCAAAGGCTTCCGCTTGCTGGTCAAACAGGAACTGGCTTCGGGAGAGTTAATGTGATGCTGTAAGAATTCTGCAAACGAATGCAGACTATGAGAACCAAGGGATTCTCCCACAGACATGTACATGTGACAGCATTAGAGATGCGAGGGAAGGGGAGAGGTCATATGCATTCTCAGAAGATTTTGAAGGTAAATCAGTTTGAAGACATTGACCTCATGGTGCGAAGACATTCACTTATGTGTTTGGAGTTGGTTCCAGATTTGTACGAATCCAGGAATAGGTACAAGTGAGGAATCTAACTCGTTATGAAGCTTAAGTGAATATACTAGGCATTATATGAGATACAGACATGATAGATCTAACATTGAGTAGGCAGAAACCACTTTCAGTGAGCAGGATGAATCTCTTAGGATCAACAAGATGGTAAAAAGAGAGTTTTATTTACCACACGATGAACTGCTAGATGGGAAAGTAGGAGACCGAGCAGTTCAATCCACCACGCCCTAACTTGGCGATGGAGGACACCTACGGTGGCGGCGGAGAGGACGAAGACCGCGGTCGGCGTGAGGACGACATCGGTGAAGTCGCGGCAGCTAAGCGCTTCGTCGCGGCATCGTCGAGAGCTAGCGGTGGCGCTAGGGTTTTGTGCGAGAGTGGAAGAAGGGATAATGACTGTGGTGAGGCATGTATTTATAGGGATAAGGACGGCACAATGTTATTACACAGGTGCCCCTGGTGATTCACATCTGAAGGGCACGTGGCTATCATGCAACACATCGGAGGTTGTTCCACGTTCCCACGCACGCCTGGATTGTCGGGTGGTCGTTCCCACTTCTCCGGGTTTCAGGTGAAAGGATTTAGCATTGAAAATGGATTAATATTTGTCTCTGTGTCTTCTGCTGACAAGGACGCAGAGAAGACATTCGACAGTTTCAATAGAATGCATATGATTTGGACAGATAGAGGTTGAGATAGAGAGCATAGAGAGATTAGGGTCCGATCACATTCACTTAGTTCAAAAGATTCAACAAGGAAGACATAGCTATAAGTGAATGATGTAGAGGACAGAATACAAATATGTATATATCAGAAGACAATCAAATCAGCATAGTGAAGATAATCATGAAGACAAGTTGAAATTGAAGTCCAAATGTGAAGACATAGCAAATGTAACGCCATGAGTAAAACACTTCAAACAGAAGAATTTGGTGGTGGCGTTACCCACCGTATAGGAAGTATTAGACCCAGACACGGCGCACAATTATTGTGGCGCTCTGAAGTCAAGTTCCACGTTAATGTATTCACACTCAGAATGTAAGTCTTCATTGATTGAAGATATACTTTACTTCGTGTGTTGCACATCTATGTCATCAAATGCTTAAGTGATAAGATGTGTGCCTGATCACAGGACATTTGAGGATTCCAAGATATTTAGCTCACACCGTAACTTGCAAAACCTCTTCTCATGCAAGGGCTTGGTGAAGATATCTGCCAATTGCTCTTCAGTGTTGACGTGTATGATATCAATATCTTCCTTCATAACATGATCTCTGAGAAAGTAATGACGAATTTCGATGTGCTTTGTCTTCGAGTGCTGAACTGGGTTGTTGGCAATCCTGATGGTGCCTTCGTTGTCGCAGTAGAGTGGTACTTGCTTCATATGAATGCCATAGTCTTTGAGTGTTTGCTTCATCCATAGAAGCTGGGCGTAGCAAGATCCAGCAGCAATGTATTCAGATTCAGCTGTGGAGAGAGATACACAGTTCTGCTTCTTTGAAGACCAACATACAAGTGATCGTCCCAGAAAATGACACGTGCCTGATGTAGACTTGCGATCCACCTTGTCATCAGCATAATCAGCATCTGAGAATCCAACTAGATCAAACTCTGAGCCCTTTGGATACCATAATCCTAGTGTTGGGGTGTGAGCCAAATATCTGAGAATTCGCTTCACAGCTAAGTGATGCGATTCCTTTGGTGCCGCTTGGAACCGGGCACACATGCAAACACTAAGCATGATATCTGGCCTAGATGCACATAAATAAAGCAAGGAACCAATCATGGAGCGGTATACCTTTTGATCGAACTCTTTACCATTGTCGTCGGGACCCAGATGATGTTTGGCTGGCATTGGCGTCGTGAAGTCTTTGCAATCTTGCATCCCAAATTTCTTCAGGCAATCTTTGAGGTATTTCTCTTGAGATATAGAGATGTCGTTGCGTTGCTGACATATTTGAAGACCAAGGAAGAACTTTAGCTCACCCATCATGGACATCTGATATTGCTCTTGCATCATATATCCAAACTCGTCAGTGTATTTCTGATTGGTGCAGCCGAAGATAATGTCATCCACATATATTTGGCACACAAACAGTTCACCATCATATGTCTTCGTGAAGAGAGTGGGGTCGAGGGAACCAGGTTTGAAGCCTTTGCTCTTCAGGAAGTCTTTGAGTGTGTCATACCAAGCACGAGGGGCTTGTTTGAGGCCATACAGTGCCTTGTTGAGCTTCTACACCATGTCAGGATGTTTTGGATCTTCAAAGCCAGGCGGTTGTGCAACATACACTTCTTCGTCAATCTTGCCATTGAGAAAAGTGCTCTTCACATCCATTTGATGCAGAAGAATGTTATGATGATTTGCATAGGCCAGCAGTATGCGTATGGCTTCAAGCCTAGTCACAGGAGCAAATGTTTCATCGAAGTCAGTCCCTTGAACTTGAGTGTATCCTTGAGCAACGTGACGAGCTTTGTTTCTGACAACTTGACCATGCTCATCTTGCTTGTTGCGATATATCCATTTAGTCCCTATTATATTGTGCTTACGAGGATCAGGACGCTTAACCAGTTCCCATACATTATTCAGTTCAAACTGTTGAAGCTCTTCTTGCATAGCTTGAATCCACTCAGGTTCCATGAAGGCTTCATCAACTTTCTTGGGTTCAGATATTGAGACGAATGCGAAGTGCCCACAGAAATTTGCTAGCTGTGTTGCCCTTGAACGAGTGAGTGGACTTGGTGCATTGATGCTATCAATTATTCTCTCAATATGTACTTCATTTGCAACACGAGGATGTATAGGATGAAGATTTTGCTCTTGCTAATCATTTTCATCGTTAGAAGGATTGTCTTCAGGCTGAGCATTGTCTTCTGGTTGATCAGGTGCGGAGATGATAAGTTCCTCTTCAGGCTGAGCTTCAGATGGTATGATTTCTCCAGTTCCCATAAGTTTGGTTGATTCACTGGATGGAACTTCATCTAGCACATTTGACAGGTGCTCTCTTTGCGAGCCGTTAGTCTCATCGAACCGCACATCCACAGTTTCAACCACTTTATAGTGAAAGAGGTTGAAGACTCTGTAGGAGTGCGAATCCTTTCCATATCCAAGCATAAAACCTTCATGTGCTTTCGGTGCAAATTTTGAAGTGTGATGTGGATCCTTGATCCAGCACCTGGCACCAAATACTCTGAAGTAACTGACATTTGGCTTCTTGCCAGTAAGGAGCTCATAGGATGTCTTGTTGAGAAGCTTATGAAGATAAACACGGTTGATGATATGGCATGCAGTATCAATGGCTTCAGGCCGGAATTTTCTTGGAGTCTTGTATTAATCAAGCATCGTCTGGGCCATCTCAATAAGTGTTCTGTTCTTGCGTTCGATGATGCCATTCTGTTGTGGCGTGTACGGAGCTGAGAATTCATGTGTGATGCCCAAAGTATCAAGATATGTATCTAGCCCAGTGTTCTTGAATTCAATGCCATTGTCACTTCTGATGTGCTTTATCTTGACGCCATAGTTGTTCATGGCTTGATTGGCGAAGCGTCCGAAGACATCCTGCACTTCAGTCTTGTAGAGGATTATATGCACCCAAGTATATCTTGAATAATCATGAACAATGACAAAGCCATAGAGACAAGCAGTAGTAGTAAGAGTTGAGTAATGAGTGGGACCGAAAAGGTCCATGTGGAGCAGTTCGAAGGGTTGAGTCGTTGTCATGATTGTCTTCTAGGGATGCTTGGCCCTCGTCATCTTCCTGCTTCACAGGCACCGCATAAGTGATCCTTCTTGAACTTGACGCCCTCGATGCCTATGACATGCTTCTTTCTTGCAAGAGTGTGCAAGTTCCTCATGCCAGCATGCCCTAGCCTTCGATGCCAGAGCCAGCATTCTGAAGCTTTTGCTAGAAGACATACGGCAAGTTGTGGTCCTGCTGAGAAATCTACCATGTACAAATCATCTTTCCGATACCCTTCAAAAACTAGAGACTTGTCAGATTCCATTAGAACAAGGCAACGATATTTTCCAAACATCACAATCATGTTTAAATCACAAAGCATTGAGACAGACGTTAAGTTGAAACCAAGGGATTCAACAAGCATGACTTTATCCATGTGTTGATCACTTGAGATTGCAACTCTACCTAGACCCAATACCTTGCTTTTACCAGTGTCAGCAAATGTGATGTGACTTTTGTCAGATGGACGTAAGGTTGAGTCCATAAGAAGACTTCACTTGCCAGTCATGTGATTAGTACACCCACTATCAATAATCCATTCTAAAGCAGCTGGTGTCGTACCCTACAGTGCAGTTAGGGGGATAGGCTTCACGAAGAGAATTGTGAAGCATAAACATTTGACGAGCAAGTGGATTATGAAAGCTTAGATCAAGGTTCGGACTGATAGGACAAGTAGCAAGCGACTCGGGAACAAAATACATAATAAGACCATTTGGGCATTTGATCTTGCACCCTACAAGATGTTTAAGGTCACCAGCAATAGCTTCAGACGATTTTGGTTTTTGTCTGGAGACCTTTCCCTGCAAAAAGAGAGTTAAGCTTTCTTAGCCACCCACATCTTCAAGGGTGGCTTCGAAGCAATGAGTCTAAGTGCAGCATCTGAGAACTTTGGCTTTAGAGCCCTAGCAAAAAGTCTTGCAGGTGGGCAATAGTACTCATAAGAATAAGCAGAGTAGTTCTTGGTCTTATGAACATGGCGGTTTGACGAAACGCGCTCATATTGATAGGCCTGAGTAAGGTTTCCCTGCAAAACATTTGCGTTAGTGCGACTCAGGTGAGTCCTCTGTCTGTATGAAGCCTTTGGACCGTATGAAGCCTATGGTTTGGGGTTTGTCTTCTTCATGTGTGGTGTCATGACAACATTCACAGGAAGATTCTCCAAACATCTTTTCGACACCCAGACTTTCTTCATAGGCGGCCCATTCCTGCAGTTAGTACCAATATACCTCGCAAACACTTCACCATTCTGATTCTTAAACAGTTTATAGTTTGCATCAAAGGATCCATCAATAACAATGGGATTAGCACAAGTGAAGCCAGATAGGGTGGATGAATCTGCTGAAGGTTCCTTTGCAGCAACCCATGTGGTTTTGGGGTACTGCTCAGGTTTCCAGTAAGAGCCATCAGCATTCATTTTCCTCTCGAACCCAACACCCTCTTTCCTAGGGTTTCGGTTCAGGATCTGCCTTTTGAGAATATCACATAATGTCTGATGCCCTTTGAGACTTTTTAACATCCCTGTTTCAAGCAATGTCCTCAACCTAGCATTCTCATCAGCAATAGCAGTGGCATCCTCAGCAGAGGGGTTAGTTACTACATCAGCAGTTGAAGATATTGCAACAGTAGCAGCAGTAGAACATTCAGCAACAGAAGTAGCGCTATCACGCTCAATGCATTTAAGACATGGTGGTTCAAATCCTTCCTGAGTGAAACTGATCTGTTTGGCGCGAAGTGACTCGTTTTCCTTTTGAAGATCTTCATGAGCCGCTCTCAATTTCTCAAGATCTTGCTTCCTTTGAAGATAATCATAGGAAAGCTTTTCATGAGTTGTTGAGAGCGTTTCATGACGACTTTCAAGTTCCTCATACTTAACATGAAGATTTTTTATGTCTTCAATTAAGGACTGAGGTCGAGTCATTTCAGCGTCTAACAGGTCATTGCTTTTGTCTAATAGTTTTTGAATATATTCCATAGCTTTCTGTTGTTCAGTTGCAATTTTAGCAAGTGTTTTGTAGCTGGGTTTGGAACCACAATCAGAGTCATCTTCACTTGATGTTTGATAGTGAGTGGCGTGTGAGTTTACCTTGGCACTGCGTTCCATGAAGCAGTAGGTGGGAGTGGAGTTGTCCTTGTCATTAGAATCGGCGTTGGTGATGGAGTCATTGTCTTCAGTGTTAAAGATGGACTTGGCAACGTAGGCTGTAGCCAGACTTGCAACGCCAGAATCGGACTCCTCCTCAGACTCCACCTCCGCCTCCTTCTAAGTGGACTCCTCCTCTGAATCCATTTCCTTGCCAACAAATGCATGAGCCTTGCCAGATGAGCTCTTCTTGTGTGATGAAGACTTTGAGGAAGACTTGGAAGAAGACTTTGAGTATTTCTTCTTCTTCTTGTCATCAGAATCATACTCCTTGCTCTTCTTTTTCTTCTTGTTCTCATTGTCCCACTGCGGACACTCAGAGATGTAGTGGCCAGGTTTCTTGCACTTGTGGCATGTTCTCTTCTTGTAGTCATGAGCAGAAGCTTCATCATTCCTTGAGCTTGATCGTGAAGACTTTCTGAAGCCTTTCTTCTTGGTGAATTTTTGGAACTTCTTCACAAGCATAGCAAGCTCCTTTCCAATGTCTTCGGGATCATCAGAACTTTTGTCAGATTCTTCTTCAGATGAGGAGACATCTTTTGCCTTCAAGGCACGAGTTCGCCCATAGTTGGGACCGTAGATGTCTCTTTTCTCAGAAAGCTGAAACTCATGTGTGTTGAGCCTCTCAAGTATGTCAGACGGATCGAGTGTCTTGAAGTCAGGACGTTCTTGAATCATCAGGGATAGGGTGTCAAACAAGCTGTCAAGTGATCTCAGGAGTGTCTTGACGACTTCATGCTTGGTGATCTCAGTAGCGCCGAGGGCTTGAAGCTCATTTGTGATGTCAGTAAGTTGATCAAACGTGAGCTGGACATTCTCATTGTCATTTCTCTTGAAGCGGTTGAAGAGGTTGCGAAGGACACTGATTCTTTGATCTCTCTGGGTTGATACGCCTTCGTTGACCTTGGAGAGCCAGTCCTAGACTAGCTTAGATGTTTCCAAAGCACTCACACGGCCATACTGTCCTTTGGTCAGATGACCACAGATGATGTTCTTGGCAGTGGAGTCCAGTTGAACGAACTTCTTGACATCAGCAGCGGTGACACCTTCACCATCCTTGGGAACGCCATTCTTGACGACATACCATAGGTCGACATTAATGGCTTCAAGATGCATGCACATCTTATTCTTCTAGTAGGGATATTCAGTTCCATCGAAGACTGGGCACGCAGCGGAGACTTTGATTATCCCTGTAGTCGACATAGCTAAAACTCCAGGTGGTTAAACCGAATCACACAGAACAAGGGAGTACCTTGCTCTGATACCAATTTTGAAAGTGCTAGTGATCGACTAGAGGGGGGGTGAATAGGCAATTTTTATGAAAGTCTTCAAAACATGGAAGTTTCGAAGACAAACGATAGAAATAAACCTATTACCATGCATTGAAAGGTAGACTACACTAAGCAAGCCATAGTCAAGTATTCAATGAAGAGAAAGCACAAAGACTAATAGCAGCTAGGCAGTATAGATCAGGTAGGAAGATACTGTGAAGCCAATCAGAACAAATAGTTACTCAGTGAAGACAAAAGATAACGCAATCATACAATGACTTGACCAGGGCCAACAGTAAGTAAAGGAATGGGAAGGACGAAACCAGTGACTCGTCGAAGACAATGATTTGTTGGACCAGTTCCAGTTGATATGACAACTGTACGCTTGGTTAGGGAGGCTGAGATTCAACTCAGAAGACCGTGTCTTCACCTTATTCCCCTTGAGCTAAGGACACCTAGTCCTCGCCCAATCACTCTGGTAAGTCTTCAAGGTAGACTCCCAAACCTTCACAGACTTCATTCACCGGCGATCCACAATGACTCTTGGATGCTCAGAACGCGACGCCTAACCGGCTGGAGGATTCACAGTTCTCAAGTGTAATAAGTCTTCAGATCACACCGACAGGAAGACTTCAGTGATGCCAAACACTCTTTGGCTCTGGGTTGTTAGGGCTTTATCCTCGCAAGGAATTCTCTCTCAAAGGCTTTGAGGTGGGTTGCTCTCAAACGACAAAAGCCGTACACTAACTCTGAGAAGCCAACCATTTATGATTGTAGGGGGTGGGCTATTTATAGCCACTAGGCAACCCGACCTGATTTGTCCGAAATGACCCTTGGTGACTAAGGAACTGACACGTGTTCCAATGGTCAGATTTCAAACACACACGACAACTTTACTTGGGCTACAAGCAAAGCTGACTTATCCAACTCTGGATAAGATTGCTCTCATTGTCTTCGCTCGAAGACATAGGATTCTGGTTAAGCATCACTTCAGTCATTCTGACTGGTTCTCTTGGACCCCACTTAACAGTACGGTGGTTCCTATGACTCAACAAAGAAGAAAAAGAACGACAAAACATCTAAGTCTTCGCGCTCCACGGTCTTCACACAATGTCTTCTCTTGTCATAGTCTTTAATGTGAATGTCTTCACATACCACCTTTCACTTCAATGTCTTCATACATTTTTAGGGGTCATCTCTGGTAGGAAAACCGAATCAATGAGGGACTTCTACCTGTGGTATCCTGCAATTCTCACAAACACATTAGTCCCTCAACCAGGTTTGTCGTCAATACACCAAAACCAACTAGGGGTGGCACTAGATGCACTTACAAGAGCCTCAGCTTGGGGATGCCCCGGCATCCCAAGCTATTATCCAAAAGAGAGCAAGCAACTAAGCTTGGGGATGCCCCAGAGTGGCATCCCCTCTTTCTTCTAACGACCATCGATATTTTACTCGAAGCTATATTTTTATTCGTCATATACTATGTGTTTTGCTTGGAGCGTCTTGTATGATATGAGTCTTTGCTTCTTTTATTTTGTGTTTTAAGTCTTGATTCCTTGCTGGACACACCTATTTGGGAGAGCCAAAATTATGTCATGACTTGTTAAGAATTACTCTCTATGCTTCACATAAAATTTTTATGAGCTATTGACTTGCTCTAGTGCTTCACTTATATCTTTTTGAGCATGGTGTGCTTTAGTATTTTTAAAGAAATGCTCTCCTGATTCACTTAGATTTATTTGAGAGTTAGTAAAATTTTCAAGAAATTCTCTCTTTCTTCACTTAAATTATTTTGAGAGAAATAATAATTATGCTCATGATCTTCACTTATATTTGTTTGAGCTTGTCAAAAGCAACATATGAAAATTAGTTCCAAAGTGATAGATATCCAAGAAGGATATAATAAAAACTTTCATGAAGATCATTGGACAAAATAATCTTGATTCTTAGTAATAGTTTTGACATATGATGATGTGGTATGTGAGTCATCTTGATGAGTAATTATGCTTTAGTAAGAATATTGGTGTTAAGGTTTGTGATTCCCTATACAAGCACGAAAGTTAGTAATTGTGCAATGAAATTATATCATACTTGTGGTGCATTATTCGGTGTTAATTATGCTTAATGCTCACTTATGAGATTATTCGTTTCTTGGTTGGTCGCTTCTCAATCTTTTGCTAGCCTTCATTTTGCACTAAGTATGATCACTACTTGTGCATCCAAAAACCTTTAACCAGTTTTGCCACATGAGTCCACTATATCTACCTATATGCAGTATTCTTTTGCTGTTCTAAGCAAATTTGTATGCGTCATCTCTAATTTTCAAAATGAACTTCTCTTTTGTGTGTTCGTTTCGCTCGCGGAGCGGTGATGGGTGGCTAATACTTTCCATGCTAGATGTGTTATTCTCACGATGAGTGTTTATTCACTTGTCATTGCACAAGAGTAAGGCAAAGGTATTAGGGATGCCCAATCCCGAAATGAAAAATGAATTTAGTTTATGTTGTCAAATAGTAAATTCCTTGGAAAGTGTTGTATGGAGGGCAACTGTGGATACATCTAGCCATGGAAAGTGAAAGTGTGGTTGAAAAAGGAATAAACTTTATTATCTGTTTGGGAACCGCCTATGATATATCTAGCATGGAAAGTGCTAGGAACTCTAAGTCATTTTCGTTGGTGGGGAGGATACACCTCCCAAAATGTTTTTTATCTCTAAGTTTTTTCGCTTTGAGCTCTGGCACCTCTACAAATCCCTACTTCCCTCTACGAAGGGCCTTTCTTTTACTTTATGCAATTTTTATTTTGAGTCTCCATCTTCTCTTACAAAATCACCAACTAGGTGGCAATATGATCATACTTGAGCATTGGGTGTAGTTAATATGCGAGTGTGTTTCATGAATGGATCAATGATTGAGCATGATGGGCTAGGGATAGCTTATTTTAGCGTTGATATTTTGAAAGACATGGTTGCTTGTTGATATGCTTGAGTATTTAAGTTATCATGTCAAAACTAGACTATTGCTTTGAACAATATAAAGGTCCAAATGTCCATGCTATAAAGAAAAGAATATGATATGACATGTTAGGCAGCATTCCACATCAAAAAGCTTGGGGATGCTAATATGTCTCCAACATATGTATGATTTTTTATTGTTCCATGTTGTTATATTATCAATCTTGGATGTTTTATAATCATTTTATAGTCATTTTAGATCATTTTTTGGTACTAACCTATTGACATAGTGCCAAGTGTCAGTTGCTGTTTTTTGCATGTTTTTTACACGCAGAAAATCAATACCAAACGGAGTCCAAATGCTACAAACTTTACGGAGATTTTTTATGGACCAGAAGACACCTAATGGGCCAAGGTTGTGCCTGGGGGTGCTCCGAGGAGAGCACAACCCACCAGGGCGCGCAGGAGGCCCGGGCGTGCCCTGGTGGGTTGTGCCCACCTCGGGTGCCCCCCGGACCGCCTCTTTGCTCTATAAATAACCCAATATTCCAGAAAGCCTAGGGGAGTCGATGAAAATCAATTCTAGCTTCCCCAGAGTCCAAAACCACCAGATCCAATTTAGACACCATCATGGATGGGGTTCACCACCTCCATTGGTGCCTCTCTGATGATGCGTGAGTAGTTCTTTGTAGACCTTCGGGTCCATAGTTAGTAGCTAGATGGCTTCCTCTCTCTCATTTAATTCTCAATACAATGGTCTCTTGGAGATCCATACAATGTAACTCTTTTTGCGGTGTGTTTGTTGGGATCGGATGAACTTTGAGTTTATGATCAGATCTATCTTTTTATGTCCACGAAAGTATTTGAGTTTCTTTGATCTCTTTTATGCATGATTCCTTACAGCCTCGTATTTCTTCTCCGGTATTTGGGTTTTGTTTGGCCAACTTGATCTATTTGTCTTGCAACGGGAAGGGGTGCTTTGTAGTGGGTTCGATCTTACGGTGCTTGATCCTAGTGACAGATGGGGAACCTACACGTATGTACCGTTGCTACTAGGGATAAAACAATGGGGTATATCTCTACATAGATAGATCTTGTCTACATCATGTCATCGTTCTTATTGCATCACTCCGTTTTTCCATAAACTTAATACACTAGATGCATCCTGGATAGTGGTCGATGTGTGGAGTAATAGTAGTAGATGCAGGCAGGAGTCGGTCTACTAATCTTGGACATGATGCCTATGTAATGATCATTGCCTGGATATCTTCATGAGTATTTGAAGTTCTATCAATTTCCCAACAGTAATTTGTTTACCCACCGTTTGCTATTTTTCTCGAGAGAAGCCACTAGTGAAACCTATGGCCCTCGGGTCTCTTTCTCATATTATTTGCCTTCACGGTCTATTATATTTGCCTTTTATTTTCAGATTTATTAAACCAAAAATGCAAAAATACCTTTCTACAATTTATTTTATTTTGCGTTCGATCTATTAATATTTACAACTTTCTCCCATCAACGCACCAATTTTTGGCACCGTTACCCGAAAAGAATTGACAACCCTTTAACACGTCGGGTTGCGAATATTTGTTATTTGTGTGCAGGGGCTGTTTACAGTGTGTTGCTTGGTTCTCATACTGGTTCGATAACCTTGGTTTCATATCTGAGGGAAATACCTACCGCCACTGTGCTACATCATTCCTTCCTACTTGGGGAAATACCGACGTAGCTTCAAGCGACATCAATTTGGCATTTAGTAGAGATCACAAAGCAACATATATCATGCAATGATGAAGTCTAACTCTCTTCCTATGCATCGACATGTCATACAAGAACAATTCATGCACATCAAGTAAAGGCCGATACATAGCATAAGTAGTTTCTTGCAATTTTATCGTGTTGGAAACATAGAGAGGCAGAGATGTAGTTCCTCTCTCATAATAATTGCAAGTAGGAGCAACAAGCACATGCATATTGTATTCATCAAAATCATCACGTATAATGGTAGAATGCAGCCCATCAATATAATCCTTAATAAGTGCAAACTTCTCCAATATAGTGTGGTTTGGAGAATTCAAAAAGATAATAGGACTATCATGTGTGGGTGCAGCAGCAATAATTTCATTCTTAATATAAGGAACTATAGCAAGTTCATCTCCATAAGCATAATTCATATTGGCATTTTGGCCACAAGCATAGCAAGCATCAAGTTCATCAAAAAGGGATATTTCAAAAGAATCCAAGGGAACATAGCAATTATCATAGCATTCATACTTCCGTAAGCATGAAGGGAAATTAAATAATGTATGAGTTGAAGAGTTACTCTCATTAGAAGGTGCGCACGGGTAGCTAATCCGCTCTTCCTCCTTTTGTTCTTCGCTCTCCTCATCATCTTTTTCATGCAATGAGCTCATAGTTTCATCAATTCCTTCTTCCATAGACTCCTGCAAAATATTAGTCTCTTCTTGGACAATTGAGATTTTCTCAATAAATTCATCAATATCAGAATTATATTTATAATTATCATAGCAATATTTAAGGATAGCAAAATTTTCAGGTCTATAAACGGAATCATCAAAATCTTCAAACTTTTCAAACAAAGATTCAATTTCATAAGCACCCTTAAAAGCAACAAATTCTTCTATTCGTTCCACATCATAGTAATCATATATACCATTCGCATAAGAAGCCAGGGTTTCATTATCATTAAATTTGCATGAAAAGGGAAGGTGTGGAGCATTCACCCTAGAGCAACAAGTAAAATCATATCTCAAGCATAAATCCCGAGCATAACAATGCAACATATAAATTTGATCCCATAAAAGCGATAATCCCTAAAGTGTTCATGTTGATCCAATGTTAATCCCATTATCATGTTGAATGGGGTTTTCTCAGGATTATGAAAGTAGTGCATAATATTTTTCACATAACAAGCATCGAGGGTTTTAGGAGGTTCCCCATATCCATGAGTAGCAAGTACCACTATTTTTTTGGTGTTTCGTGTTCCATATCTATAACTAAAGATAGAGAAGAACTTAGAACAAAAAATAAAAACTACTTAGTGATAAAGCAAACAAGCACACATGAGAGTATTCACCCCACGCTATTGCTCCCCGGCAACGGCGCCAGAAAAAGGTCTTGATAACCCACAAGTATAGGGGATCGTTTGTAGCCTTCTTTGATAAATAAGAGTGTCAAACCCAACGAGGAGCTAAAGGCAAAACAAATATTCCCTCAAGTTCTATCGACCACCAATACAACTCTACGTACACTTAATGTTGCTTTACGTAGAACAAGAATAAAACTAGGAGTAATTCGCGAGAATAAAACTACGAATAAATTGCAATGTAATAAAAGTGGATAGCTTTTGTCAACAAGAAAGTCATTTGTCCCTAGGAAATCGATAACAAGTACCGATAATCATTCTTGCAATTCTATATGAGGGAGAGGCATGAGCTAACATACTTTCTCTACTTGGATCATATGCACTTATGATTGGAACTCTAGCAAGCATCCGCAACTACTAAAGATCATTAAGGTCATGAAACCCAACCATAGCATTAAGTATCAAGTCCTCTTTATCCCACACGCAACAACCCACCTACTCGGGTGTAAGCTTCTGTCAGTCCCGCAACCCACCATAAGCAAATCCTGAACGTATTGCAACACCCTACAGCGGGGACCCCTCACATTTACGCGAGACGGAGGGCACCGTAGGACAGCACCATAAATAAAATAAACAATCATACCAGCCAAGATCACGATTAACCCACAGGACAAAACAGATATACTCAAACATCATAGGATAACCATAGATCATTGGGAAATAATATATGGAGTTGAGCACCATGTTTAAGTAGAGATTACAGCGGGGAGAAGAGGTGTTACACCGCTGCATAGAGGGGGAGAAAGTTGGTGTTGACGGTAGCAAGATTGTTGACGTAGATCGCCATGATGATCCTAGCCCCAACGGTGTTCCGGCGCCACCGGGAGAGAGGGGGAGAGCCCCCTCCTCCTTCTTCTTCCTTGGCCTCCCCCCTAGATGGGAGGAGCGTTCCCCCTCTGGTCCATGGCCTCCATGGCGGCGGAGGGGTGGGAGCCCCTCCGAGATTGGATCTCCCTCTCTGTTCTCTTCTGTTTCACGTTCCCCAGATCTGGCTGAAAACCGTTTCTTATATTCCGGGAGATCCATAACTCCGATTTCACTGAGATTTTAACATGGTTTTTTTCTAGATATAAGCTTCCTTGCTCCCAAATTAGAGCTCCAACTGATGTTCAAGGAGGGCACAACCCACCACCACGCGCCAAGGGCCTCTGGTGCACCCTGGTGTCTTGTGGGTTGTGTGGTCCTCCGTTTGCGGTGATTCCAACTCCCAAAAATCACATATATTCCAAAATAATTCTCCGTGAAATTTATTGCATTTGGACTTCATTTGATATGGACATTCTGCGATACAAAAAACATGCAAAAACAGGAACTGGCACTGGGCACTGGATCAATAGGTTACTCCAATAAATCATATAAATAGTTGCCAAAAATATGTGAAAGTTGTATAATGTTGACATGAAACAATAAAAAATTATAGATACAACGGAGACGTATCAATTTCCGGCAAGCACACAACACATGAACTTACACTAGTAGAAAACAGGGCTTCGGTTGAGGCCATGATAAGGGCATTAATCCTGCTTCACTCACGAACCGGGACCAAAGGGTGCATCAGTCCCGGTTCGTGAGGCCAGGACGCTGGCCGGGCCTCGGGGGCCATTGGTCCCGGTTCGTCTAACACCTTTGGTCCCGGTTCCAGACACGAACCAGGACTAATGGGCCCCACTCCTGGCCCAGCGCCTTTAGTCCCGGTGGGTGGCTGGAACCGGGACCAAAGGTCAGTCTTCTGTCCCGGTTCTAGCCACCATCCAGGACTAAAGAGAAGCCTATATATACCCCTGCCCGCTCACTGCGCTGTTCGCCCACTGCTCTGTTTTTTTGGCCGGCCGTGGGAGAGGTGTGTGTTGTTCTAGCTCACCTCCTATGCACATGAGGTGTTCGATGAAATGCCCGAGCCACACTTAAGATTTCTCCTCTCCAAGCTCCTTGTCCAATCTCCATTTTCCCCAAGATTTTTCTAGGTTTGCCGGTCCGTCCTGTCCCGTCCCCGTCCTCACCGCCGTCGATCGCCGGCGCCGATCTCGTCGCCGGCACCACCATGGTGAGCCTTTTGTTCTTATCTTCTTTCTAAAAGAAAAAAATTCTTACTTGTATGATTTACATAGATACTTGTATAATTTTCTTACTTTTATTACTGTTTGTTATTATATAGTGCGATGATTTTGGTATCTGCCCCCATCGGCCCTCGTCCTGTCTATGATCCGGATGTGGTATATTATATTTATAACTATTTATTTCATTTAGTGTTCATGACAATTACGCCGACCAACGTGACATAGATGTTTTTATCTAGGAGGTATGTGAACCGGAAATTCGAACTGATCCTCTTGTCGAGAGGTTAAATTTAGTTGAAAAAAGAAAACAATTACTTAAAGAAAAAAATTAAAAGAATTGAGGAGGAGAAGATGAAATTGGAGTTGCATGTTGTGGATGCCGTCGATGATCACAAGATCAAGATGGATGCAACGCGCTTGATTAGAAAGATTAGAAAATATGCCATTCATACTGAGGCTTGGTATCATTATGCCGTTGGATCAATTGTTACCTTAGTTGCGATTATGATTGCATTTGTTGTTGCATTTGAATGTTTTACATAGTTTCAATGTATGTTTTAATTAGATGCTCTAGAGAGCTATATGTTGTTCAATGAGAACTATGTATGAACTTTATGTATTTATTTTTTCAGTAATAAAATTTGATCACTACTGTACTTTGGTTTTAATGTGATGATGAACTTCTATTAATTTGGTCACTTCTCTATTCATGATGTTCTGTAATGTTTTTTGACACACTTAATTATATATAATGCACCGCAGATGAACCGGCAATGGATGTACGGTGCCAAACGCACCTCCGGGTACATTAAGGGTGTGCATAATTTTCTCGAAGTGGCCGAGGCAAACAAGCAAAATGCTTTTATGTGTTGTCCATGCCCTATCTGTGGGAATACAAAGTCTTACCCTGACTCGAAAACCGTTCACATCCACCTGCTTGAGAAGGGTTTCATTGAATTGCCCTAGAGGCAATAATAAAGTTATTATTTATTTCCTTATATCATGATAAATGTTTATTATTCATGCTAGAATTGTATTAACCGGAAACATAATACATGTGTGAATAGATAGACAAACAGATTGTCACTAGTATGCCTCTACTTGACTAGCTCGTTGATCAAAGATGGTTATGTTTCCTAACCATAGACATGAGTTGTCATTTGATTAACAAGGTCACATCATTAGGAGAATGATGTGATTGACATGACCCATTCCGTTAGCTTAGCACACAATCGTTTAGTATTCTGCTATTGCTTTCTTCATGACTTATACATGTTCCTATGACTGTGAGATTATGCAACTCCCGTTTACCGTAGGAACACTTTGTGTGCTACCAAACGTCACAACATAACTGGGTGATTATAAAGGTGCTCTACAGGTGTCTCCAAAGGTACTTGTTGGGTTGGCGTATTTCGAGATTAGGATTTGTCACTCCGATTGTCGGAGAGGTATCTCTGGGACCTCTCAGTAATGCACATCACTTAAGCCTTGCAAGCATTGCAACTAATGAGTTAGTTGCGGGATGATGTATTACGGAACGAGTAAAGAGACTTGCCGGTAAGGAGATTGAACTAGGTATTGAGATACTGACGGTCGAATCTCGGGCAAGTAACATACCGATGACAAAGGGAACAACGTATGTTGTTGTGCGGTTTGACTGATAAAGATCTTCATAGAATATGTGGGAGCCAATATGAGCATCCAGGTTCTGCTATTGGTTATTGACCGGAGACGTGTATCAGTCATGTCTACATAGTTCTCGAACCCGTAGGGTCCGCATGCTTAACGTTATGATGACAGTTATATTATGAGTTTATATGTTTTGATGTACCGAAGGTTATTTGGAGCCCCGGATATGATCAAGGACATGAAGAGGAGTCTCGAAATGGTCGAGACATGAAGATTGATATATTGGAAGCCTATGTTTGGATGTCGGAAGTGTTCCGGGTGAAATCAAGATTTTACCGGAGTACCGGGAGGTTACCGGAACCCCCCGAGGGCTTAATGGGCCTACATAGGCCTTAGTGGAAATAGAGGGAAGCAAGGGGAGTGGGGGGCGCCCCCCCTCCAAGGCCCAAACCGAATTGGTTTAGGGCAAGGGGGTCGGGCCCCTCTTTCCTTCTTACCCTCTCTCTTTTCCTTCTCCCGAATCCTATTCCAACTAGGAAAGGGGGGAGTCCTACTCCAAGTGGGAGTAGGACTCCTCCTGGCGCGCCCTCTCCCTGGCCGGCCGCACCCCCCCTTGCTCCTTTATATACGGGGGCAGGGGGCAGCCCAAAGACACAACAATTGATCAAGTTGATCTTTTAGCCGTGTGCGGTGCCCCCCTCCACCATAGTCCACCTCAATAATACTGTAGCGGTGCTTAGGCGAAGCCGTGCGTCGGTAGAACATCAACATCGTCACCACACCGTTGTGCTGACGAAACTCTCCCTCAACACTCGGCTGGATCGGAGTTCGAGGGACGTCATCGGGCTGAATGTGTGTTGAACTCGGAGGTGTCGTACATTCGGTACTTGATCGGTTGGATCGTGAAGACGTACGACTACATCAACCGCGTTGTGCTAACGCTTCCGGTCTACGAGGGTACATAGACAACACTCTCCCCTCTCGTTGCTATGCATCACCATGATCTTGCGTGTGTGTGGGAATTTTTTTGAATTTACTACGTTCCCCAACAGTGGCATCCGAGCCAGGTTTTATGCATAGATGTCATATGCACGAGTAGAACACAAGTAAGTTGTGGGCGATATAAGTCATACTGCTTACCAGCATGTCATACTCTGGTTCGGCAGTATTGTTGGATGAAGCGTCCTGGATCGACATTACGCGTACGCTTACGCGAGACTGGTTCTACCGACGTGCTTTGCACACAGGTGGCTGGCGGGTGTCAGTTTCTCCAACTTTAGTTGAACTGAGTGTGGCTACGCCCGGTCCTTGCGAAGATTAAAACAACACCAACTTGACAAACTATCGTTGTGGTTTTGATGCGTAGGTAAGAACGGTTCTTGCTAAGCCCGTAGCAGCCACGTAAAACTTGCAACAACAAAGTAGAGGACGTCTAACTTGTTTTTGCAGGGCATGTTGTGATGTGATATGGTCAAGACATGATGCTAAATTTTATTATATGAGATGATCATGTTTTGTAACCGAGTTATCGGCAACTGGCAGGAGCCATATGGTTGTCGCTTTATTGTATGCAATTCAATCACCCTGTAACGCTTTACTTTATCACTAAGCGGTAGCGATAGTCGAGGAAGCATAAGTTTGGCGAGACGACAATGATGCTACGTTGGAGCTCAAGGTGTCGCGCCGGTGACGATGGTGATCATGAAGGTGCTTCGCAGATGGAGATCACAAGCACAAGATAATGATGGCCATATCATATCACTTATATTGATTGCATGTGATGTTTATCTTTTATGCATCTTATCTTGCTTTGACTGACGGTAGCATTATAAGATGATCTCTCACTAAATTTCAAGATAAAAAGTGTTCTCCCTGAGTACGCACCGTTGGCAAAGTTCGCCGTGCCCAGACACCAGGTGATGATCGGGTGTGATAAGCTCTACGTCCATCTACAACAGGTGCAAGCCAGTTTTACACACGCAGAATACTTAGGTTAAACTTGACGAGCCTAGCATATGTAGATATGGCCTCGGAACACTGAGACTGAAAGGTCGAGCGTGAATCATATAGTAGATATGATCAACATAGTGATGTTCACCATTGAAAACTACTCCATTTCACGTGATGATCGGTTATGGTTTAGTTGATTTGGATCCCATGATCACTTAGAAGATTAGAGGGATGGCTTTCTAAGTGGGAGTTCTTAAGTAATATGATTAATTGAACTTAAATTTATCATGAACTTAGTACCTGATAGTATCTTGCTTGTCTATGTTTGATTGTAGATAGATGGCCCGTGCTGTTGTTCCATTGAATTTTAATGCGTTCCTTGAGAAAGCAAAGTTGAAAGATGATGGTAGCAATTACACAGACTGGGTCCGTAACTTGAGGATTATCCTCATTGCTGCACAGAAGAGTTACGTCCTAGAAGCATAGCTGGGTGTACCACCTGCACTAGCAACTGCATACATTGTGAATGCCTGGCAGTCACGTGTTAATGACTACTCGACAGTTTAGTGTGCCATGCTTTACGGCTTAGAACCGGGACTTCAACGATGTTTTGAACGTCATGGAGCATATGAGATGTTCCAGGAGTTGAAGTTAATATTTCAAAAGAATGCCCGGATTGATAGATATGAAGTCTCCAATAAGTTCTATAGCTGCAAGATGGAGGAGAATAGTTCTGTCAGTGAACATATACTCAGAATGTCTGGGTACCATAATCACTTGACTCAGCTGGGAGTTAATCTTCTGGTTGATAGTGTCATTGTCAGAGTTCTTCAATCACTGCCACCAAGCTACAAGAGCTTCGTGATGAACTATAACATGCAAGGGATGGATAAGATAATTCCCGAGCTCTTCGCAATGCTCAAAGCTGCGGAGGTAGAAATCAAGAAGGAGCATCAAGTGTTGATGGTCAGTAAGACCACCAATTTCAAGAAGGGCAAAGGGAAGAAAAAGGGGAACTTCAAGAAGAACAACAAGCAAGTTGCTGCTTAGGAGAAGAAACCCAAGTCTGGACCTAAGCCTGAGACTGAGTGCTTCTACTACAAGCAGACTGGTCACAAAAAGCGGAACTGCCCCAAGTATTTGGCGGATAAGAAGGATGGCAAGGTGAACAAAGGTATATGTGATATACATGTTATTGATGTGTACCTTACTAGAGCTCGCAATAGCACCTGGGTATTTGATACTGGTTCTGTTGCTAATATTTGCAACTCAAAACAGGGACTACAGATTAAGCGAACACTGGCAAAGGACGAGGTGATGATGCGCGTGGGAAATGGTTCCAAAGTCGATGTGATCGCGGTCGGCACGCTACCTCTACATCTACCTTCGGGATTAGTATTAGACCTAAATAATTGTTATTTGGTGCCAGCATTGAGCTTGAACATTATATCTGGATCTTGTTTGATGCGAGACGGTTATTCATTTAAATCAGAGAATAATGGTTGCTCTATTTATATGAGTAATATCTTTTATGGTCATGCACCCTTGAAGAGTGGTCTATTTTTTATGAATCTCGATAGTAGTGATACACATATTCATAATGTTGAAGCCAAAAGATGCAGAGTTGATAATGATAGTGCAACTTATTTGAGGCACTGCCGTTTAGGTCATATCGGTATAAAGCGCATGAAGAAACTCCATACTGATGGACTTTTGGAACCACTTGATTATGAATCACTTGGTACTTGCAAACCGTGCCTCATGGTCAACATGACTAAAACGTCGTTCTCTGGTACTATGGAGAGAGCAATAGATTTGTTGGAAATCATACATACAGATGTATGTGGTCCGATGAATGTTGAGGCTCGTGGCGGATATCGTTATTTTCTCACCTTCACAGATGATTTAAGCAGATATGGGTATATCTAGTTGATGAAGCATAAGTCTGAAACATTTGAAAAGTTCAAAGAATTTCAGAGTGAAGTTGAAAATCATCGTAACAAGAAAATAAAGTTTCCACGATCTAATCGTGGAGGAGAATATTTGAGTTACGAGTTTGGTATACATTTGAAACAATATAGAATAGTTTCGCAACTCACGCCACCTGGAACACCACAGCGTAATGGTGTGTCCGAACGTCGTAATCGTACTTTACTAGATATGGTGCGATCTATGATGTCTCTTATAGATTTACCGCTATCATTTTGGGGATATGCTTTAGAGACGGCCGCATTCACGTTAAATAGGGCACCATCAAAATCCGTTGATACGACCCCTTATGAACTGTGGTTTGGCAAGAAACCAAAGTTATCGTTTCTGAAAGTTTGGGGCTGCGATGCTTATGTGAAAAAGCTTCAACCTGATAAGCTCAAACCCAAATTGGAGAAATGTGTCTTCATAGGATACCCAAAGGAGACTGTTGGGTACACCTTCTATCACAAATCCGAAGGCAAGACTTTCGTTGCTAAGAATGGATCCTTTCTAGAGAAGGAGTTTCTCTCGAAAGAAGTGAGTGGGAGGAAAGTGGAACTTGATGAGGTAACTATACCTGCTCCTCTATTGGAAAGTAGTTCATCACATAAACCAGTTTCTATGAAACCTACACCAATTAGTGAGGAAGTTAATGATGATGATCATGGAACTTCAGATCAAGTTACTACTGAACCTCGTAGATCAACCAGAGTAAGATCCGCACCAGAGTGGTACGGTAATCCTGTTCTGGAAGTCATGATACTAGATCATGATGAACCTACGAACTATGAAGAAGCGATGGTGAGCCCGGATTCCGCAAAATGGCTTGAGGCCATGAAATCTGAGATGGGATCCATGTATGAGAACAAAGTATGGACTTTGGTTGACTTGCCCGTTGATCAGCAAGCAATAGAGAATAAATGGATCTTCAAGAAGAAGACTGACGCTGACGGTAATGTTACTGTCTATAAAGCTCGACTTGTTGCAAAAGGTTTTCGACAAGTTAAAGGGATTGACTACGATGAGACCTTCTCACCCATAGCGATGCTTAAGTCTGTCCAAATCATGTTAGCAATTGCCGCATTTTATAATTATGAAATTTGGCAAATGGATGTCAAAACTGCATTCCTGAATGGATTTCTGGAAGAAGAGTTGTATATGATGCAACCGGAAGGTTTTGTCAATCCAAAGGAAGCTAACAAAGTGTGCAAGCTCCAGCGATCCATTTATGGACTGGTGCAAGCCTCTCGGAGTTGGAATAAACGCTTTGATAGTGTGATCAAAGCATTTGGTTTTATACGGACTTTTGGAGAAGCCTATATTTACAAGAAAGTGAGTGGGAGCTCTGTAGCATTTGTGATATTATATGTGGATGACATATTGCTGATTGGAAATGATATATAATTTCTGGATAGCATAAAGGGATACTTGATTAAGAGTTTTTCAATGAAAGACCTCGGTGAAGCTGCTTACATATTAGGCATCAAGATCTATAGAGATAGATCGAGACGCTTAATTAGACTTTCACAAAGCACATACCTTTACAAAGTTTTGAATAAGTTCAAAATGGATCAAGCAAAGAAAGGGTTCTTGCCTGTGTTACAAGGTGTGAAGTTGAGTAAGACTCAATGCCCGACCACTTCAGAAGATAGAGAGAAAATGAAAGATGTTCCCTATGCTTCAGCCATAGGCTCTATCATGTATGCAATGTTGTGTGCCAGACCTGATGTGTGCCTTGCTATAAGTCTTGCAGGGAGGTACCAAAGTAATCCAGGAGTGGATCACTGGACAGCGGTCAAGAACATCCTGAAATACCTGAAAAGGACTAAGGATATGTTTCTCATTTATGGAGGTGACAAAGAGCTCATCGTAAACGGTTACGTTGATGCAAGCTTTGGCACTCATCCGGACGATTCTAAATCACAAACCGGATACGTGTTTACATTGAACGGTGGAGCTGTCAGTTGGTCCAGTTCTAAACAATGCGTTGTGGCGGGATCTACATGTGAAGTGGAGTACATAGCTGCTTCGGAAGTAGCAAATGAAGGAGTATGGATGAAGGAGTATGGATGAAGGAGTTCATATCCGATCTAGGTGTCATACCTAGTGCATCGGGTCCAATGAAAATCTTTTGTGACAATACTGGTGCAATTGCCTTGGCAAAGGAATCCAGATTTCACAAGAGAACCAAACACATCAAGAGACGCTTCAATTCCATCCGGGATTTAGTCCAGGTGGGAGACATAGAAATTTGCAAGATACATATGGATCTGAATGTTGCAGACCCGTTGACTAAGCCTCTTCCACGAGAAAAACATGATCAGCACCAAGGCTCCATGAGTGTTAGAATCATTACTGTGTAATCTAGATTATTGACTCTAGTGTAAGTGGGAGACTGAAGGAAATATGCCCTAGAGCAATAATAAAGTTATTATTTATTTCCTTATATCATGATAAATGTTTATTATTCGTGCTAGAATTGTATTAACGGGAAACATAATACATGTGTGAATACATAGACAAACAGATTGTCACTAGTATGCCTCTACTTGACTAGCTCGTTGATCAAAGATGGTTATGTTTCCTAACCATAGACATGAGTTGTCATTTTATTAACAGGGTCACATCATTAGGAGAATGATGTGATTGACATGACCCATTCCGTTAGCTTAGCACACGATCGTTTAGTATTCTGCTATTGCTTTCTTCATGACTTATACATGTTCCTATGACTATGAGATTATGCAACTCCCGTTTATCGGAGGAACACTTTGTGTGCTACCAAACATCACAACGTAACTTGGTGATTATAAAGGTGCTCTACAGGTGTCTCCAAAGGTACTTGTTGGGTTGGCGTATTTCGAGATTAGGATTTGTCACTCCGATTGTCGGAGAGGTATCTCAGGGCCCTCTCAGTAATGCACATCACTTAAGCCTTGCAAGCATTGCAACTAATGAGTTAGTTGCGGGATGATGTATTACGGAACGAGTAAAGAGACTTGCCGGTAACGAGATTGAACTAGGTATTGAGATACCGACGGTCGAATCTCGGGCAAGTAACATACCGATGACAAAGGGAACAACGTATGTTGTTGTGCGGTTTGATCGATAAAGATCTTCGTAGAATATGTGGGAGCCAATATGAGCATCCAGGTTCCGCTATTGCTTATTGACCGGAGACGTGTCTCGGTCATGTCTACATAGTTCTCGAACCCGTAGGGTCCGCACGCTTAACGTTACGATGACAGTTATATTATGAGTTTATATGTTTTGATGTAGCGAAGGTTGTTCGGAGTCCCGGATATGATCAAGGACATGACGAGTGATACGTCTCCAACGTATCTATAATTTTTGATTGCTCCATGCTATATCATCTACTGTTTTTGGCAATATTGGGCTTTATAATCCACTTCTATATTAGTTTTGGGACTAACCTATTAACCGGAGGCCCAGCCCAGATTTGCTCTTTTATCCCTATTTCAGTGTTTTGAAGAAAAGGAATATCAGACGGAGTCAAAACGGAACGAAATCAACTAGAGAAGTTATTTTTGGAAGGAAATACACCTGATGGACTTGGACCCCACGTCAGAAGATACGAGAGCTGCCAACGAGGGTGGGGGGGCGCCCACCCCCTAGGGCGCGCCCCCCTGTCTCGTGGGGCCCTCGTGGCTCCCCCGACATACCTCCTGCACCCATATATACCTATGTGACCTAAAACTTCCAGAACGCACAATAGATCGGGAGTTCCGCCGCCAGAAGCCTCCGTAGCCACCGAAAACCAATCTAGACCCGTTCCGGCACCCTGCCGGAGGGGGCAATCCCGCTCCGGTGGCCATCTTCATCATCCCGGTGCTCTCCATGACGAGGAGGGAGTAGTTCTCCCTCGGGGCTGAGGGTATGTACCAGTAGCTATGTGTTTGATCTCTCTCTCTCGTATTCTTGAGATGATACGATCTTGATGTATCGCGAGCTTTGCTATTATATTTGGATCCTATGATGTTTCTTCCCCCTCTTCTCTCTTGTAATGAATTGAGTTTTCCCCTTGAAGTAATCTTATCGGGTTGAGTCTTTAAAGACTTGAGAACACTTGATGTATGTCTTGCCGTGGATATCTGTGGTGACAATGGGATACCACATGCCACTTGATGTATGTTTTGGTGACCAACTTGCGGGTTTCGTGACATTGGGAACCTATGCATAGGGATTGGCACACGTTTTCGTCGTGATTTTCCGGTAGAGACTTTGGGGCACTCTTTGAGGTTCTATGTGTTGGTTGAATAGATGAATTGACATTGTGTGATGCATATCGTATAATCATACCCACGGATACTTGAGGTGACATTGGAATATCTAGGTGACATTATTGTTTTGGTTGATTTGTATCTTAAGGTGTTATTCTAGTACGAACTCTAGGGCTGTTTGTGACACTTATAGGAATAGCCCAGCGAATTGATTGGAAAGAATAACTTTGACGTGGTTTCGTACCCTACCATAATCTCTTTGCTCGTTCTCCACTATTAGTGACTTTGGAGTGACTCTTTGTTGCATGTTGAGGGATAGTTTTATGATCCAATTATGTTAGTATTGTTGAGAGGACTTGCACTAGCGAAAGTATGAACCCTAGGCCTTGTTTCCACATATTGCAATACCGTTTACGCTCACTTTTATCACTTGCTACCTTGCTGTTTTTATTATTTCAGATTACAAAAACTATTATCTACTATCCATATTGCACTTGTATCACCATCTCTTCGCCGAACTAGTGCACCTATACAATTTACCATTGTATTGGGTGTGTTGGGGACACAAGAGACTCTTTGTTATTTGGTTGCAGGGTTGCTTGAGAGAGACCATCTTCATCCTACGCCTCCTATGGATTGATAAACCTTAGGTCATCCACTTGACGGAAATTTTCTACTGTCCTACAAACCTCTGCACTTGGAGGCCCAACAACGTCTACAAGAAGAAGGTTGTGGAGTAGACATCAAGCTCTTTTCTGGCGCCGTTGCCGGGGAGGTGAGTGCTTGAAGGTATATCTTTAGATCTTGCAATCGAGTCTTTTAGTTTCTTGTTTTATCACTAGTTTAGGTTATAAAAGAAAACTACAAAAAAATGAAATTGAGTTTCTCTCATACGCTTCATCTTTTTAATATCTTTCGCGAGTATGATGGAAAGGAAAATTGTGCTCAAGTGCTAGAAGAAGAAATATATAAAATGTTTGGCACTAAATATTTGAATGATGAGCATGATTTCAATGTTGTTAGTATGGATTCCTTGAATATCCATGATGCTAATGATATGCAAAGCCACAAGCTTGGGGAAGCTATGTTTGATGAAGATGATATTTTTTGTCCCCCAAGCTTTGATGAGCAAATTTATTATGATGAAAGCATGCCTCCTATCTATGATGATTATTTTGATGACACGTATGCTTTAAAGAACAATGATAACCATGAAACTTTTCATCTTGATCTTAATTTTCAATCACATGATAGTTATTTTGTTGAGTTTGCTCCCACTATTATTCATGAGAAGAATTTTGCTTATGTGGAGAGTAGTAAATTTTGCATGCTTGTAGATCATGAAAAGAATGCTTTAGGTGCTGGTTATATTGTTGAATTCATTCATGATGCTACTGAAAATTATTATGCGGGAGGAACATATGCTTGTAAGAATTGCAATAATATCAAGTTTCCTCTCTATGTGCGTAAAGTTTTGAAGTTATGCTTGTTTTACCTTCCTATGCAAGTTGATTCTTGTTTCCATAAGTTGTTTGCTCACAAAATCCCTATGCATAGGAAGTGGGTTATACTTAAATGTGCTAGTCATATTCTTCATGATGCTCTATTTATGTTACAATTCTTATCCTTTATGTGAGCATCATTGAAATCATCATGCCTAGCTTGAGGCGTCAAACGATAGCGCTTGTTGGGAGGCAACCCAATTTTATTTTAGTTCCTTGCTTTTTGTTCCTGTTTAGTAATAAATAATTCATCTAGCGTCTGTTTAGATGTGGCTGTATACTTTTAAATTAGTGTTTGTGCCAAGTAGAACCTTTGGGAAGACTTGGGGAAAGTCTTGTTGATCATGCTGTAAAAAACAGAAACTTTAGCACTCACGAGAATTGCTGCCATTTTTATTTGGAGAGTGATATTTAGTTAATTCTTTTTGAAGATGATTAATAGATAAATTCCTCAGGTCCATCAATTTATTTTAGAATTTTATACGTTCCATAAGTATACGTTTGATCCAGATTACTACAGACTGTTCTGTTTTTGACAGATTCTGTTTTTCATGTGTTGTTTACTTATTTTGATGAATCTATGGCTAGTAAAATAGTTTATAAACCATAGAGAAGTTGGAATACAGTAGGTTTAACACCAATATAAATAAATAATGGTTCATTACAGTACCTTGAAGTGGTGATTTATTTTCTTATACTAACGGAGCTTACGAGTTTTCTGTTAAGTTTTGTGTTGTGAAGTTTTCAAGTTTTGGGTAAAGATTCGATGGACTATGGAATAAGGAGTGGCAAGAGCCTAAGCTTGGAGATTCCCAAGGCACCCCAAGGTAATATTCAAGGATAGCCAAGAGCCTAAGCTTGGGGATGCCCCGGAAGGCATCCCCTCTTTCGTCTTCGTTCATCGGTAACTTTACTTGCAGCTATATTTTTATTCGCCACATGATATGTGTTTTGCTTGGAGCGTAAATTTATTTTGTTAGGATTTGCTTGCTGTTATTTAGAATAATGTTTTGCATCTTTTATTTCAATAAAAGTGGCATTGATAGCCTTTACTGTGCCTATGTTACAAGTATACATGTTGCTGCTTGAAAACAGAAAGTTTACCGCTGTTGCAATAATTCCCTAGAAAATTAAGAATGTGATAAAATGCTGAAACCTTTTGCATATTAAGCTCTGATAAATTTACCACAGTGGGAATTTTATTTCATAATTTTTGGAGCTAGGTAAGTATGGATGTTGCAGCATTCTTTACAGACTATCCTGTTTGGGCAGATTGCTGTTATGTTTGCATTGTTTGCATATGTTTGCTTCTTTAATGATTCTATTTGAGGATAGGACTATTAAATATGCAGAGGAATTTAGTATGCAACATTGAATAATAATTTTAGTGATTTGCTACAGTAGAGTATGATAAGGTTTTGGCAATGGTTTATACTAACTTATCTGACGGGTCCTTGTTGAGTTTTGTGTGGATGAAGCTTTTGAGATTTAGGGAGACCGTGATATGAGAGGAATTAAGGAGACACAAAAGCTCAAGCTTGTGGATGCCCAAGGCACCCCAAGATAATATTTCAAGAAGTCTCAAGCATCTAAGCTTGGGGATGCCCCGGTTGGCATCCCACCGTTCTTCTTCAACAAACTATCGGTTAGTATGGGATGATCCTAAGTTTTTGCTTCTTCACATGATGTTTGCCATTCTTAGATGTCATTTTATTTTGCTTTGCTTGATGTTTGAATAGAATACCAAGATCTGAAATTATTAAATGTTACAAATGAAGGAAATATGCCCTAGAGGCAATAATAAAGTTATTATTTATTTCCTTATATCACGATAAATGTTTTTTATTCATGCTAGAATTGTATTAACCGAAAACATAATACATGTGTGAATACATAGACAAACAGAGTGTCACTATTATGCCTCTACTTGACTAGCTCGTTGATCAAAGATGGTTATGTTTCCTAACCATAGACATGAGTTGTCATTTGATTAACGGGATCACATCATTAGGAGAATGATATGATTGACTTGACCCATTCCGTTAGCATAGCACTTGGTCGTTTAGTTTTTTGCTATTGCTTTCTTCATGACTTATACATGTTCCTGTGACTATGAGATTATGCAACTCCCGTTTACCGGAGGAACACTTTGTGTGCCACCAAACGTCACAACGTAACTGGGTGATTATAAAGGTGCTCTACAGGTGTCTCCGAAGGTACTTGTTCGGTTGGCGTATTTCAAGATTAGGATTTGTCACTCCGATTGTCGGAGAGATATCTCTGGGCCCTCTCGGTAATGCACATCACTTAAGCCTTGCAAGCATTGCAACTAATGAGTTAGTTGCAGGATGATGTATTACGGAACGAGTAAAGAGACTTGCCGGTAACGAGATTGAACTAGGTATTGAGATACCGACGATCGAATCTCGGGCAAGTAACATACCGATGACAAAGGGAACAACGTATGTTGTTATGAGGTCTGACCAATAAAGATCTTCGTAGAATATGTGGGAGCCAATATGAGCATCCAGGTTCCGCTATTGGTTATTGACCGGAGACGTGTCTCGGTCATGTCTACTTTGTTCTCGAACCCGTAGGGTCCGCACGCTTAAGGTTTCGATGATAGTTATATTATGAGTTTATGAGTTTTGATGAACCGAAGGAGTTCGGAGTCCCGGATGAGATCGGGGACATGACGAGGAGTCTCGAAATGGTCGAGACATAAAGATCGATATATTGGACGACTATATTCGGACATCGGAAAGGTTCCGAGTGATTCGGGTATTTTTCGGAGTACCGGAGAGTTACGGGAATACGTATTGGGCCTTATTGGGCCATACGGGAAAGAAGGAAAAGGGCCTCAAGGGTGGCCGCACCCCTCCCCTTGGTCTGGTCCGAATTGGACTAGGCAAGGGGGGCGCCCCCTTCCTTCCTTCTCCTTTTCCCTTCCTCTTTTCCTATTCCATATGGGAGGTGGAATCCTACTAGGACTAGGGAGTCCTAGTAGGACTTCACACTTGGGGCTCCCCCTCCTAGTGCAGGCCTCCTCCTCCCTTGCTCCTTTATATACGGGTGCAGGGGGGCACCCCAAAGACAAAACAATTGATCATTGATCTCTTAGCCTTGTGCGGTGCCCCCTTCCACCATAATCCTCGATAATATTGTAGCAGTGCTTAGGCGAAGCCCTACAACGGTAGAACATGAAGATCGTCACCACGTCGTCGTGCTGACAGAACTCTTCCCCGAAATTCTGCTGGATCGGAGTTCGGGGATCGTCATCGAGCTGAATGTGTGCTAGAACTCAGAGGTGTCATAGTTTCGGTGCTTGATCGGTCGGGCCGTGAAGACGTACGACTACATCAACCGCGTTGTGCTAACGCTTCCGCTTCCGGTCTACTAGGGTACGTAGACAACACTCTCCCCTCTTGTTGCTATGCATCACCATGATCTTGCGTGTGCGTAGGAAATTTTTTGAAATTACTACGTTCCCCAACAGTGGCATCCGAGCCTAGGTTTTACGTGTTGATGTTATGCACGAGTAGAACACAAGTGAGTTGTGGGTGATATAAGTCATACTGCTTACCAACATGTCATACTTTGGTTCGGCGGTATTGTTGGATGAAGCGGCCCGGACCGACATTACGCGTATGCTTACGCGAGACTGGTTCTACCGACGTGCTTTGCACAAAGGTGGCTGGCGGGTGTCAGTTTCTCCAACTTTAGTTGAACCAAGTGTGGCTATGCCCGGTCCTTGCGAAGGTTAAAACAGCACTAACTTGACAAACTATCGTTGTGGTTTTGATGCGTAGGTAAGAACGGTTCTTGCTTAGCCCGTAGCAGCCACGTAAAACTTGCAACAACAAAGTAGAGGACGTCTAACTTGTTTTTGCAGGGCATGTTGTGATGTGATATGGTCAATACGTGATGAGATATAAGTTGTTGTATAAGATGATCATGTTTTGTTGATGTTATCGGCAACTGGCAGAAGCCTTATGGTTGTCTCTTTATTGCATAAGATGCAAGCGCCACATAATTGCTTTACAATTATTGCTATGTGATAGCAATAGTTGCAAGAGCAATAGTTGGCGAGACGACCATGTGATGACACATTGATATAGATCAAGATGATGGAGATAATGGTGTCATGCCGGTGACAATGGAAATCATGACGATATTTTGGAGATGGATATCAAAGGCACAAGATGATGATGGCCATATCATGTCACATATTTTTGATTGCATGTGATGTGTATCTTTTATGCATCTTATCTTGCTTTGATTGACGGTAGCATTATAAGATGATCTCTCACTAAATTTCAAGATAAAAGTGTTCTCCCTGAGTATGCACCGTTGCCAAAGTTCGTCGTGCCCAGACACCAGGTGATGATCGGGTGTGATAAGCTCTACGTCCATCTACAACAGGTGCAAGCCAGTTTTGCACACGCAGAATACTCAGGTTAAACTTGACGAGCCTAGCATATGCAGATATGGCCTCGGAACACTGAGACCGAAAGGTCGAGCGTGAATCATATAGTAGATATGATCAACATATTGATGTTCACCATTGAAAGCTACTCCATTTCACGTGATGATCGGTTATGGTTTAGTTGATTTGGATCACGTGATCACTTAGAAGATTTGAGGGATGTTTTTCTAAGTGGGAGTTCTTAAGTAATATGATTAATTGAACTTAAATTTATCATGAACTTAGTCCTGGTAGTATTAGAATATCTATGTTGTAGATCAATAGCTCGCGTTTAGCTCCGATATTTAATTTTTGATATGTTCCTAGAGAAAACTAAGTTGAAAGATGTTAGTAGCAATGATGCGGATTGGATCCGTGATCTGAGGTTTATCCTCATTGCCGCACAGAAGAATTATGTTCTTAATGCACCGCTAGGTGACAGACCTATTGCAGGAGCAGATGCAGATGTCATGAACGTTTGGCTAGCTCAATATGATGACTACTTGATAGTTTAGTGCACCATGCTTAACAGCTTAGAATCGGGACTTCAAAGACGTTTTGAACGTCATGGATCATATGGATGTTCCAGGAGTTGAAGTTAATATTTCAAGCAAATACCCGAGTTGAGAGATATGAAGTCTCCAACAAGTTCTATAGCTAAAAGATGGAGGAGAATAGCTCAAGCAGTGAGCATGTGCTCAGATTGTCTGGGTACTACAATCGCTTGAATCAAGTGGGAGTTAATCTTCCAGATAAAATAGTGATTGACAGAATTCTCTAGTCACCATCACCAAGTTAGTAGAACTTCGTGATGAACTATGATATGCAAGGGATAATGGAAACGATTCCCAAGCTCTTCGTAATGCTGAAATCGACGAAGGTAGAAATCAAGAAAAATATGAAGTGTTGATGGTAGACAAGACCACTAGTTTCAAGAAAAGGGCAAAGGGAAGAAGGGGCACTTCAAGAAGAACGACAAGCAAGTTGCTGCTCAAGTGAAGAAGCCCAAGTCTGGTCCTAAGCCTGAGACTAAGTGCTTCTACTGCAAAGGGACTGGTCACTGGAAGCGGAACTGCCCCAAGTATTTGGCGGATAAGAAGGATAGCAAAGTGAACAAAGGTATATTTGATATATAGATTATTGATGTGTATTTTACTAGTGTTCGTAGAAACCCCTCGGTATTTGATACTGGTTCAGTTGCTAAGAGTAGTAACTCGAAACGGGAGTTGCAGAATGAACATAGACTAGTTAAGGGTGAAGTGATGATGTGTGTTGGAAGTGGTTCCAAGATTGATATGATCATCATCGCACACTCCCTATACTTTTGGGATTAGTGTTGAACCTCGATAAGTGTTATTTGGTGTTTGCATTGAGCATGAATATGATTTGATCATGTTTATTGCAATACGGTTATTCATTTAAGTAAGAGAATAAATTGTTGTTCTGTTTACATGAATAAAACCTTATATGGTTACACACCCAACGAAAATGGTTCGTTGGATCACGATCGTAGTGATACACATATTCATAATATTGAAACCAAAAGATGCAAAGTTAATAATGATGGTGCAATTTATTTGTGGCACTGCCGTTTAGGTCATATTGGTGTAAAGCGCATGAAGAAAATCCATGCTGATGGGCTTTTGGAATCACTTGATTATGAATCAGTTGATACTTGCGAACCATGCCTCATGGGCAAGATGACTAAGACTCCGTTCTCCGGAACAATGAAGCAAGCAACTGACTTATTGGAAATAATACATACTGATGTATGAAGTCCGATGAATGTTGAGGCTCGCAGCGGGTATCGTTATTTTCTGACCTTCACAGATGATTTGAGCAGATATGGGTATATCTACTTGATGAAACATAACTCTGAAACATTTGAAAAGTTCAAAAATTTTAGAGTGAAGTGGAAAATCATCGTGACAAGAAAATAAAGTTTCTACGATCTGATCGCAGAGACAAATATTTGAGTTACGAGTTTGGTCTTCAATTAAAACAATGTGGAATAGTTTCACAAAATCGTGCCACCTGGAACACCACAGCATAATGGTGTGTCCGAACGTCATAACCGTACTATTATTGGATATAGTGCAATCTATGATGTTTCTTACCGATTAACCACTATAGTTTTGAGGTTATGCATTAGAGACAGCTACATTCACATTAAATAGGGCACCATCTAAATCAATTGAGACGACACCGTATGAACTATGGTTTGGCAAGAAACCTAAGCTGTCGTTTCTTAAAGTTTGAGGTTGCAATGCTTGTGTGAAAAAGTTTCAACCTGATAAGCTCAAACCCAAATCGGAGAAGTGCGTCATCATAGGATACCCAAAAGAAAATGTTGGGTACACCTTCGATCACAGATCCGAAGGCAAGATATTCATTGCTGAGAATGGATCCTTTCTAGAGAAGGAATTTCTCTCGAAAGAAGTGAGTGCGAGGAAAGAAGAACTTGATGAGGTAACTGTACCTACTCCCTTATTGGAAAGTAGTTCATCACAGAAATCTGTTCCTGTGACTACTACACCAATTATTGAGGAAGCTAATGATGATGATCATGTAACTTCAGATCAAGTTACTACCAAACCTTGTAGGTAAACCAGAGTGAGATCCGCACCAGAGTGGTACGGTAATCCTGTTCTGGAGGTCATGTTACTTGACCATGACGAGCCTACGAACTATGAGGAAGCGATGATGAGCCCAGATTCCGCGAAATGGCTTGAGGCCATGAAATCTGAGATGTGATCCATGTATGAGAACAAAGTATGGACTTTGATTGACTTTCCCAATGATCGGCGAGCCATTGAGATTAAATGGATCTTCAAGAGGAAGACGGACGCTGATAGTAGTGTTACTATCTACAAAGCTAGAATTGTCGCAAAAAGGTTTTCGACAAGTTCAAGGTGTTGACTACGATGAGAGTTTCTCACTCGTATCTATGCTTAAGTATGTCCGAATCATGTTAGCAATTGCCACATTTTATGAAATCTGGCAAATGGATAAACAAAACTGCATTCCTTAATGGATTTATTAAAGAAGAGTTGTATATGATGCAACCCGAAGGTTTTGTCAATCCTAAAGGTACTAACAAAATATGCAAGGTCCAGCGATCCATCTATGGACTGGTGCAAGCATCTCGGAGTTGGAATATACGCTTTGATAAGTTGATCAAAGCATATAGTTTTATACACACTTGCGGTGAAGCCTATATTTACAAGAAAGTGAGTGGGAGCACTACAGCATTTCTGATAAGTATATGTGAAAGACATATTGTTGATCAGAGATAATGTAGAATTATTCTGCAAAGCATAAAGGAATGTTTGAAAGGAGTTTTTCAAAGAAAGACCTCGGTGAAGCTGCTTACATATTGAGCATCAAGATCTATAGAGATAGATCAAGACGCTTGATAAGTTTTTTCAATGAGTACATACCTTGACAAGATTTTGAAGTAGTTCAAAATGGAACAGTCAAGAAGGAGTTCTTGCCTGTGTTACAAAGGTGTGAAGTTCAGTAAGACTCAAAACCCGACCACGGCAGAAGATAGAGAGAGAATGAAAGTCATTCCCTATGCCTCAGCCATAGGTTCTATAAAGTATGCCATGTTGTGTACCAGACCTATTGTATACCCTGCCCTGAGTTTGGCAAGGGAGTACAATAGTGATCTAGGAGTAGATCACTGGACATCGGTCAAAATTATCCTTAGTGGAATAAGGATATGTTTCTCGATTATGGAGGTGACAAAAGGTTCATCGTAAAGGGTTACGTCGATGCAAGTTTTGACACTGATCCAGATGACTCTAAGTCTCAATCTGGATACATATTGAAAGTTGGAGCAATTAGCTAGAGTAGCTCCATGCAGAGCATTGTTGACATAGAAATTTGCAAAATACTTATGGATCTGAATGTGGCAGACCCGTTGACTAAACTTCTCTCACAAGCAAAACATGATCACACCTCAGTACTCTTTGGGTGTTAATCACATAGCGATGTGAACTAGATTATTTACTCTAGTAAACCTTTTGGGTGTTGGTCACATGTCGATGTGAACTATGGGTGTTAATCACATGGTGATGTGAACTATTGATGTTAAATTTCATGGCGATGTGAACTAGATTATTGACTCTAGTGCAAGTGGGAGACTGGAGGAAATATGCCCTAGAGGCAATAATAAAGTTATTATTTATTTCCTTATATCATGATAAATGTTTATTATTCAAGCTAGAATTGTATTAACCGGAAACATAATACATGTGTGAATACATAGACAAACAGAGTGTCACTAGTATGCCTCTACTTGACTAGCTCGTTGACCAAAGATGGTTATGTTTCCTAATCATAGACATAAGTTGTCATTTGATTAACGGGATCACATCATTAGGAGAATGATATGATTGACTTGACCCATTCCGTTAGCTTAGCACCCGATCGTTTAGTATGTTGCTATTGCTTTCTTGTTGGGTTGGCGTATTTCGAGATTAGGATTTGTCACTCCGATTGTCGGAGAGGTATCTCTGGGCCCTCTCGGTAATGCACATCACTTAAGCCTTGCAAGCATTGCAACTAATGAGTTAGTTGCAGGATGATGTATTACGGAACGAGTAAAGAGACTTGCTTGTAACGAGATTGAACTAGGTATTGAGATACCGACGATCGAATCTCGGGCAAGTAACATACCGATGACAAAGGGAACAACATATGTTGTTATGCGGTCTGACCGATAAAGATCTTCGTAGAATATGTGGGAGCCAATATGAGCATCCAGGTTCCGCTATTGGTTATTGACCGAATATGTGTCTCGGTCATGTCTACATTGTTCTCGAACCCGTAGGGTCCACACGCTTAAGGTTTCGATGACAGTTATATTATGAGTTTATGAGTTTTGATGTACCGAAGGAGTTCGGAGTCCCGGATGAGATCGGGGACATGACGAGGAGTCTCGAAATGGTCGAGACATAAAGATCGATATATTGGACAATTATATATTCAGACATCGGAAAGGTTCCGAGTGATTCGGGTATTTTTCGGAGTACCGAAGAGTTACGGGAATACGTATTGGGCCTTATTGGGCCATATGGGAAATAAGGAAAAGGGCCTCAAGGGTGGCCGCACCCCTCCCCTTGGTCTGGTCCGAATTGGACTAGGGAAGGGGGGCGCCCCCTTCCTTCCTTCTCCTTTTCCCTTCCTCTTTTCCTATTCCATATGGGAGGTGGAATCCTACTAGGACTAGGGAGTCCTAGTAGGGCTCCACACTTGGCGCGCCCCCTCCTAGGGCCGGCATCCTCCTCCCTTGCTCCTTTATCTACGGGTGTAGGGGGGCACCCCAAAGACACAACCATTGATCATTGATCTCTTAGCCGTGTGCGGTGCCCCCATCCACCATAATCCTCGATAATATTGTACCGGTGCTTAGGCGAAGCCCTGCGACGGTAGAACATCAAGATCGTCACCACGCCGTCGTGCTGACGGAACTCTTCCCCGACATTCTGCTGGATCGGAGTCCGGGGATCGTCATCGAGCTGAATGTGTGCTACAACCCGGAGGTGTCGTAGTTTTGGTGCTTGATCGGTCGGGCCGTGAAGACGTACGACTACATCAACCGCGTTGTGCTAACGCTTCCGCTTCCGGTCTACGAGGGTACGTAGACAACACTCTCCCCTCTCGTTGCTATGCATCACCATGATCTTGCGTGTGCGTGGGATTTTTTTTTGAAATTACTACGTTCCCCAACAAGAGAGTCTTCACATAGTTGCATAATTATTCGACTACTCATTGATCTTCACTTATATCTTTCGGAGTAGTTTGTCATTTGCTCAAGTGCTTCACTTATATCTTTTAGAGCATGGTGTTAGTTTTATTTTGAAGAAATAGGTGAACTCTCATGCTTCACTTAGATTATTTTGAGAGTCTTAAATAGCATGGTAATTTGCTTAAAATCCTAATATGCTAGGTATTCAAGAATAATAAAATTCTCTTATGAGTGTGTTGAATACTATGAGAAGTTTGATACTTAATAATTGTTTTGAGATATGGAGATGGTGATATTAGAGTCATGCTAGTTGAGTAGTTGTGAATTTGAGAGATACTTGTGTTGAAGTTTGTGATTCCCGTAGCATGCACATATGGTGAACCGTTATGTGATGAAGTCGGAGCATGATTTATTTATTGATTGTCCTCCTTATGAGTGGCGGTCGGGGACGAGCGATGGTCTTTTCCTACCAATCTATCCCCCTAGGAGCATGCGCGTAGTACTTTGTTTCGATAACTAATAGATTTTTGCAATAAGTATATGAGTTCTTTATGACTAATGTTGAGTCCATGGATTATACGCACTCTCACCCTTCCACCATTGCTAGCCTTTCTAGTACCGCGCAACTTTCGCCGGTACCATAAACCCACCATATACCTTCCCCAAAACAGCCACCATACCTACCTATTATGGCATTTCCATAGCCATTCCGAGATATATTGCCATGCAACTTTCCACCATTCCATTTATTATGACACACTCCATCATTGTCATATTGCTTAGCATGATCATGTAGTTGACATAGTATTTGTGGCAAAGCCACCGTTTATAATTCTTTCATACATGTCACTCATGCATCATTGCACATCCCGGTACACCGCCGGAGGCATTCATATAGAGTCATACTTTGTTCTAGTATCGAGTTGTAATCATTGAGTTGTAAATAGATAGAAGTGTGATGATCATCATTCAATAGAGCATTGTCCCAAAAAAAGAGAAAGGCCAAGTAAAAAAAGAAAGGCCAAATAAAAAAAGAAAGGCCAAATATATAAAAAAATAAAAATAAAAAGGGACAATGCTACTATCCTTTTTCCACACTTGTGCTCCAAAGTAGCACCATCATATAGCGAGTCTCATATATTGTGCTTCAAAGTAGCATCATGTTCTTCATATAGAGAGTCTCATATGTTGTCACTTTCATATACTAGTGGGAATTTTACATTATAGAACTTGGCTTGTATATTCCAATGATGGGCTTCCTCAATAATGCCCTAGGTCTTCGTGAGCAAGCAAGTTGGATGCACACCCACTAGTTTCTTTTCTTGAGCTTTCATACATTTATAGCTCTAGTGCATCCGTTGCATGGCAATCCCTACTCACTCACATTGATATCTATTGATGGGCATCTCCATAGCCCATTGATATGCCTAGTTGATGTGAGACTATCTTCTCCCTTTTTGTCTTCTCCACAACCACCATTCTATTCCACATATAGTGCTATGTCCATGGCTCACGCTCATGTATTGCGTGAAGATTGAAAAAGTTTGATAACATCAAAAGTATGAAACAATTGCTTGGCTTGTCATCGGGGTTGTGCATGATTTAAATATGTTGTGTGGTGAAGATGGAGCATAGCCAGACTATATGATTTTGTAGGGATAGCTCTCTTTGGCCATGTTATTTTGAGAAGATATGATTGCTTAGTCAGTATGATTGAAGTATTATTGTTTTTATGTCAATATTAAACTTTTGTCTTGAATCTAATGGATCTGAATACTCATGCCACAATTAAGAAGAATTACATTGAAATTATGCCAAGTAGCACTCCGCATCAAAAATTCTTCTTTATCATTTACCTACTCGAGGACGAGCAGGAATTAAGCTTGGGGATGCTTGATACGTCTCCAACGTATCTATAATTTTTGATTGCTCCATGCTATATTATCTACTATTTTAGGCAATATGGGGCTTTATTATCCACTTTTATATTATTTTTGGGACTAACCTATTAACTGGAGGCCCAGCCCAGATTTGCTGTTTTATGCCTATTTCAGTGTTTTGAAGAAAAGGAATATCAGACGGAGTCAAAACGGAACGAAATCAACTGGAGAAGTTATTTTTGGAAGGAAACACACCTGATGGACTTGGACCCCACGTTAGAACATACAAGAGCTGCCCACGAGGGTGGGGGCGCCCACCCCCTAGGGCGCGCCCCCCTATCTCGTGGGGCCCTCGTTGCTCCCCTGACGTACCTCCTGCAGCCATATATACCTACGTGACCTAAAACTTCCAGAACGCACAATAGATCGGGAGTTCCACCGCCAGAAGCCTCCGTAGCCACCAAAAACCAATCTAGACCCGTTCCGGCACCCTGCCGGAGGGGGCAATCCCTCTCCAGTGGCCATCTTCATCATCCTAGTGCTCTCCATGACAAGGAGGGATTAGTTCTCGCTCGGGGCTGAGGGTATGTACCAGTAGCTATGTGTTTTATCTCTCTCTCTCTCCCGTGTTCTTGAGATGATACGATCTTGATGTATCGCGAGCTTTGCTATTTTATTTGGATCCTATGATGTTTCTTCCCCCCTCTTCTCTCTTGTAATGAATTGAGTTTTCCCCTTGAAGTAATCTTATCGGATTGAGTCTTTAAAGACTTGAGAACACTTGATGTATGTTTTGCCGTGGATATCTGTGGTGACAATGGGATACCATGTGCCACTTGATGTATGTTTTGGTGACCAACTTGCGGGTTTCGTGACATTTGGAACCTATGCATAGGGGTTGGCACACGTTTTCGTCGTGATTCTCCGGTAGAGACTTTGGGGCACTCTTTGAGGTTCTTTGTGTTGGTTGAATACATGAATTGAGATTGTGTGTTGCATATCGTATAATCATACCCATGGATACTTGAGGTGACATTGGAGTATCTAGGTGACATTAGGGTTTTGGTTGATTTGTATCTTAAGGTGTTATTCTAGTACGAACTCTAGGGCTGTTTGTGACACTTATAGGAATAGCCCAACGGATTGATTGGAAAGAATAACTTTGAGGTGGTTTCGTACCCTACCATAATCTCTTCGTTCGTTCTCCGCTATTAGTGACTTTGGAGTGATTCTTTGTTGCATGTTGAGGGATAGTTATATGATCCAATTATGTTAGTATTGTTGAGAGGACTTGCACTAGCGAAAGTATGAACCCTAGGCCTTGTTTCCACACATTGCAATACCGTTTACTCTCACTTTTATCACTTGCTACTTTGCTGTTTTTATTATTTCAGATTACAAAAACTATTATCTACTATCCATATTGCACTTGTATCACCATCTCTTCGCCGAACTAGTGCACCTATACAATGTACCATTGTATTGGGTGTGTTGGGGACACAAGAGACTCTTTGTTATTTGGTTGCAGGGTTGCTTGAGAGAGACCATCTTCATCCTACGCCTCCTACGGATTGATAAACCTTAGGTCATCCACTTGAGGGAAATTTGCTACTGTCCTACAAAACTCTGCACTTGGAGGCCCAACAACGTCTACAAGAAGAAGGTTGTGTAGTAGACATCAACGAGGAGTCTCAAAATGGTCGAGACATGAAGATTGATATATTGGAAGCCTATGTTTGGATGTCAGAAGTGTTCCGGGTGAAATCAGGATTTTACCGGAGTACCGCGAGGTTACCGGAACCCCCCGGGGGCTTAATGGGCCTACATAGGCCTTAGTGGAAATAGAGGGAAGCAAGGGGAGTGTGGGGAGCGCCCCCCAAGGCCCAAACCGAATTGGTTTAGGGCAAGGGGGCCGACCCCCTCTTTCCTTCTCCCCTTCTCTCGTTTCCTTCTCCCGAATCCTATTCCAACTAGGAAAGGGGGGAGTCCTACTCCCAGTGGGAGTAGGACTCCTCCTGGCGCGCCCTCTCCCAGGCCGGCCGCACCCCCCCTTGCTCCTTTATATACGGGGGTAGGGGGCACCCCAAAGACACAACAATTGATCAAGTTGATCTTTTGGCCGTGTGCGGTGCCCCCCTCCACCATAGTCCACCTCGATAATACTGTAGCGGTGCTTAGGCGAAGCCCTGGATTGGTAGAACATCAACATCGTCACCACACCGTCGTGCTGATGAAACTCTCCCTCAACACTCGGCTAGATCGGAGTTCGAGGGACGTCATCGGGCTGAACGTGTGCTGAACTCGGAGGTGCCGTACGTTCGGTACTTGATCGGTCGGATTGTGAAGATGTACGACTACATCAACCGCGTTGTGCTAACGCTTCCGCTTTCAGTCTACGAGGGTACGTAGACAACACTCTCCCCTCTTGTTGCTATGCATCACCATGATCTTGCGTGTGCGTGGTAATTTTTTTGAAATTACTATGTTCCCCAACATTCATGCCACACTATAATGTTTGGACCAAGCACGGAGAAAGAGGGGTTATGATGGAAGACAACAAAGAAGAAGAGGATAATTACAACTATCTGCCCCCTGAATACAGTGATGCTGCAACAGGGGAAGCTGAAGATCAAGAGGAACCAGACGATGTGCCCGATGATGATCTTCACTGTGCCATTGTTGATGCAAAGAGACAATGCCAAAGTGAGAGGGAGATGTTGAAATTAGATCGCATGTTAGAGGATCACAAAAAAGGGTTGTACCCAAATTGTGAAGATGGCAACACAAAGCTCGGTACCACACTGGAATTGCTGCAATGGAAGGCATACAATGGTGTATGTCATGGACAACACATAATACCATTTTGCTTAAATCGAGGCATCCATCTAGCTGGATAACCATTGTTTGACCTACTCGTTTTTCGCACTTGTATGTTTGCCTGTTTCCCCTTAAATAGGATCGCACACTGCCCTTCGATCTTCTCCTTCTCCTTCATTCTCCTTCCTTGCGACGCACCAACCCGCTCAAGCTTCGCCGCCGCGGACCTCCTGTCTCCAGCCCCAACTTTGGCCGCTGCATCGCCCTGAATAGACCAGGAACTTGCGGCGCCATTCTGCTACCCTGACGATCTCGGTAAGCTTCTTTTCCCTGGTCATAGATCTGTTACTAGGGTTTTGTCGGTGTTCGTCGGAGTTCATGGATGTTCGTCACTGTCCTCCTTTACTTTTGTCCTAGATCCATAGATTAGACCCAAAGAAGCCACGAAATCTTGTGCGGCCGCAATTTCCGTGCCTGTTTAAACATTAGAACATATCCCTACTGCACCAGATTGCTTCTAGGACTCCTCCGTTCTTCCTCCGTTATTTTGCATATGAATTTATCTCCCTTTTTTGAAAATGGTAGATCCAAATTTATACCCTCAATCTGCGGAACTTGTTTGTCCCGACACTTAGCAAATTACAACCTTGGTAGATCTTGAATGCATCTAATCATGGAGGCTTACACCGCCGGTTTAGCTGGCTTATCCATATATCATTAGCCCTTGTTTAAGCCGTCGTGATAAACATGCACTGTAAACCTTAACTTGCAATCCCACCAACTAATTTAAGCCAGTGAATTGTTTTATTTTAGATTGCACTTTCACCATGCCGCCAAAGATGATGACAACTTGCAACTGGGTCCCTTCCATAGTCACCGAGAGCACTCTGAAAGATTTTGTCACCGTTGGGTATTTACCTGAAACAAGTGTCATGTCTTATCGTGCTCCTGACCCAGACGAAGAAAGCCCGCAACCAAAGGACGGCGAGATCATTGTCTTCACCGACCATATGAACCAGGGCTTTACGCCGCCTGGCTCAAAATTCTTTAGAGATGTCCTGCATTTCTTCAAGCTTCATCCACAAGATATTGGACCCAATTCCATATCCAACATCTGTAACTTTCAAGTTTTCTGTGAAGTTTATCTGCAAGAAGAACCCACTGTTGAATTCTTCAGAGAATACTTTTATTTGAACCGCCAGACTGAATACACCAACGGTCCCAGCTTGGAGCTTGGCGAGATCTCAATTCAGTGCCAACGAGATGCCATCTTCCCTCTAATAGTTTTACCGAGCCATCCCAAGGACTAGAATCAAACATGGTTCTATTGCCAGGACACCTCACCGTCTGATGAAAAACCGATGCCGGGTTATCGTGCGGAGCGTCTTGACACCACCTACAGCCTCCCTGATAAACTGACTGCCGCCGAACGCAAGAAACTTATGCCAAAGATCAAAAAGGTTCAAGCTTTGCTGGGAAACGTCTTAACTGCCATTGACTTAGTCCGCTGCTGGGTCGCACGGCGGATCATCCCCCTAAGCCGCCGACCCGGCTTGATATGTAATTATACCGGAGGAACAGATGACCCTCTGTGCCATGGTCCTCTACGTTTGACCAAAGAGGCCATCATTGAAATGGTGAGCACTCCTGTTAACAGTAAATATGAAGATTGCAGCGTCGTGGGTTTAAATCCTTCTGCAAGCTTAACCCGGCTCCATAAGTACATCCTTTTAACTTCTTCTCCCTCAGCAGTTAAGTATTCGAACAAATTTCAACATGTTATCCTTTCCCAGGCCGAATCTGATTTTTAGAAAGCCAAATATGACCACGAGGCTACCAAAAAAGCTAAAGCTGCTATGATAGTCGCCAAGAAGACCAACAGAAAATCTAGGAAGAAACAAACCGCTTCTGAGTTACTCAAGCTGGACGACACCTCTGGGTCGGAGGTAGCTCTTGACTCTCTTGGCCATTTTTTTAACAACCTTATTTACAATACTATTATAAGGGTGACACGGGAACCAGCCATGCAGTCGAAGACGAGGTAACTATTATTTCCTCCGACTCAGAACCATTACCAAGACAGAAACCTCGGCGGGTAATCCGGAAAGTAAGGTTTTCACACCCCTTGGCTTATTTAGATCCTCATTTTCTTTTGAAACGACGGCAACATGAGAGCCGCTGCCAGAGCCAGACTGGCGGAGACGACAATTTACTCTCCGGTTTACCAAAGACTCCTCGGAAACGTCAAAATGAGGTTTCTTTCATCCTTGACCTTTTGCCGTTACCAATGAGTTTATTCTATTGCTCTCTTAACTGTAATTGCACTTTTGCAGGAGGTCTCTCGTTCTTTTGGTGATTCTTCACATACTCAACTACCGGCTTTCAAGACTACCCCTGGGTAAAGATAACTGCCTCTTAGTTTGTTCCTTTATATCTTTGTCACCATGCTGACTCATTACAAATTTTCTTATAGTGGTCAAGCAAAGCCTAAAAAAGCAAAGGTGTCAAAACCGGCCGAGGATCCAAAAACTGTTGAATCTGAGCAGCCGCCTCTTGTACCAGAACAATCTGAAGCACCGGAGGATCCTGTTATCAATATTCATATGGTTTTTCCTAAGCCGTCTATTGATGAAACCGCTCATGATATCTCAACTGTTGAACCGACAAGCTCAGTTAAGCCGCCAAAGACCCATGGCGATGATATTTTGATTACTGGCTCCAGATTCGTTGAGCCGGGGAACCCAACTGCGCTGGCAAAACACTCCGCCAAGCAAGAAGTTATGGAGAGATAGAAAGTGAGGTTTGACGTTTCTCGATATGCTCATCTGAGTATAAGTGATGTGCTATCTGGCTATCTCAGTCAAGCGCACTCCAATCGAGACTCAGAAATTGAGATGGTCAAAGAGATTCAGCAAAAATATGAGGTACATTCCCCGGCTTTCATGAATTATATACTCTAGCAGCCCCCAAGTCTTCTGATTATGATAAACTTGAATGATCTATAGACTTGAAACATTTATAAGCTTTCGTTCTAGTCTTCCTTCAAGTACGGTTTAAAAACTTTAAACCAAATTTTAGTAATAATGTACTTCTGCATGTCTAGCCCCCAAGGACCGGTTTAATCAGCAGACTGAACCGGTCATTATAGAAAAAACAATACTTATCTTCGTATCCCTCATGTATTAGCTGAAACTGTTGACAGCTTAACCGGCTCATAGGAAAAAAATCGAGCAACATGCATTAGCCCCCAAGTGCCAAGTGTTGTTACTTGTAAAACACTTGGGACTTTTCAGAAGAGAAAAAATTGCTTTGGCAGACATTAGCCCTCAAGTGCCAAGTGTGTTTGCTTGGCAAAGTGCTTGGGACTTTAATTGTTATAACCTTCTTTTGAACATACTTTGATAAACCTGTGCTGCCTACAGTCTGCAATAGCTGACTTGGATACACAACTGAATGAGACGAAGACCTAGCTGGCGGCTCAGGAAATGGAGACCCGAAAGGTTGAATCCAAATTGCAGGCTAGTGTGTCTGAAACAAAGAGACTGAAGACCAACCTCAGTGCAGAAAAGGATGCTTGGACTAATGAAAAAACTACCTTGATCCATCGTGCCGAAAAAGTTGAGGCGGCTCTGGAAAAAGTTATCGCTGAACTCACCGGCTTAAAGAACCGCGTGTCTCAGATGGTCTTCACCATCTTTTGTAAGTCATGTTGTTAATTATTCAAAATGAATCCTTGTCATTATAACATAAGCCGCCGCTTAACTCATTGTATAATCTGCACAGGTCCCAGGAGCAGCAATTTGAGCCAAGATCCATTGATAAAGCTGAAGGCGGTTTACACCCTCGTGGAGCAATTGTACACCAGTGCTCAACGGATTCTTGCTACTATCTCCCCAGTGAACCAAGAGCCAAACTTATTGAGCGGTGTCTTGAAAAAGTTGTTTGTCTTCCCTGCTAGGTTCCAAGAAATCAAGCGATCCTGCGCTAGAGCCGGAGCTGTGTCGACTTTAAGCCACTCTAAAGCCTAGATGCCAGAGCTAGACCCGGCTGATATAATGAAAGGATATCCTAGTCTCAAGGAAGATGGAACACCTTTTGACCAACAAGATTTTTCTACCTGCGTGAAGGAAATTCGCCCCTGTGCTACAATCCTTGCCAATGAGACCGAACTTGAAAAATATCAGTCGGGTTTTGATATTGAAAATAAGAGACTAGCAACTCCTGCATACAAAGTGAGGATTTAATCCCACCAAACCGTAAGCACACCTTTGCCCCTGAGATTGACCCGTCTGGTCTGATAGATAACAAGGCTGAATCGCCCTACATGGCTTTGACTGGACCGAATCCAATTTCCAGACGGTGGAGGAAGATGAACCGGCGAGGGATGAGCCACAACCATCAAGTTAGCCAGGCCACTATTTATGAACCGGCTTAACTTATCACCTGTTGTACGCGAGACAAACAGTTTTATCCTTTTTTGGGCTCCAAACGCTTGTAATAGGCTAGCATTGAAACTTCTTGTTCTGCTATGCCATTGTGCATATTGTGCTGCGTGCAACACCTTTGTCTGTCATATGAAGATATGCTTTACATCCCTTACAATATCAGTAGTGTTGGATCTGTTCCTGCATTCAATATATTAAAATTGTCCTGGCGGTTTATCGCCGGACGGGTCATAATGACCAATACACAACCATGGAGACCAACATAACTGTATAAGTAAGGCTGAATGTAATAGTTATTAAGGCTGGATGTAAGAATTATTAAGGCTGGAAAACCTCTGATTGAAGACACACAAATTAGCCTATTATGAATTTTAACTTTGAAACATAACGACAATATCATACCTGTGATCTTGAATTTGAACTGTCGGTTTATGTAACTCGAACAGTAAGGGTGATAACCCAATCTTTGTAGAAGCCAACACTTCCATAATTATGATGACTGTCATACACTAGCGATTTACCGTCAAAAAACCAAGCCGGGTTAAATTGAAACCATACTTATACTTAGATCTAGACGAAAACTGCAGAACAAAGATTTTCTTCCAAAAACGCAAGTCAAACATACAGAAAAAATTTGGAGGCTTCCGATTCGAATATGATCAGTAAACCGGACCAAAGGGTTAAGCTAGGATTCGAATACGATCATGTAGCCCCAAGTGGCTTTGGCATTGTGCCGATCAAGAGGGTACCAATAGCTATGTTCTCTTTGGTTCGAATACGACCTATGTTTGAACGTGTAACACCCTCGATGCGGCTATATCTCCCACATGTCGGAGCACGACTTAGAGGCATAACCGCATTGAAGGCAATGTCGCAAGAGAGGTAATCTTCACACAACCCATGTAATGAATAAGGAAAGGGATACATAGTAGGCTTACAATCGCCACTTCACACAATACAAGAATAAAGCATTACATCATCCGGATACAATCAAGGTGCGACTACGGAACCAAAATAAAAGAAGACTACCCCTAATGCTACAGATCCCCGATCGCCCCAACTGGGCTCCACTACTGATCAACTGGAAATGAAACAACTCAACGCACACGGTCTTCATCGAGCTCCTCCTTGAGCTTGGTTGCGTCACCTGCACGATATCATCTGCACCTACAAACTGGTTTTGGAAGTAATCTGTGAGTCACGGGGACTCAACAATCTAACACCCTCGCGATCAAGACTATTTAAGCTTATAGGAAGGGTAAAAGGTATGAGGTGGAGCTGCAGCAAGCACTAGCATATATGGTGGCTAACATACGCAAATGAGAGCGAGAAGAGAAGGAAAAGCACGTTCGAGAATCTATGATCAAGAAGTGATCCAAGTCTACTTACGTTCAAGCATAACTCCAACACCGTGTTCACTTCCTGGACCCCGCCGAGAAGAGACCATCATGGCTACATACGCGGTTGATGCGTTTTAGTTAAAATAAGTTTCAGGTTTTCTACAACCGGACATTAACAAATTCCCATCTGCCCATAACCGCGGGCTCAGCTTTCGAAAATTCAAAACCCTGCATGGGTGTCCCAACTTAGCCCATCACAAGCTCTCATGATCAACGAAGGATATTCCTTCTCCCAGGACGGCCCAATCAGACTCGGAATCCAGGTTACAAGACATCTCGACAATGGTAAAACTAAACCAGCAAAGCCACCCGAATGTGCTAACAAATCCCGATAGGAGCTGCACATATCTCGTTCTCAGGGCACACTCGGATGAGACATCCTATGAGTAAAACCAACCCTCAAGTTGCCCCGAGGTGGCCCCGCAGTCTACTTAGTTCGGACCAACACTTAGAGAAGCACTGGCCCGGTGGGGGGGGTTAAATAAAGATGACCCTTGAGTCTGTAGAACCCAAGGGAAGGTGGTAGGTTGTTAGTGCAAATGGTAAAACCAAGGTTCGGCCTTGCTAGAGGAGCTTTATTCAAGGCGAACTGTCAAGGGGTTCCCATTATAACCCAGCCGTGTAAGGAACGCAAAATCAAGGAACATAACACCGGTATGACAAAAACTAGGGCGGCAAGAGTGGAACAAAACACCAGGCATAAGGCCGAGTCTTCCACCCTTTACCAAGTATATAGATGCATTAATTAAATAAGATATATTGTGATATCCCAACAATATCCATGTTCCAACATGGAACAAACTCCAATCTTCACCTGCAACTAACAACGCTATAAGAGGGGCTGAGCAGAGCGGTAACATAGCCAAACAACGGTTTGCTAGGACAAGGTGGGTTAGAGGCTTGGCTTAGCAATATGGGAGGCATGATATAGCAAGTGATAGGTATCGCAACATAGGCATAGCAAAAGAGAGAGCAAACTAGCAAGCAAAGATAGAAGTGATTTCGAGGGTATGGTCATCTTGCCTGCAAAGTTCCCCGAGAAGAAGAAATCTTGATCCTCGTAAACGAACTCAACGGTTCCTCGAACACGAACTTGTTTCCCGGCTCTACCCAAAGGAAGAACACAAGCAAAGGGAGACACAATCAACCATGTGCAATGCACAAGCAACATGATGCAAAACATGGCATGATATGTGGGGTGCGGTATGCGGTGCATATGCATGCTTCAGAAAGGAAAGATTGAACCTGTCCTCAACTTGGAAAACCAAGAGTGCCACTAGAAAGATGAGTTGATTTCAGTCGAAATCGATATAAATATCACCGGAATCGGATGCACGGTTTCCAAATGACAAGCAAAACAAATATGGCACCGATCTACGATTAACAGCACGAAGCCATCTAAATGCATCAAGAACAACAAGCTACATCACTCTAACATAGCAACAAAATACATGGCAGGGATCCACTCAAGATGCTTGACAAAAGATGAACACTGAGCTATGTCTAATTCACTCAATAGCAGGTTCAAACAAGCATGGCAAAAATGCAAAAGATATCAGGTTACAGACTTAGTGAAAATAACAACAAGTCACGAATTTGACATCAGGAAGCAATGTTTAGAGTAAGGTAACAACATGCTACAGGAACATATCATGGCAAAGCAAGGCATGGCATGAAGCTACTCAAACCTACAACAAAAGTCCCTTACTGACCATAAGCCAAAAGGGATCAGAAAATACAATGGAAACCATGTGGACATAGCAATTATCGTTAACAGATTCAGACTTAGTAGAAAACTGGAACATGGCAAAACAGATATTAAGTAGGCATGTTTACGAGCTCGATGCACTCACCACAAGGCATTGCATGACAAACTAAGCATACACCCAGCAAGTAGACATGGCATAGAAGCTAAACATGGCAAGAACAACCTCATAGCACGCATGGATCAACTACAACAACCTCATAGCAATTATCGTTAACAAAGTCCCTTACTGACCATAAGCCAAAACAATCTGCCAGGAACATTTTATAGCAAAAGTAGAGCTCGATTGAGTCAAGCTAGGGTGCTCCATAATTGCAAACAAAAACATGGATGGAAAGAGAACAACAATATCTACAAAACATCCTTACTGATCATGCTCAAAAGAGGCATGGATCACACTGTAGCAACATGAATACATCACATAAAAATATTAACAGGGCAAAAACTTAGAATATTTCTAAGTCCCTGAAATCAGCAACATTAAGAGACCTACTTTGCATGCTTGTGCTAGTCACCACGAAGATCACAAAAATACATGGCATACACCCCTGTAAAGATGGCATGGCATACTACAAAACACATGTAGGGCTCAAGTTCATAGGAGGCACACATCAATCATGGCAAAAATGACAAAAGTCCAATTACTGATAAGAAGCAGACACTAACATCACATAGCACTCTTGCAACCGCATTTAGGGCATCAAGATGAACTCAAAAGAACATGATGCAATGAGATGAAATGAAGTGCTCGTCGAGACGAACAATTTGATATGCTACACATCCAGAACGGAGCCACGGATGCAAAGTTATGATGCGATGAACAGGGGCATAAAATTACTGAGATCTGGGGACTTGGAGAAATTTTACCCCGTGGGAAAAGTCAACGGGTGGACAAGGAGAAGCAGGACGAAGAGATCCAGGCGCGGGGTGCGGCCTTTGGATGAGATCCCGGTGGATCTCGTCCCGATCCACCGGATCTCGCCGGAGAAGACGACGACGGCCGGAGGGAGGGCGCGGTCGCCGGGGCGCGGCGCCGGTCGCCGGAGGCGGGCGCACGGGCGAAGGTGGCGGGCGCGCGGCCTCGGGCCCTCGGGGGCCTGCGCTGGGCCTGCGGGCCGACGCGGGCAAGACGGTGAAGTGGGGCTCCCGCGGTGCCACGTATCGACTGCTGATTCGTCCGGCGGAGCGGGCGAACGTGTCTGGTCGGCCGGGTTTTCGTCCGGCGGCGCGAGGAGGTGGAGGGCTAGGGTTTCGTCCGTATTTTTGGGGAAGAAGGACCTTTATATAGGTAGAGGGAGCTAGGAGGCTCCAAATTGAGCACGGTTTTCGGCCACGCGATCGTGATCGAACGACCGAGATGATGGGGGGAGGTTTAGGTGGGTTTTGGGCCACTTTGGGGAGGTGTTGGGCTGCAACACACACGAGGCCTTTACGGTTCCTCGGTTAACCATTGGAGTATCAAACGAAGTCCAAATGGCACGAAGCCTGACAGGCGGTCTACCGGTAGTAAACCAAGGCCGCTTGGCAAGTCTCGGTCCAACCCAAGAACGTTTAATACCCGCACACGAAAAGAGGTAGAAAGGGACACCGGATGACATAGGAGCGCCGGATTGCAAAACGGACAACGGGGAAAATGCTCGGCTGCATGAAACGAACATGTATGCAAATGTGATGCACATGATGACATGGTATGAGATGCATGACACGCAAGCAAATGACAAGGCAACAACAGCGAATAACTGGAAGACACCTGGCACATCGGTCTCGGGGCGTTACAGAACAGGAAGCCCCCAAATGACCTTCAGAGGTTTTTAACGACCCTGATTCGAATACGATCCAAGTCGGACCCAAAAGGCGTTAGGCTATGATTCGAATATGATCAAGAAGCCCCCTATCGAGTTTGGCATTGCGCCGATCAAGAGGGTACCGACAGCTATGTTCTCTTTGGTTCGAATACAACCTATGTTTGAAAAGGAAGCCCCCTAGTGATCATATGGTTTAACGGCTAGATTCGAATACGATCATAAGCCGGACCAAAGGGTTAAGCTAGATTTGAACACAATCAGCCCCCAATTGCTCTTTTTGAATTTAACATGATGAAAACATGTGATTATTGAGGATGAAAAAAGGACAGAGGTCCTACTTTATTACTTATCATAATATATACAACGTCAAAATATGTACATCATGAGAGCCGGTGGCTCAAGTATAGTAAGGCCGAAGATGAGCAATGTTCCACGGGCGGCGGGTCTCCTCCTCCGACTTACATGAGTCTTTGTGCTCTCGAACACCGATAAGGTAGTATGACCCGTCGTTCAAGTTCCTGCTGACCACAAAGGGCCCTTCCCAAGGTGAGGATAATTTGTGCGCATCAGTTTGATCCTGGATGAACCGGAGCACCAAGTCACCTTCCTAAAAGGTTCTGGATTTGACTCGGCGGCTGTGATAACAGCACAAGTCCTGTTGGTAAATTGCCGAATGGGCTGCTGCTAAGTCACGCTCTTCATCTAATAGGTCAAGTGCATCCTGACGGGCTTGTTCGTTATTAGCTTCAACGTAAGTCGCCACGCGGGGCGAGTCATGACGGATGTCACTAGGCAGGACTGCCACTGCTCCATAAACCATGAAGAAAGACGTATAACCCGTAGACCTGTTAGGGGTAGTATTGATGCTCCATATCACAGAGGGTAACTCCTCCACCCAACAACCCGACGTTCATTGTAAAGGAACCATAAGCCGGGGCTTGAAACCTTTCAAGATTTCCTGATTGGCTCTTTCACCTTGATCATTGGATTGGGGGTGAGCTACTGATGAAACATCAAGTCAGATATGCTCACATTGACAGAATTTCTCCATAGCCCCTTTGGACAGATTAGTACCACTGTCAGTTATAATGTTGTGTGGAAAGCCAAAACGAAAGATCACCTTCTTTATGAATTGAACCGCCATGGCTGCATCACACTTACTAACCGGCTCTGCCTCAACCCACTTTGTGAATTTGTCAGCTGCCACCAAAAGGTGTGTCTTTTTATCTTTGGATCTGTTGAAAGGTCCAACCATGTCGAGCCCCCAGACTGCAAACGGCCAAGTAATTGGAATCATTCGCAATTCATGAGCCGGCACGTGTGCCCGCCGTGCGAATTTCTGACAACCGTCACACCTACTGACCAGATCCTCCGCATCAGCGTGAGCCGTCAGCCAATAAAAACCATGACGGAAGGCTTTGGCTACTAAGGATTTTGAACCGGCATGATGGCCACAATCTCCTTCATGGATTTCTCGAAGAATTTCTTGACCTTACTCAGGAGAAACACAACGTTGAAACGCTCCTGTGACACTGCGATGATGCAACTCACCATTGGCAATTGTCATTGATTTAGATCGCCGGGTTATCTGTCTGGCCAAGGTTTCATCCTCAGGCAACTCACCCCGGGTCATATAAGCCAAGTATGGCACTGTCCAATCTGGGATGACGTGAAGAACCGCCACCAATTGTGCCTCCAGGTTTGGAACAGCCAAGTCCTCCTCTGTAGGAAATTTGACAGAAGGGTTATGCACAACATCTAAGAAAGTGTTAGGTGGCACCGGCTTACGCTGAGACCCAGCCAGCTTAAAGTATCGGTTGCTTCATTCTTTCTGCGATCAATGTGTTCTACCTGGTAACCCTTGAAGTGTCTAGCAATGGCATCAACCTCACGGCGATAAGCCGCCATGAGAGGGTCCTTGGAATCCCACTTGCCTGATACTTGCTGAGCCACCAAATCTGAGTCGCCAAAGGACCTTATCCGGCTCAAGCTCATCTCCTTAGCCATCCGAAGACCATAGAGTAAGGCCTCATAATCAGTTGCATTGTTAGTGCAGGGAAACATCAACCGTAGCACATAACAGAATTTGTCACCTCGAGGGGAAGCTAAAACAACTCCAGCCCCCGAGCCCTCTAATTGCCTGGACCCATCAAAATGAATAGTCCAATATGTGTTGTCTAGCTTCTCTTCAGGCATCTGCAGCTCTGTCCAATCATTGATGAAGTCCACTAATGCTTGGGATTTAATACCAGTGCGTGGCATTGATAACCCACAAGTATAGGGGATCGCAACAGTTTTCGATAAGTAAGAGTGTCGAACCCAACGAGGAGCTAAAGGTAGAAGAAATATTCCCTCAAGTTCTATCGACCACCAATACAACTCTACGCACGCTTAGGGTTCGCTTTACCTAGAACAAGTATGAAAGTAGAAGTACTTTGTAGGTGTTTTTGGATAGGTTTGCAAGATAATAAAGAGCACATAAATAAAGAGTAGGGGCTGTTTAGATAAAGACACAACTAAATTAGTTTTAGTAGAGAGCTTTTTGTTACGAGAAAGTTATTTGTCCCTAGGCAATCGATAACTAGACCAGTAATAATTATTGCAATTTTATTTGAGGGAGAGGCATAAGCTAACATACTTTCTCTACTAGGATCATATGAACTTATAATTGGAACTCTAGCAAGCATCCGCAACTACTAAAGATCATTAAGGTAAAACCCAACCATAGCATTAAAGTATCAAGTCCTCTTTATCCCATACACAAACAACCTACTTACTCGGGTCTGTGCTTCTGTCACTCATGCCACCCACCATAAGCAAATCATGAACATATTGCAAACCCTACATTGGGAATCCCTCACGCTTGCGCGACACGGAGAGCACCATAGGACAACACCAATAATAAAACATGCGACTCAAACCAATCACGATCATCAAACAACCCATAGGACAAAACGGATCTACTCAAACATCATAGGATAGCCCTACATCATTGGGAAATAATATATAGCGTTGAGCACAATGTTTAAGTAGAGATTACAGCGGGTAAAAGAGGGGTTACACCGCTGCATAGAGGGGGGAAGAGTTGGTGATGATGGCGGTGAAGTTGTTGGTGAAGATTGCGGTGATGATGATGGCCCCGGGTGGCACTCCGGCACCACCGAAAGCGAGGGGGAGAGAGCCCCCCTCCTCCTTATTCTTCCTTGACCTCCTCCCTAGATGGGAGAAGGGTTTCCCCTCTGTTCCTTGGTCTCCATGGCATGGGAGGGGCGAGAGCCCCTCTGAGATTGGATATGTCTCTCTGTTTCTGCGTTCTCAGATTCTTCCCTTTCACCGTTTCTTATATTCCCGGAGATCCGTAACTCCGATTGGGCTGAAATTTTAACAAGATCTCTATCCGGATATTAGCTTTATTGCAGCAAAAGAAGGGCATCAACCGCCTTAAGGGGTGGCCACGAGGGTCAGGGGCGCGCCTGCCCCCTGCCTAGTGGCCTGCTCGGGTATCGTCTCGCGTGGATTTTTCTTCCTAAAAATCACATATATTCCAAAAAAATCTCCGTCTGTTTTTATCCCGTTTGGACTCCGTTTGATATGGATATTCTGCGAAACAAAAAACATGCAACAAACAGGAACTCGCATTGGCCACTGGATCAATATGTTAGTCCCAAAAATAGTATAAAAAGTTGCCAAAAGTATATGTAAGTTGTAGAATATTGGCATGGAACAATCAAAAATTATAGATACAACGGAGACGTATCAGCATCCCCAAGCTTAATTTCTGCTCGTCCTCGAGTAGGTAAATGATAAAAAAAAGATAATTTTTGATGTGGAATGCTACCTAGCATAATCTTGATCACATAATCTAATCATTTGACATTAAGATAATAATACTTCAAGCATACTAATAAAGCAATCATGTATTTTCAAAATAACATGGCCAAAGAAAGTTATCCCTACAAAATCATATAGTCTGGCTATGATCCATCTTCACCACACAAAATATTCAAATCATGCACAACCCCGATGACAAGCCAATCAATTGTTTCATACTTTTGATGTTCTCAAACCTTTTCAACTTTGACAGAATACATGAGTGTGAGCCATGGACATAGCACTATAGGAGGAATAGAATGGTGGTTGTGGAGAAGACAAAAAGGAGAAGATAGTCTCACATCAACTAGGCGTATCAACGGGCTATGGAGATGCCCATCAATAGATATCAATGTGAGTGAGTAGGGATTGCCATGCAACCGATGCACTAGAGTTATAAGTGTATGAAAGCTCAAACTAAAACTAAGTGGGTGTGCATACAACTTGCTTGCTCATGAAGGCCTCGGGCATTTGAGGAATCCCATCATTGGAATATACAAGCCAAGTTCCATAATGAAAATTCCCACTAGTATATGAAAGTGATAACTCAAGAGACTCTCTATATGAAGAACATGGTGCTACTTTGAAGCACAAGTGTGGTAAAAGGATAGTAACATTGCCCCTTCTCTCTTTTTCTCTCATTATTTGTTTCTTTTTATTTTTTTGGTGGGCTCCGTTGGCCTCTTTTTTTTATTTGGGCTTCTTTGGCCTCTTTTATTTGTTTTTAAAGTCTGGAGTCTCGTCCCGACTTGTGGGGGAATCATAGTCTCCATCATCCTTTCCTCACTGGAGAAATGCTCTAATAATGATGATCATCACACTTTTATTTACTTACAACTTACAACTTGATACTAGAACAAAGATATGACTCTATATGAATGCCTCTGGTGGTGTACCGGGATGTGCAATGATCTAGCGTAGCAATGACATCAAAAATGAAAACATCATGCTAGCTATCTTACGATCATGCAAAGCAATATTACAATGAATGCTCAAGTCATGTATATGATGATGATGGAAGTTGCATGGCAATATATCTCGGAATGGCTATGGAAATGCCATGATAGGTAGGTATGGTGGCTGTTTTGAGGAAGGTATATGGTGGGTTTATGGTACCGGCGGAAGTTGTGCGATACTAGAGAAGCTAGCAATGATGGAAGGGTGAGAGTGCGTATAATCCATGGACTCAACATTAGTCATAAAGAACTCACATACTTATTGCAAAAGTTTATTAGCTATCGAAACAAAGTACTACACGCATGCTCCTATGGGGATAGATTGGTAGGAAAAGACCATCGCTCGTCCCCGACCGACACTCATAAGGAAGACAATCAATAAATAAATCATGCTCCGACTTCATTACATAACGGGTCACCATACGTGCATGCTACGGGAATCACAAACCTCAACACAAGTATTTCTACAATCCACAACTACCCACTAGCATGACTCTAATATCACCATCTTTATATCGCAAAACTATTGCAAGGAATCAAACATATCATATTCAGTGATCTACAAGTTTTATGTAGGATTTTATGACTAACCATGTGAATGACCAGTTCCTGTCATCTCTCTCAATAGATATAAGTGAAGAAAGAGAGTTTAATTCTTTCAAAAAAAGATATGCCCACGCTCTAACAAATATAAGTGAAGCAAAAGAGCATTCTACAAATGGCGGTTTTCTATGTGAAGAGAAACAGGCAATCCAAACTTCAAATGATATAAGTGAAGCACATGAAGCATTTTATAAAGCCATACTCAAAAGATATAAGTGAAGTGCAATGAGCATTCTATAAATCAACCAAGGACTATCTCATACCAGCATGGTGCATAAAAGAAAAGTGAAAACTAAATGGAAAAGACGCTCCAAGATTGCACATATCGTATGAACGAAACGAATCGGAAAACATACCGATACTTGTTGAAGAAAGAGGGGATGCCTTCCGCATCCCCAAGCTTAGAAGCTTGAGTCTCCTTGAATTTTTACTTGTGGTTCCTCGGGCATCCCCAAGCTTGAGCTCTTGCCTCTCTCCCTTCTTCTCACATCGAGACCTTCTCTATCATCGAACACTTCATCCAAACAAAACTTCAACAGAAAACTCGGTAAGATCCGTTAGTATAATAAAGCAAATCACTACTCTAATTACTTATGCAAACCAATTCATATTTTGTTTTTGCTTTGTGTCTACTGTAATATAACTTTTTTCATGGCTTAATCCACTGATATAAATCGATAGTTTCATCAAAACAAGCAAACTATGCATCAAAAATAGAATATGTCTAAAACAGAACAATTTGTAATAATCTGAACATTCACCATACTTCTGATACTTTAAAACTTCTGCCAAAATTAGGAAAAAGAAATAATTTGTATAGAAAGACAGTGCGAAAAGAATCAGAACCATTTGACGTTCCAGTAAAAAATGTAAAATCACGCACTACAGCCAAAGTTTCTGTCCTGCACCGTACAAACCAACAAGCATTGTAAACATCCTAAAGGCAAACCTTGGCACATTATTTTTATAATACAATGTAATTGTACAAGGGGATAATTATTTTTGTTGAAAAGTTTCTGTAATCAAGATTCACAAAGTTTCCATGAGCATGAACAAAGTTCAAGGCTAGCTTCCACTTCAACAATGCTTGTCTCTCACTTTCACTTTCCTTTTTGAAAAAGTTTTGGGTTCCCCTCTTTATTCTTGTTGTTTTTAAACTATATGAAAGCATCAACATAAAGAAATGACTCTCTAAAACTTCCGGGTTGTCTCCCTGGCAGCGCTTTCTTTAAAGCCATTAAGCTAGGCATATAGTGCTCAAGTAGTGAATCCACCCGGATCCCAAGGTATATCAAACCCAATTTTAATTAACAATGACTTTTAATTTAGTAGTGAGCACAAAGTAACATATATCATGTAACAACGAAGTCTAACTCTCTTCCTATGCATCGGCATGTCATAAAAGAACAATTCATGCACACATAGTAAAGGCCAATGCATAGTATAAACAGTTTCTTGCAATTTTATCGTATTGGAAACATAGAGAGGTGGAGATATAGTTCCTCTCTAATAATAATTGCAAGTAGGAGTAGCAAGCACATGCATATTATATCTATCAAAATCATAATGTGTAGTAGTAAAAGGCAACCCATCAATATAATCCTTAATAAGTGCAAACTTCTCCGATATAGTGTAGTTGGGTGAATTCAAAAAGATAATAGGACTATCATGCGTGGGTGCAATAGCAACAATTTCATGTTTAACATAAGGAACTATAGCAAGTTCATCTCCATAAGCATAATTCATATTGGCATCTTGGCCACAAGCATAGCAAACATCAACAAAAAGGGATATTTCAAGAGAATCAATGGGATCATAACAGTCATCATAGCAATCATCCTTCGGTAAGCACGAAGGGAAATTAAACAATGTATGAGTTGAAGAGTTACTCTCATTAGAAGGTGGGCACGGGTAGCTAATCCGCTCTTCCTCCTTTTGTTCTTCGCTCTCCTCATCATCTTTTTCATCCAATGAGCTCACAATTTCATCAATTTCTTCTTCCATAGACTCCTGCAAAATATTAGTCTCTTCTTGGACAGCGGAGACTTTCTCAATAAGTGCATCAATATATGAATTGTATTCATAATTCTCATAGCAATATTTCAACATAGAAAAAAATTCAGGCCTATAAACATCATCATCAAAAGCTTCATACTTTTCAAACAAAGATTCAATTTCATAAGCACCCTTAAAAGCAACAAATTCTTCTATTTGTTCCACATCATAGTAATCATATATACCTCTAGCATAAGAAGCCAAGGTTTCATTATCATTAAATTTTCATGAAAAGGGAAGGTGTGGAGCCTTCATCCTAGAGCAACAAGTATAATCATATCTCAAGCATATTTGCCTAGCATACCACTTCAACATATAAATTTGATCCCATAATAGTTTCCCTTTTTGAGTCAAGCGATAATCCCTAAAGTATTCACGTTGGTCTAATGTGTCTCCCATTACATAATTCAATGAGGTTTTCTCAGGATTATCAAAGTGGTACAAAATATTTTTCACATAATGATCATCGAGGGTTTTAGGAGGTTCCCCATCTCCATGAGCAGAAAGTACACCTAATTTTTTTTGGTATTTCGTGTTCCATATCCATAACTAAAGATAGAGAACAACTTAGAACAACAAATAAAAATTACTTACTGATAAAGCAAACAAGCACACACGAGAATATTCACCCCATGCTATTGCTCCCGGGCAACGGCGCCAGAAAAAGGTCATGATAACCCACAAGCATAGGGGATCGCAAAAATTTTCGATAAGTAAGAGTGTCGAACCCAACGAGGAGCTAAAGGTAGAACAAATATTCCCTCAAGTTCTATCGACCACCGATACAACACTACGCACGCTTAGCGTTCGCTTTACCTAGAACAAGTATGAAACTAGAAGTACTCTGTAGGTGTTTTTGGATAGGTTTGCAAGATAATAAAGAGCACGTAATTAAAGAGTAGGGGCTGTTTAGATAAAGACATAACTAAATTAGTTTTAGTAGAGAGCTTTTTGTTACGAGAAAGTTATTTGTCCCTAGGCAATAGATAACTAGACCGGTAATCATTATTGCAATTTTATTTGAGGGAGAGGCATAAGCTAATATTCTTTCTCTACTTGGATCATATGCAATTATGATTGGAACTCTAGCAAGCATCCGCAACTACTAAAGACCATTAAGGTAAAACCCAACCATAGCATTAAAGTATCAAGTCCTCTTTATCCGATACGCAAACAACCTACTTACTCGGGTCTGTGCTTCTGTCACTCACGCCACCCACCATAAGAAAATCATGAGCATATTGCAAACCCTACAGCGGGAATCCCTCACGTTTGCGCAAGATGGAGAGCACCATAGGACAGCACCAATAATAAAACATGCAACTCAAACCAATCACGATCATCAAACAACCCATAGGACAAAATGGATCTACTCAAACATCATAGGATAGCCATACATCATTGGGAAATAATATATAGCGTTGAGCACCATGTTTAAGTAGATATTACAATAGGTAAAAGAGGGGTTACACCGCTGCATAGAGGGGGGAAGAGTTGGTGATGATGGTGGTGAAGTTGTTGGTGAAGATTGCGGTGATGATGATGGCCCCCGGTGGCACTCCGGCGCCACCGGAAGCGAGGGGGAGAGAGGCCCCTTCTCCTTCTTCTTCTTCCTTGACCTCCTCCCTAGATGGGAGAAGGGTTTCCCCTCTGGTCCTTGGTCTCCAAGTCATGGGAGGGGCGAGAGCCCCTCCGAGATTGGATCTGTCTCTCTCTCTGTTTCTTTATTCTCGAATTCTTCCCTTTCACCGTTTCTTATATTCCCGGAGATCCGTAACTCCGATTGGGATGAAATTTTAACACGATCGCTATCCGGATATTAGCTTTCTTGCGGCAAAAGAAGGGGATCAACCGTCTTACGGGGTGGCCACGAGAGTCAGGGGCGCGCCCCCTGCCTCGTGGCCCCCTCGGGCATCGTCTCGCGTGGCTTTTTTTAATTATGTTTATAAATATGTAAGACAATTATTATCCAATGTCATCGTCCTTATATTCATCATGCTTGCTATAAGTCACAGTTGATGCTATATAGGTCCGTCAGATCTTACATCAAGATCCGTGTAAAACTTTCTTTCCAGATTTTCATTTTTCTCTCTTAAATCTCAGTCCAGTGAGATATATAGCCACGCCGTAGAACAGGTGCTCGGGCGCCATTAATGGAGACGTTGGGAGGGAGGTGCGCGGCAGGTAGCGGTCAAAAGAGCTCTCCTCCCTATGAGCACGCGCAGGGGTCTGATCGCATGCCTCCCGTACTCAAATAGCTACCCCGCACGACACCTCCTAGCCAATAAAAAGGGGATGCGTGGACGCACGTAATTGGTAAGTTGAACGCCCACGGTTTCAATAATACTTGTGTTTTCTGATTTGTACGTGACAACACTTGTTCCAAAATGACTTTGTTGATTGTTAATGTGTGCGCCTTCGCAAATCGGACAGAAAAATTACCACAACATGTTGGTGCCATGCCATGACACCATGCCAAGTTTCATGATTTCCAGGCGTGTTTTAGAATTACAGGAATTAAAAAACCAAGTTTCTCAATCTTTCCGGCCGAGCCACGACGCCTAGATGTTTGAATTTCACTCCCATCTCTTGCATGGGACCTAGAAATTCACCCAAGGATACACATGTGATTTTTCAAACAACTTTGGTGTACCGGAGTATGTGCTTGTAGTTCAAATTTGAATTATGCACATTAAATGCCTGGAAACTCAATTAATGTATAAAAAAGGTCAAAAAACCCGGAATAATTCCAAAATTTAGCACGGTACTTCTATTTAGTCTAATTTAGCTGTGTAAAAAAATTAAGGCGGGAGAAGGCAGTGTACGTATGTCGTTTCGCACACGGAGGTGGCTAGTTCCCTCTCGGAACCACGAGCCTTCTTGAGGGAAGCTTCGGTTTGCAAGAAGCTTACACCAAAGCTTGTCCCAATTCGGGCAAAAAAATACCGTAGCATGTTGGTGCCATGTCATGACACCATGCCAAATTTCATGATTTTCAGTCGTGTTTTGGAATTACGGGAATTAAAAAACCAAGTTTCTCAATCTTTCCGGCCGAGCCACGACGCCCAGATGTTTGCATTTCACTCTCATCTCTTGCATGGTACCTAGAAATTCACCCAAGGACACACATGTGATTTTTCAAACAACTTTGGTGCACTGGAGCATGTGCTTGTAGTTCAAATTTGAATTATGCACATTAAATGCCCAGAAACTCAATTAATGTATAAAAAAGGCAAAACGAGTCCGAAATAATTCCAAAATTTAGCACGGTACTTCTATTTGGTCTAATCTGGCTGTGTAAAAAAATTAAGGCGGGAGAAGGCAGTGTACGTATGTCGTTTCGCACACGAAGGTGAGACGTTCCCTCTCGGAACCACGAGCCTTCTTGAGGGAAACTTCGGTTTGCAAGAAGCTTACACCAAAGCTTGTTCCAATTCGGCCAAAAAAATTACCACAGCATGTTGGTGCCATGTCATGACACCATGCCAAGTTTCATGATTTGCACGCGTGTTTTGGAATTACATGATTTAAAAAACCAAGTTTCTCAATCTTTCCGGCCGAGCCACGATGCCCAGATGTTTGAATTTCACTCCGATCTCTTGAATGGGAACTAAAAATTCATCAAAGGACACACATATGATTTTTCAAACAACTTTGGTGCACTGGAGCCTGTGCTTGTAGTTCAAATTTGAATTATGCACATTAAATGCCCAAAAACTCAATTAATGTATAAAAAAGGCAAAACGAGCCCAGAATAATTCCAAAATTTAGCACGGTACTTTTATTTGGTCTAATCTGGTTCTGTAAAAAAATTAAGGCGGGAGAAGGCAGTGTACATATGTCCTTTCGCACACGGAGGTGACACGTTTCCTCTCAGAACCACGAGCCTTCTTGAGGGAAGCTCCGGTTTGCAAGAAGTTTACACCAAAGCTTGTCCCTATTCGGCCAAAAAAAATATCGTAGCATGTTCGTTCCATGTCATTGACACCATGTCAAGTTTCATGATTTTCAGGCATGTTTTGGAATTACAGGAATTAAAAAACCAAGTTTCTCAATCTTTCCGGCCGAGCCACGACGTCCAGATGTTTGAGTTTCAGTCTCATCTCTTGCATGGGACCTAGAAATTCACCCAAGGACACACATGTGATTTTTCAAACAACTTTGGTGCACTGGAGCATGTGCTTGTAGTTCAAATTTGAATTATGCACGTTAAATGCCCAGAAACTCAATTAATTATAAAAAAGGCAAAACGAGCCCGAAATAATTCCAAAATTTAGTACGGTACTTCTATTTGGTGTAATATGGCTGTGTAAAAAAATTAAGGCGGGAGAAGGTAGTGTACGTATGTCGTTTCGCATACGGAGGTGACAGGTTCCCTCTCGGAACCACGAGCCTCTTGAGGGAAACTCCGGTTTGCAAGAAGCCTACACCAAAGCTTGTCCCAATTCGGCCAAAAAAATTACCGTAGCATGTTGGTGCCATGTCATGAGACCACGCCAAGTTTCATGATTTTCAGGCATGTTTTGGAATTACAGGAATTAAAAAACCGAGTTTCTCAATCTTTCTGGTCGAGCCACGACGCCCAGATGTTTGAATTTCACTCCCATCTCTTGCACGGGACCTAGAAATTCACCCAAGGACACACATGTGATTTTTCAAACAACTTTGGTGTACTGGAGCATGTGCTTGTAGTTCAAATTTGAATTATACACAATAAATGTGCAGAAACTCAATTAATGCATAAAAAGGCCAAACGAACATGGAACAATTCCAAAATTTAGCATGATACTTCTATTTGGTCTAATCTGTCTGTGTAAAAAAATTAAGGCGGGAGAAGGCAGTGTACGTATGTCGTTTCGCACACGGAGGTGACACGTTCCCTCTCGGAACCAGGAGCCTTCTTAAGGGAAGCTCCGGTTTGCAAGAAGCTTACACCAAAGCTTGTCCCAATTCAGCCAAAAAATTTACTACAGCATGTTGGTGCCATGTCATGACACCATGCCAAGTTTCATGATTTTCGGACGTGTTTTGGATTTACAGGAATTAAAAAACCAAGTTTCTCAATCATTCCGGCCGAGCAACGACACCCAGATGTTTGAATTTTATTCCCATTTCTTGCATGGGACCTATAAATTCACCCAAAGACACATGTGACTTTTCAGCAAACTTTGGTGCATTGGAGCATGTGCTTGTAGTTCAAATTTGAATTATGCACATTAAATGCCCAAAAACTCAATTAATGCATAAAAATGCCAAACGAACCCGGAATAATTCCAAATTTGAACACGACACTCATGTACTAGTTGCATGTTCACTGTATGTAAATGTTCTAGAAATTAAAACACCATCCTTTCCCTCCGTAACACCATTTTGTCTTTCAAAACATAATGAAAAAAATTGTGTGGGATGCGATATAAAATATCTTGGCGCACCGTCTTGTCTGGCTTATGCAGGAAGCTTCGTCGTCTACAGTCCACCGCCCCCGCTTGAACCACACTTGCGTGCCAATTTCTCGCGGCACTGAGCGAATTTTTTTTTGCCACCGCGGAAATATCTATCTCCCCGCCCCCTCCCTCCTACCAAAAGCCACATTTCCACTATTCCTCCTTGATTTCCAAGTTCAAACCTTCACTGCTTCTTACTGGCAGCTCAGCCTCCTCGCCGGCGACCCTTCTTCTTGCAGCGCCGCCTCCTCGCTAGTTACCCTTCTTCTTGCAGCGCCGCCTCCTCACCGGTGACCCTTCTTTTTGCTACGCGGCCTCCTCGCTGCCGACCCTTCTTCTTGCTACGCAACCTCGTCGATATGGTCAGGTAATCCACACCCACCCACACCATCCTCCTCCTTTCTCGTCCCACATGTCCCGACTGACAGAGCGACACCTTCCACCGAAATCACTGCCCCCCTCCTCCAATTAAGCACCGCCCACAGCCATTTTACACGCAGTATAACATGGAGCTAAGTAGCATGCGGCAGCACGCGCGAACGAGGTCGCTATGGCTGACATGCGTGTCGACCACCAGATCTTGGAGGAGCACCTCGTCTTAGAGGCCACCGTCGACACCGCCGCGCAGTTGTCTACTTTAAAATACAGTTTGTGATGTTTTCTCGAGGCCACCTCCAGTGCCTTCTAGTGATTTGTCCTCTGTAATGTTAATATGCAATCTGATGTTCAGTTAACAATTTGGTCCTGTGAAATGTAATGTTCAGTTAACACTTTGGTCCAACAATTGCTACATTTCGTAGTACTGTTCTCAAGCATTCTTTGTTTTGTTAACTGTCTTACCTTCTAGTACATGTTTCTATTCTGCAATGTCGTGCTCAGTTAACTATTTTGGTTCATTTGGTCTGCTGTCCATTTAACTATTTGGTTCAGTTCTACAATTTGATTTTCATTTGCTGTGGGTACAATTTTGTATTGTTATGCATGTGACACCAATCGAATTTGGCTATACTCAATACATATTCTACTGATAGTATGGCAACTCTCAGTTAACCTGATCAAGATCTTCCTTATGTGTGTTGCAGGGAAACAATGGGAGACACTGCGGTTTACCATCGAGGTTTGTTCAAGCAGGGTTCTTTGGCTAATAGCACATTATTGTGCAGTTGCGGGAATCATTCTAATATTTAGGTTTCTTACAATTTGGTCTTGCACATGTAGGTCCTGCTGTCAGAGGCTTTGACCCACTGTTCGACCCATTTTGCATATGGGGAAATGAGATGTCCATGAATATCAGTCAAGTCAAGAAACTCAGAAAGATTGTTAGGATGAAGAAACTTGCGACAAATAACAGCAAGATCTTTGTTTGCACAATGAAGAAGACATCAGTCAACTATAGGATGGTACCAACTCTTTTACCTTATTTTTACCCCTTGCGCCATTTCAAAATTTACAATAGCGATTTATGCATAGCTTTGTTTTCAGTACTTTTCAAAGCAGTTCACCGATGATTACCTCCCAAACCACCTGCATGGTCAAGAGGCAAGGAAGGTATTCATTCAACACCGACGGTACAATATTGAAGTCTTGCTCAAGAGGATGAAGGTTGGGCGGTCAATTATCCATAGCCACTGGCCTAAAGTTGCAAGGACATTCAACATCATTGAAGGCTCAATATTTGCCTTCTGCTTCTGTAGTTTCCCATATGAGATTCATCTGTCTATTTACCGTGTATGATGCTACTTTCCAAAGGTTTTTGATGTTTCATGTGAAACTTGGTGCTATTGTGTAATGGCATAACTGAGTGCCGAAGCTATCTGATGTAATTCGATTATGAAATCCTGGTTGCTTTTATATGGATATGAAATATCTGGCATGTTTTATAAGAAATATCAGTTTGATTAGTACATGGATTATCAATAATAGGCTAATTACCCTGCTTATTGGGGTTTTCTATTGTAAACGGTTACTCAGACAGCACCATGGGTGGTGAACTCAAACAACCCGCACGGTTTCTAGAAAGTAGGCGTGTTCGATCAACTAACAATCACACATGGCTTCCGGCAGCGAACTTTTTGCATTAGGCCACCTTGCACAAACATTTCCACACAAAGAACTGTGTGGGATGTACATACCTACGGAAATGATTTTCTGGGATTCACCGTGTGGGATGTACATACCTACGGAAATGATTTCTGGGATTCACCGTGTAGGATGTACATACCTACAGAAATGATTTCTGGGATTCATCGTGTGGGATGTACATACCTACAGAAATGATTTCTAGGATTCACCGTGTGGGATGTACATACCTACGGAAATGATTTCTGGGATTCACCATGTGGGATGTACATACCTACGGAAATGATTGGGTTTCGATGCCTCGCCCGATCGCACACGGCCCCAGCCTAGGTCCCAGGAGGGCCTATCCCCGATGATTTGTGGGTCGTGTGGGAAGGACACCCTATCGCACATACACACTTGGCGACGGTTCCAAATGCCATTGCGGAAAGGGGTAAAAAACCATTTGTTTAGGACCGACGTGCACCAGTGTAAGGATAAAATGATGGGGTATATCTCTACATAGATAGATCCTGTCTACATCATGTCATCGTTCTTATTGCATTACTCCGTTTCTCCATGAACTTAATACACTTGATGCATGCTGGATAGCGGTCGATGTGTGGAGTAATAGTAGTAGAAGCAGGCAGGAGTCGGTCTACTAATCTTGGACGTGATGCCTATGTAATGATCATTGCCTGGATATCATCATGATTATTTGAAGTCCTATCAATTTCCAAACAGTAATTTGTTTACCCATCGTTTGCTATTTTTCTCGAGAGAAGCCACTAGTGAAACCTACGGCCCTCGGGTCTCTTTCTCATATTATTTGCCTTCGCGATCTACTTTTCCTTTGTTTTTATTTTCATATCTATTAACCAAAAATACAAAAATACCTTGCTATGTTTTATTCCTATTTATTTTATTTGGCATTCGACATATCAATCTACTGCAATTTTATTCATGTCCGTTTGCCCATCTTGGGGCGCCGCTACCCGAAAGGGATTGACAACCCCTTTTACACGTCGGGTTGCGAGTATTTGTTATTTCTGTGCAGGGGTTGTTTACATTGTGTTGCTTGGTTCTCCTACTGGTTCGATAACCTTGGTCTCATAACTGATGGAAATACCTACCGCCGTTGTGCTGCATCATCCCTTCCTCTTTGGGGAAATACCAACGTAGCTTCAAGCCGCATCAATCCGCTCTGTAATCGACATGATGAACGTGAAGAAGAATCTTTACATGAACCTCCTAGGCTTCTTGGGCGTGTATGGGAAGACAGAAGATACATCGGAGGCACGGGAGCACCAGCAACGTGTGCACGAAAAAGACGGCATGCATCCAAAGCAGTATGAAGGTCCTGTCAGCTACGCTCTTACCAAAGAAGAGAAGGAAATATTCTTTGAATGTTTCCTCAGTATGAAGGTCTCGTCTAGCTTCTCGTCGAATATAAAGGGAATAATAAATATGGCAGAGAAAAAGTTCTAGAACCTAAAGTCTCATGACTGCCACGTGATTATGACGCAACTGCTTCCGGTTGCATTGAGGGGGCTTCTACCGAAAAACGTTTGATTCGCCATTGTGAAGGTATGTGCATTTCTCAATGCAATCTCTCAAAAGGTAATCGATCCAGAAATCCTACCAAGGTTAAGGAGTGATTTGGTGCAATGTTTTGTCAGTTTCAAGCTGGTGTTCCCACCATCCTTCTTCAATATCATGACGCACGTCCTAGTTCATCTAGTCGACGAGATTGCCATTCTAGGCCCCGTATTTCTACACAATATGTTCCCCTTTGAGAGGTTCATGGGAGTCTTAAAGAAATATGTTCATAACCATGCTAGGCCAGAATGAAGCATCTCCACGGGCCATCAAACAGAGGAGGTCATTGGGTTTTGTGTTGACTTCATTCCTGACCTTAAGAAGATTGGTCTCCCTCAATCACGGTATGAGGGAAGACTGACAGGAAAAGGCACGCTAGGAGCGGACTCAATAATATGTAGGGACGGGCATTGTTGGTCTCAAGCACACTACACAGTTCTACAGAATTCTACCTTGGTGACCCCGTATGTCAATGAACACAAGAATATTGTGCTCTCCAAACACTCGGAGTAGTGTGACGACTGGATTACATGTGAACACATCAGGACTTTCAGCAGTTGGTTGCAAACACATCTCATGGGTGACAACACTATTGCAGATGAGTTGTACTCGTTGGCCAGGGGACGACTGTATTGACTTACAAAGGGTATGAGATAAATGGGAATACATTTTACATGCTCGCCCCAAGATCAAAAGAGCATCAACCAAAACAGTGGTATCCGCTTTGATGCAGTAACCAATAGGGAAAGGACACATATGATGGTTACATAGTGGACATATGGGAATTTGACTATGGACATGATTTTAAAGTCCCTTTGTTTCGGTGCAAATGAGTCAATCTATCAAGAGGCAGGGTATAGGTAGACCCGCAGTACGGAATGACAACAGTGGATCTGAACAATCTTGGGTACACCGACGAACCATTCATCCTAGCCAATGATGTGGCGCATGTTTTCTATGTGAAGGACATGTCTACCAAACCCAGAAAAAGAAAAGATAAGAAAAGAGACATCATGGGAGTGGAGGGCAAGACAGATATGTCTGAAGATTATGAAAAGTTTCATGAAATTCCTCCCTTCAAAGTCAAGGCTGACCCACGCACCCTGTTAAATGATGAAGATTATCCATGGTTACGATGCAATAAGCAAGGGACACACGGGAATAAAAAGTGAAAACTTTCTCTCCACAACTATTCTGATGATGGCTTTGATCTAGAATATCACTACAGTTACATGTCAAGAAATGAAATGCCTTTTGTAATAGATGAGTTTTGTAACATATGATGGTGAAATGAAATGCCCTCTCAAGTCTCAACTTTTTAGCACATGCTATGTGGGTAAAATGATGATACCATGCCAACTTTCAACCTTTTCAGAGTTCATTTGTAGTGCTTTTTAATTTCAGGGTCATTTAGCTAAAAAATCAGTAAATGCATGAAAAATACAAAATGAAGTCAGAAAGGGTTTAAAATTGATGATGTGGCTTTGAATGGTGCATGTTGAATGCACAAAAAGTCTGGAGTTGAAATAAGTTCAAAAAATGAAATCCCTTTGTAACACATGAGTTTTCATCCGAAACCTTGATACTTCGAAAGAGATTGTCCATTTTGTACACAAAGTGCATCCAATTTTTGCCGTAACTCTCTCAACTTTTTAGCACATGCTATGTGGGTGAAATGATGATACCATGCCAACTTTCAACCTTTTCAGAGTTCATTTGTTGTGCTTTTCAATTTCAGGGTCATTTAGCTAAAAAATCAATAAATGCATGAAAAATACCAAATGAAGTCATAAAGGGTTTAAAATTGATGATGTGGCTTTGAATGATGCATGTTGAACGCACAAAAAGTCTGGAGTTGGAATAAGTTCAAAAAAATGAAATCCCTTTGTAACAGTGGAGTTTTCATCCAAAACCCTGATACTTCGAAAGAGATTGTCCATTTTGTACACGAAGTGCATCCAGTTTTTGCCGTAACCCTCCCAACTTTCTAGCACATGCTATGTGGGTGAAATGATGGTACCATGCCAAGTTTCAACCTGTTCAGAGTTCATTTGTTGTGCTTTTTAATTTCAGGGTCATTTAGCTCAAAGAATGAACTAATAGCAAAAAGAATGAACTAAAAATCTTTTACAAAACTCTAATAGCAAAAAGAATGAACTAAAAAGAATCACTTAATTTTTTTGTTATGATCAACTAAAACAAAACTATAATATTCTTCAACGGCAAAAAGAATCAACTAAAAAGCTTTTATAAACCTCTAGTATTTTTGAAGGTAAAATTACATAAAATTTATGCAACTAAAATTATCAAAGTATTTTTTGTTCAAAACATTAATAGAAAAAAGAATTTTTCATAAAGAATTTTTTGTTAGAAACTCTAATAGCAAACTAAAATAACAAAATTTGTTTTTGATTAAAACACACATTTAAAATAATCTAAAAATTACCAAATTGAATATAATGATAAAACACGCTAATATTAAATAGCAGGAAAAAGAATCACTCAAAAATATATTTTTAAAGTAAAGTTATTCACAAACTAGTGATTCACACAAATTTCAAAGAATTCAAAATTAAACTATTCAAACTTGAAAACTAATGGCACTAACAAAAAGTTTATAATTTTTGTGACCTAAAGAAAAAAGAATAACTCAAAAGCTTGAAGTGTTTAGCTGTAAGTAGAAACAAAAGAAAATAAATAAAGCAAAAAACTAAACAAAAATACTGGAAAAAATAAAGAAATGTCGCCTACTGGACCACCACGACCTGCATACGACTAGAAACCCAACCCGCTAGTTGGGCCAGGATGCAGGCCCGCAGCACGCCCAGTAGGCTCACATGCATAGAGAGTGTGTTTAGGCTCGTAGGCCTGCATAAGAGAGGAGATCGAAGTGATTGGCGTAGCCGCGCTTATAAACCACTCTCAACGCCTCTCAGCTAGCGAGGTGGGACTAAACATCCACCCGCCCGACGCCCTGCCAGCCGCAGCCCTTTCGTCCCGGTTGGTGGAACCAACCAGGACCAATGCCACCCATTCGTCCCGGTTGGTGGCACCAACTGGGACCAATGCCCACCTTTCGTCCCGGTTCGAGCCACCAACCGGGACCAATGGGCTGTGCTTCCCGCCCTTTCGCTTGGCAAAAACTGACCTTTGGTCCCGGTTGGTGTCACGAACCGGGATGAAAGGTGGACATTGGTCTTGGTCGGTGCCACCAACCGGGACCAATGCTTTGTCTATGTAAGGAGCACTTAGCAGTTTTCGTCTCAGTTTCCTCGTCCTCTCCTCCGACGATGATGTCAGGCTGCCCCGATCGACACCGTCGCCACGCCCCTTCCCCGCCGTCGACGTTGCCGCCCCCGAGGCCACGCGCTGTCGCTCCTCCCCGAGCCCTCGCCGACGCCCCATCGTCCCCATTGCCATGCGCGTGCCCCCTCGAGCCCGCCGTCCTCGTCGCCGGCCTCCAGCCATCGCCCCCCTAGTGAGCCCCCCTTCCCATGGTCCCCTACTCCCTGTCGTCGCGTGCCCCCGAGCCCCTTGCTCTGCCACTTTCCCATGGTCGCCGGCAAACCCCGCGTGCCCCTGCGCTACCGCCGCCACCCCTGCCCTGCGCTGCCGCCATGCGCTAGCCCTACCCTGCGCTGCCGCCGCGCGCTGCATATGCAGAAGTTAGAATTTGCAAAAGTTAGCATTTTTATGTATGTATGTTCATATGCAAAAGTTACATTTAAGAAAAAATGAAAATGTATGTATGTTCATATGCAAAGAATATGCAAAATTTAGAATTTTTTATGTTCATAGAATTTTTTTCTTAATTTTTTTGTGCATATAGCATTTTTCCATGTATGTATGTATGTATGTATGTATGTATGTATGTATGTATGGATGTATGGATGGATGGATGGATGGATGGATGTGTATGTATATATGTATGTGTGTATGTGTGTGTGTGTATGGATGTGTATATGTATATAGCATTTTTTGGTCCATGTATATATGTATGTGTATGTATGGATGGATGGATGTATATATATAGAAAATGTTCATATGATGTTTTTTGTTCATATAATATTTTTTATGCATAGAAATTAGTTAAAAGTTACCAAGTTAAAATGTTCGTATATTCAAAATGAGTTAAAAGACTCACTAAGTTAAAATTTACTCCCTCTCCGATAACTTCGACATGAGGGGGGACATCGGACATGCATGAGAGAGGCGGTCCGCTCTCCCGACCAACTCTCAACGCCACCCAAACTCTAGACGAAGAAAGAGCATTATCGATCTACCCCCTCACGTCCCTACCCGTAATTGTTATGTTCATAGCGATTATTTTCCATAAAGTATCCTCTCCTGAATGTATAACCACAATAACTTCAACATGAGGGGGGACGTCGGACATGCATGAGAGAGGCAGTCCGCTCGCCCGACCAACTCTCGAGGCCACCCAAACCCTAGACGAAGAAAGAGTGTTGTCAATCTACCCCCTCCCGCCCCTACCCGTAATTCTTATGTTCATTGGTGATTAGCTAGGTCTATGTTTGTGCATATGATTCCTTGTTGTGATTAGCTAGGTATATGTTTTCCACTAATCCATCCCTCATGTTTGTATATTGCCATGTTGTAATATTTGCAGAAACTATGGAAAGAGACTTAGAACAAGAATAGTTGTTGGGGGATATAATCCTCGCCGGAGGTGATCCCTTGTCATTTCTCAATGACACAGATGGTCAGGAAGGAGAGGATGATGGCTTCGGTGATCCAACAATGGAGGAGGAAGGAGATCATGATGGCTTCGGTGACCGAATGGCGGAGGAAGGAGATCATGATGACGGCTTTGGTCACCGAACGTAGGAGGGAGCCTTAACTGAGCAAAGTCCGGCGAGGTATATATATATATATATATATATATTAAGCATGTGCTAACTTGATGCATTAGTTGTTTTGGTATGTACATATATTAACACTTCTTTCTTCTTTTAGCCCTCCGGATCAAGCCAAACTTCCATAAGGAGACGAGGCCCGAAGAAAAGGTTGCGCTAGGATGAAAGATTCACGATCATAGAAGTCGCGAAAGATGGCCAACCGATTGCTCCCAAGTGGACCAAGGGCGCATTTGTACATCAGTGCGGAGTTGTTGTTAGGGACAGCGTCCCAATCAGCGTCCAAGAATGGAATAAGCCGAAGGACCCTAAAGCTTCTTATGTCCAGGATAGACAGAAAGATGATCTTTGGACCTCGCTGATGACAAATTTCAGCCTACCGCCAGAGGAGGATCCGAATAACCCAGTTATAGAGTGAAAGGTCAAGGCGTTTGCTCTTAAGAAGATGGTAGAATTATTCAGGAACTGGAAGAAAGAGTTGAACACAAAGTTTGTCGACAAAGATAAGACTCCAGAATTCATCGGTCGATATGTGAAGATAAGAGATCACTGGCCTGCATTTGTGGCCTACAAGAAATCGAAGAAGGGTAAGAAAAGGACACTGACAAACAAGAAAAATGCTGCAAAGAAGAAGTATCACCATCACATAGGGTCAGGTGGCTACTACAAAGCCAGGCCGTTGTGGGACAAAGCTGAGAAAGACCTGCTTGCTAAAGGGGTCCAACCAGTGACATTGCACTGGACAGATCGTTCATGGACTTGGTTCTTCAGGTTGGGGGAACTTTGGACCCAGAAACAGGGGAGTGTGTTTCGACGGATGAGCAACTTGCAATACCCATCCGAAAGCTTCAGAAATATATGAAGGCAGCACGGGAAGGGGCGTTCATTCCCAACAGAGAGAAGGATGAGTTGATAGAGGCCCTCGGGAATCCTGAGCACCCTGGACAAACACGAGGCACACCAGGCTCCGTTCCGTGGGTGCATGGGTTTCCCGACAGCGGTGGTTATAGAAGCCGAGAGAGAAAGAGGAAAGAGGAAAGAGGAAAGAGGAAGCAACCGAAATCCAGAGGTTCAGTGCAAGATTGGCAAAACTAGAGGATCAACTTGAGAGCCAGCGAGATACCAACCAACCATCTCAATGGCACGAAGATCCTTGCTTAGACACTGCCCCAAAAGCTACCCCACTATCTCAGCGGAGAAGCAGTGTGGCTTCCACGGAGCTCGTCCAGCCTGATTTCACGGCTCCTTGCTACCCCATGGATAGTATCACAGAGGCTGAACATTGCGAGCTAATGACGAAATGCCTGAACCTGCCTTTGAAGGCGGCGGACGGCTCTGTTGTATCTCCTCAAGCTGAGGGAACTTTTCATTGTCGTCCGATTTCACATGGCTATGTTGTTGTGACGGTGGATGAAATAATGGGGGGATTTGAGGAGTTGGAGCTTGACTACCCTACAGGTGAAGGGGAGAATCATCTAGAAAATGCTTTAAGGAGTACATGTCTATGGAGAAAGGAGTACATCAAGCTTCCAAACTGGACGCCTCCTCCTCATCCTCCGCCGCGTCAGGGCACTCCGCCTCCTCCTCCGATGAGTCAGGGAACTCCGCCTCCTCCTTTGCCTCCTCCAGCACATGAGGGCACTATGCCTCCTCCTCTGTCTCCTCCGGCGCGTCAGGGAACTCTGCCTCCTTCGGCGTGTCAGCGGACTCCGGCGTCTCAGCAACAGTGGAAGAGAGATGTCGTCGCTCCAATGGCTAGCAGTACAAGAGGCGGGAAGAAATACAGAATTGGTCCAAGCCTAAAGCCTCTTCCAAAGTTACCATATGAGAGGACTGACGAGGAAACCGATGAAATCATGGAAGCCGAAGTGCGGGCCCATTTTGCGCGGAAACATCCACCTCCGAAGGAAACGGCAGATCTGGTGAAAGTGAAGCGCACTCTGGATGCCCTTAAGCGACCACCACCCCCTCCGCCACCATCCAACTATGACCGAGTTATTGCAAAGACATTTCAGGATGGGCAGCGGTCGGGAAGTACTTCCAGTGATGCAAGGCTAGCAAAACGAAGAAGTGGGAAAACAATTCCCCAGCTTGGCGAACAGGCGAAGCAATCGTGCACCCCACTCAAGGTGTCCAGCGATATCGTCGCTAATCATCGGGGGCTAGTACCCGGTACCAATCTTGGTGATTACCTGAGCGATGATGTAGAGTTTGAAAAGTTAGAGGTAGTAGATATCTTTAGATACGAGCACGAGAAGCCTCTCGTCAAACATGATCATCCTCCTCTAACAAAGATGATGCGAAGATTGCATGAATGGTACATGGATACCTGCAGGAAGTCTTGGAAGGATAGTTTGATGGTGAGAGTTAAAGATGAACATGACTTCATTGGAGTCGACGTGATGCATGTTGAATTTGTGGAGTTATTTCATTTATTCAATCAAGAGGCCCTTGACAAACAACTCATGACTTGCTACTATCTGTAAGTATTACTTCTGTAATTAAGTCTCTATAGCTCAGCTCGTTCATTGCATGTATATATAATTATCCTCGCTATATTATGCAGATTGAAGATCGTCGAATGCAAAAAAGGACAAATCTATGACCTTGGGTTCATTAGCCCAAATAACGTAAATGAATGGTCGGTTCAAAATAGAGTCAAAGCTACTAAGGAAAACTTGCTAGAATCGTTCCTTCGGCATCAAAACAAAGGGAAAATACTCTTTCCTTACAACTTCAAGTGAGTGTTATTGTCTTGTGCATATTCGGTTTCGCTTACTCGAGGTTATAGTAATGTAATTGATGAGTTATGTGTGCGCAGGTTCCACTTTATTCTGCTAGATATTAAGCTTGACGGGGGAGTAGTAATTGTCTTAGAGTCGAGACATAAAGATCCCCGGGAGTATGCGGACATGACTGCAATGCTCCAGAAGTAAGTTCAATCATTATCACACCATATCGGCAACTTTCGTTCATTTCCTGATATCAAGTAATCATTTTCTTTGCCTGGCAGGGTTTGGAAAGAGTTCACCGGAATGGTTCTGGGTCTGCAGAAGGAGCTGTGATTTACACACCCCAGAGTAAGTAGTACTAGCTAGTTCCGCGCATCTCTCATTGATTCTTGTTTCATCAATACCATTATCATGCTTGATTATCAGTTTGATTGAACTCTATTCTCGTAAAGTGCTTGTGGCAGGAAGGCGGGAATAATTTATGTGGATACTATGTTTGCGAGTTCATTCACCACTCGACCTCTGAGCGGGGCTACTGTGACAAACAATTTGAAGTACGTAAACTATAATATTCACAATTTTATTTTATTACCATCAATTGTGTTGAGTCTCATTCATATATATGTATTGACCCTCTTCTTTAAATTAGATCTGGCAGATGCGGGATGAACTCCTACCACATGATCGCATACGAGGAATTCAAGAGGAATTGGCGGGATTCTTCCTTGACCATGTCATAAATGAGAAGGGAGAATACCATACGGAAGTTCAATGGGAGTTTGGCGCTTGATGATGTCAGTGATGCTATATTGTATATATGTAGTAGCGTTGGATAGATATATGAAAACTTGTTGTTTGACCAAGCACGGAGAAAGAGAGGTCACTCTTCTCTCTATATATGTATGTTCATGAACACGATGTTGTGTAATTAATGATTCCTTCATTTGCTTACTAGCTAGCGTCGAGTTCTCTCTATATGTAGTAGCTAGCATCGACCAAGCATAGAGAAAGAGAGGTCACTTCTCTCTATATGTAGTAGCTATAGCTGACACAATATGAAACCCCTAATTAAACCATCCAAAACCCCTAATAACCCCCCCCCCCTTCAAAAAAACCAAAACCCCAGCGTCTGCGAGCTGCTGACGCGTGGCTGTGCTTTAGTCCCGGTTGGTGTTACCAACCGGGACCAAAGGTCTGTTGGAAATATGCCCTAGAGGCAATAATAAAATGGTTATTATTATATTTCTTTGTTCATGATAATTGTCTATTGTTCATGCTATAATTGTGTTATCCGGAAATCGTAATACATGTGTGAATACATAGACCACAACACGTCCCTAGTGAGCCTCTAGTTGACTACCTCGTTGATCAAAGGATAGTCATGGTTTCCTGACTATGGACATTAGATGTCATCGATAATGGGATCACATCATTAGGAGAATGATGTGATGGACAAGACCCAATCCTAAGCTTAGCTCAAAGATCGTGTAGTTTGTTTGTTGTAGCTTTTCTGAATGTCAAGTATCATTTCCTTAGACCATGAGATTGTGAAACTCCCGGATACCGTAGGAGTGCCTTGGGTGTGCCAAACGTCACAACGTAACTGGGTGACTATAAAGGTACATTACAGGTATCTCCGAAAGTGTCTGTTGGGTTGGCACGAATCGAGACTGGGATTTGTCACTCCATATGACGGAGAGGTATCTCTGGGCCCACTCGGTAATGCATCATCATAATGAGCTCAATCTGATCAAGTGATTGATCACGGGATCATGCATTACGGTACAAGTAAAGTGACTTGCCGGTAACGAGACTGAACAAGGTATTGGGATACCGACGATTGAGTCTCGGACAAGTAACGTACCGATTGACAAAGGGAATTGTATACGGATTGATTGAATCCTCGACATCGTGGTTCATCCGATGAGATCATCGTGGAGCATGTGGGAGCCAACATGGGTATCCAGATCCCGTTGTTGGTTATTAACCGGAGAGTCGTCTCGGTCATGTCTGCATGTCTCCCGAACCCGTAGGGTCTACACACTTAAGGTTCGGTGACGCTAGGGTTGTTAGGAAGATTTGTATGTGATTACCGAATGTTGTTCGGAGTCCCGGATGAGATCCCAGACATCACGAGGAGTTCCGGAATGGTCCGGAGGTAAAGATTTATATATGGTAAGTTGTCATATGGTCGCCGGAAAGTTTCGGGGGCATATCGGTATTGTACCGGGGCCACCGGAGGGGTTCCAGGGGTCCACCGGGAGGGTCCACCTCTTCCGGAGGGCCTTATGGGCTGTATGCAGAAGGGAACCAGCCCAAGTGGGCTGGGGCGCCACACCCCCCTAGGGCCCATGCGCCCAGGGTTGGGGGAAACCCTAAGGGGGCGCCCCCTTGCTTGGGGGGCAAGCCCCCCTCCCCTTGGCCCCCGGCCCCCCCCCTCTAGATCTCATCTAGAGGGGGCCGGCCCCCTTCCCCTTTCCCCTATAAATAGAGGGGTGAGGGGAGGGCTGCAGACAACATCCAAGGCGCAGCCCCTCCCCTCCCCAACACCTCTCCTCCTCCATAAGAGCTTGGCGAAGCCCTGCCGGAGTACTGCAGCTTCATCACCACCACACCGTCGTGCTGCTGTTGGAGCCCTCTTCCTCAACCTCTCCCTCCTCCTTGCTGGATCAAGGCGCGGGAGACGTCCTCGCTCCGTACGTGTGTTGAACGCGGAGGTGCCGTCCGTTCGGCACTAGGATCTTCGGTGATTTGGATCACGTCGAGTACGACTCCATCAACCCCGTTCTCTTGAACGCTTCCGCTCGTGATCTACAAGGGTATGTAGATGCACTCCTCTCTCCCTCGTTGCTAGATGACTCCATAGATTGATCTTGGTGATGCGTAGAAAATTTTAAAATTCTGCTACGTTCCCCAACAGTGGCATCATGAGCTAGGTCTATGCGTAGTTACTATGCACGAGTAGAACACAAAGTAGTTGTGGGCGTCGATATTGTCAATTTGCTTGCCGTTACTAGTCTTATCTTGATTCGGCGGCATCGTGGGATGAAGCGGCCCGGACCAACCTTACACGTACGCTTACGTGAGACCGGTTCCACCGACTGACATGCACTAGTTGCATAAGGTGGCTGGCGGGTGTCTGTCTCTCCCACTTTAGTCGGATCGGATTCGATGAACAGGGTCCTTATGAAGGGTAAATAGAAATTGGCAATTCACGTTGTGGTTTTGGCGTAGGTAAGAAACGTTCTTGCTAGAAACCTATAGCAGCCACGTAAAAACTTGCAACAACAATTAGAGGACGTCTAACTTGTTTTTGCAGCAAGTGTTTTGTGATGTGATATGGCCAAAGGTTGGATGAATGATGAATGATATATGTGATGTATGAGATTGATCATGTTCTTGTAATAGGAATCACGACTTGCATGTCGATGAGTATGACAACCGGCAGGAGCCATAGGAGTTGTCTTTATTTATTTATGACCTGCGTGTCAACATAAACGTCATGTAATTACTTTACTTTATTGCTAAAGCGTTAGCCATAGTAGTAGAAGTAATAGATGACGAGACAACTTCAAGAAGACACGATGATGGAGATCATGATGATGGAGATCATGGTGTCATGCCGGTGACAACGATGATCATGGAGCCCCGAAGATGGAGATCAAAGGAGCAAATGATATTGGCCATATCATGTCACTATTTGATTGCATGTGATGTTTATCATGTTTTACATCTTATTTGCTTAGAACGACGGTAGCTTAAATAAGATGATCCCTCGTAATAATTTCAAGAAAGTGTTCCCCCTAACTGTGCACCGTTGCGAAGGTTCGTTGTTTCGAAGCACCACGTGATGATCGGGTGTGATAGATTCTAACGTTCGAATACAACGGGTGTAAGACAGATTTACACACGCAATACACTTAGGTTGACTTGACGAGCCTAGCATGTACAGACATGGCCTCGGAACACAGAAGACCGAAAGGTCGAGCATGAGTCGTATAGAAGATACGATCAACATGAAGATGTTCACCGATGTTGACTAGTCCGTCTCACGTGATGATCGGACACGGCCTAGTTAACTCGGATCATGTTATACTTAGATGACTGGAGGGATGTCTATCTGAGTGGGAGTTCATTGAATAATTTGATTAGATGAACTTAATTATCATGAACTTAGTCTAAAATCTTTACAATATGTCTTGTAGATCAAATGGCCCACGTTGTCCTCAACTTCAACGCGTTCCTAGAGAAAACCAAGCTGAAAGACGATGGCAGCAACTATACGGACTGGGTCCGGAACCTGAGGATCATCCTCATAGCTGCCAAGAAAGATTATGTCCTAGAAGCACCGCTAGGTGACGCACCCGTCCCACAGAACCAAGACGTTATGAACGCTTGGCAGACACGTGCTGATGATTACTCCCTCGTTCAGTGCGGCATGCTTTACAGCTTAGAACCGGGGCTCCAAAAGCGTTTTGAGAGACACGGAGCATATGAGATGTTCGAAGAGCTGAAAATGGTTTTTCAAGCTCATGCCCGGGTCGAGAGATATGAAGTCTCCGACAAGTTCTTCAGCTGTAAGATGGAGGAAAATAGTTCTGTCAGTGAGCACATACTCAAAATGTCTGGGTTGCATAACCGCTTGACTCAGCTGGGAGTTAATCTCCCGGATGACGCGGTCATTGACAGAATCCTTCAGTCGCTTCCACCGAGCTACAAGAGCTTTGTGATGAACTTCAATATGCAGGGGATGGAAAAGACCATTCCTGAAGTATTTCAATGCTGAAATCAGCAGAGGTAGAAGTCAAAAAGGAACATCAAGTGTTGATGGTGAATAAAACCACTAAGTTCAAGAAAGGCAAGGGTAAGAAGAACTTCAAGAAGGACGGCAAGGGAGTTGCCGCGCCCGGTAAGCAAGCTGCCGGGAAGAAGCCAAAGAATGGACCCAAGCCCGAGACTGAGTGTTTTTATTGCAAGGGAAGTGGTCACTGGAAGCGGAACTGCCCCAAATACTTAGCGGACAAGAAGGCCGGCATCACGAAAGGTATATGTGATATACATGTAATTGATGTGTACCTTACCAGTACTCGTAGTAGCTCCTGGGTATTTGATACCGGTGCGGTTGCTCACATTTGTAACTCAAAGCAGGAGCTGCGGAATAAGCGGAGACTGGCGAAGGACGAGGTGACGATGCGCGTCGGGAATGGTTCCAAGGTCGATGTGATCGCCGTCGGCACGCTACCTCTACATTTACCTACGGGATTAGTTTTAAACCTCAATAATTGTTATTTAGTGCCAGCTTTGAGCATGAACATTGTATCAGGATCTCGTTTAATACGAGATGGCTACTCATTTAAATCCGAGAATAATGGTTGTTCTATTTATATGAGAGATATGTTTTATGGTCATGCTCCGATGGTGAATGGTTTATTCTTAATGAATCTCGAGCGTAATGCTACACATATTCATAGTGTGAATACCAAAAGATGTAAGGTTGATAATGATAGTCCCACATACTTGTGGCACTGCCGCCTTGGTCACATAGGTGTCAAACGCATGAAGAAGCTCCATGCAGATGGACTTTTAGAGTCTCTTGATTACGAATCATTTGACACGTGCGAACCATGCCTCATGGGTAAAATGACCAAGACTCCGTTCTCAGGAACAATGGAGCGAGCAACCAACTTATTGGAAATCATACATACTGATGTGTGCGGTCCAATGAGTGTTGAGGCTCGCGGTGGCTATCGTTATGTTCTCACCCTCACTGATGACTTGAGTAGATATGGGTATGTCTACTTAATGAAACACAAGTCTGAGACCTTTGAAAAGTTCAAGGAATTTCAGAGTGAGGTTGAGAATCAACGTGACAGGAAAATCAAGTTCTTGCGATCAGATCGTGGGGGAGAATACTTGAGTCACGAATTTGGCACACACTTAAGAAAATGTGGAATAGTTTCACAACTCACGCCGCCTGGAACACCTCAGCGTAATGGTGTGTCCGAACGTCGTAATCGCACTCTATTAGATATGGTGCGATCTATGATGTCTCTTACCGATTTACCGCTATCATTTTGGGGCTATGCTTTAGAGACTGCCGCATTCACTTTAAATAGGGCTCCGTCGAAATCCGTTGAGACGACACCGTATGAATTATGGTTTGGGAAGAAACCTAAGCTGTCGTTTCTAAAAGTTTGGGGATGCGATGCTTATGTCAAGAAACTTCAACCTGAAAAGCTCGAACCCAAGTCGGAAAAATGCGTCTTCATAGGATACCCTAAAGAAACTGTTGGGTATACCTTCTACCTCAGATCCGAAGGCAAGATCTTTGTTGCCAAGAATGGGTCCTTTCTAGAGAAAGAGTTTCTCTCGAAAGAAATAAGTGGGAGGAAGGTAGAACTTGATGAAGTATTACCTCTTGAACCGGTAAGTGGCGCAGCTCAAGAAAATGTTCCTGAGGTGCCTGCACCGACTAGAGAGGAAGTTGATGATGATGATCATGAAACTTCAGATCAAGTTGCTACTGAACTTCGTAGGTCCACAAGGACACGTTCCGCACCAGAGTGGTACGGCAACCCTGTCTTGGAAATCATGTTGTTAGACAACGGTGAACCTTCGAACTATGAAGAAGCGATGGCGGGCCCGGATTCCGACAAATGGCTGGAAGCCATGAAATCCGAGATAGGATCCATGTATGAAAACGAAGTATGGACTTTGACTGACTTGCCCGTTGATCGGCGAGCCATAGAAAATAAATGGATCTTTAAGAAGAAGACAGACGCGGATGGTAATGTGACCATCTATAAAGCTCGGCTTGTCGCTAAGGGTTATCGACAAGTTCAAGGGGTTGACTACGATGAGACTTTCTCACCCGTAGCGAAGCTGAAGTCCGTCCGAATCATGTTAGCAATTGCCGCATTCTATGATTATGAGATATGGCAAATGGACGTCAAAACGGCATTCCTTAATGGTTTCCTTAAGGAAGAATTGTATATGATGCAGCCGGAAGGTTTTGTCGATCCTAAGAATGCTGACAAGGTGTGCAAGCTCCAACGCTCGATTTATGGGCTGGTGCAAGCATCTCGGAGTTGGAACATTCGTTTTGATGAGATGATCAAAGCGTTTGGGTTTATGCAGACTTATGGAGAAGCCTGCATTTACAAGAAAGTGAGTGGGAGCTCTGTAGCATTTCTCATATTGTATGTGGATGACATACTGTTGATGGGAAATGATATAGAATTCTTGGAAAGCATAAAGGCCTACTTGAACAAGTGTTTTTCAATGAAGGACCTTGGAGAAGCTGCTTATATATTAGGCATCAAGATCTATAGAGATAGATCGAGACGCCTCATTGGTCTTTCACAGAGTACGTACCTTGACAAGATATTGAAGAAGTTCAAAATGGATCAGTCAAAGAAGGGGTTCTTGCCTGTATTGCAAGGTACGAGATTGAGCACGGCTCAATGCCCGACCACGGCAGAAGATAGAGAAAAGATGAGTGTCGTCCCCTATGCCTCGGCCATAGGGTCTATCATGTATGCTATGCTGTGTACCAGACCTGATGTAAACCTTGCCGTGAGTTTGGTAGGAAGGTACCAAAGTAATCCCGGCATTGAACACTGGACAGCGGTCAAGAATATCCTGAAGTACCTGAAAAGGACTAAGGAAATGTTTCTCGTTTATGGAGGTGACGAAGAGCTCGTCGTAAAGGGTTACGTCGATGCTATCTTCGACACAGATCTGGATGACTCTAAGTCACAAACCGGATACGTGTATATTTTGAATGGTGGGGCAGTAAGCTGGTGCAGTTGCAAGCAAAGCGTTGTGGCGGGATCTACATGTGAAGCGGAGTACATGGCAGCCTCGGAGGCAGCACAAGAAGCAGTCTGGGTGAAGGAGTTCATTACCGACCTAGGAGTCATACCCAATGCGTCGGGCCCCATGACCCTCTTTTGTGACAACACTGGAGCTATTGCCTTTTCCAAGGAGCCCAGGTTTCACAGGAAGACCAGGCATATCAAGCGTCGCTTCAACTCCATTCGTGAAAGTGTTCAAAATGGAGACATAGAGATTTGTAAAGTACATACGGACCTGAATGTAGCAGATCCGTTGACTAAACCTCTCCCTAGAGCAAAACATGATCAACACCAGAACTGCATGGGTGTTCGATTCATCACAATGTAACTAGAATATTGACTCTAGTGCAAGTGGGAGACTGTTGGAAATATGCCCTAGAGGCAATAATAAAATGGTTATTATTATATTTCTTTGTTCATGATAATTGTCTATTGTTCATGCTATAATTGTGTTATCCGGAAATCGTAATACATGTGTGAATACATAGACCACAACACGTCCCTAGTGAGCCTCTAGTTGACTAGCTCGTTGATCAAAGGATAGTCATGGTTTCCTGACTATGGACATTAGATGTCATTGATAACGGGATCACATCATTAGGAGAATGATGTGATGGACAAGACCCAATCCTAAGCTTAGCTCAAAGATCGTGTAGTTCGTTTGCTGTAGCTTTTCTGAATGTCAAGTATCATTTCCTTAGACCATGAGATTGTGCAACTCCCGGATACCGTAGGAGTGCCTTGGGTGTGCCAAACGTCACAACGTAACTGGGTGACTATAAAGGTACATTACAGGTATCTCCGAAAGTGTCTGTTGGGTTGGCACGAATCGAGACTGGGATTTGTCACTCCGTATGACGGAGAGGTATCTCTGGGCCCACTCGGTAATGCATCATCATAATGAGCTCAATGTGATCAAGTGGTTGATCACGGGATCATGCATTACGGTACGAGTAAAGTGACTTGCCGGTAACGAGACTGAACAAGGTATTGGGATACCGACGATCGAGTCTCGGACAAGTAACGTACCGATTGACAAAGGGAATTGTATACGGATTGATTGAATCCTCGACATCGTGGTTCATCCGATGAGATCATCGTGGAGCATCTGGGAGCCAACATGGGTATCCAGATCCCGCTGTTGGTTATTGACCGGAGAGTCGTCTCGGTCGTGTCTGCATGTCTCCCGAACCCGAAGGGTCTACACACTTAAGGTTCGGTGACGCTAGGGTTGTTAGGAAGACTTGTATGTGATTACCGAATGTTGTTCGGAGTCCCGGATGAGATCCCAGACGTCACGAGGAGTTCCGGAATGGTCCGTAGGTAAAGATTTATATATGGGAAGTTGTCATATGGTCGCCGGAAAGTTTTGGGGGCATATCGGTATTGTACCGGGGCCACTGGAGGGGTTCCGGGGGTCCACCGGGAGGGTCCACCTCTTCCGGAGGGCCTTATGGGCTGTATGGAGAAGGGAAGTAGGGAACCAGCCCAAGTGGGATGGGGCGCCACACCCCCCTAGGGCCCATGCACCTAGGGTTGGGGGAAACCCTAAGGGGGGCGCCCCCTTGCTTGGGGGGCAAGCCCCCTCCCCTTGGCCGCTGCCCCCCCCCCCCTCTAGATCTCATCTAGAGGGGGCCGGCCCCCTTCCCCTTTCCCCTATAAATAGAGGGGTGAGGGGAGGGCTGCAGACAACATCCAAGGCGCAACCCCTCCCCTCCCCAACACCTCTCCTCCTCCATAAGAGCTTGGCGAAGCCCTGCCGGAGTACTGCAGCTTCATCACCACCACACCGTCGTGCTGCTGTTGGAGCCCTCTTCCTCAACCTCTCCCTCCTCCTTGCTGGATCAAGGCGCGGGAGACGTCCTCGCTCTGTACATGTGTTGAACGCGGAGGTGCCGTCCGTTCGGCACTAGGATCTTCGGTGATTTGGATCACGTCGAGTACGACTCCATCAACCCCATTATCTTGAACGCTTCCGCTCATGATCTACAAGGGTATGTAGATGCACTCCTCTCTCCCTCGTTGCTAGATGACTCCATAGATTGATCTTGGTGATGCGTAGAAAATTTTAAAATTCTGCTACGTTCCCCAACAAGGTCCTCCTGCCTGGGCGCCCCATAGCGGCCACGTGGAGCCCCTTTAGTCCCGGTCCGTAAGCCAACCGAGACTAAAGGTTTGGGGCATTAGTCCTATTTGTTTTATCCCGGTTCCAGAATCGGGACTAAAGGGCCTCTAGAACCGGGAGTAATGCCTTGTTTCCTACTAGTGATAGCAGATTAACACAATAATTAATGCATACCATGCGCAAACCTACCAGGGAGTTTTAGACAACAGGGGCTTCTCATGCCACTACACAACATCAACAGGGTGTTCCTTGAGCAAAATATGAATAGCTATCAGCAAACATACCGATCAAACTAACAACTCTACTTACTTCAGACACACCCAGACACCCTTCACAGAACTTCAGATGGCCTCGGTTAGGTCATAGGGCCCTTGACACATCAGCTTCATGCATCTGTAGTGATAGATGGTGGAGGTCTTGACGTGGTAGATCTGGAACTCCAGGCCAAAGTTGGAGGGAAACTTGAGGACAACAATGTCTTCGGGCCTGATCTTGTGCTTCCAGATGAAGTACCGTCGGCCCCGCCCCAACATGATCTCGTCGTTGAAGTCCTAGACCTGCACGAAGTAGGCACATGACTTGTTGGCAGAGAGCTTGATAGTGCATCGAAGGCAGGCATATATCCAACTTTGCATCATCGGCTTGAAATCCCCCGGGATGACAAGCATGGCTTGATCCTCGACGTCCTAGAACTGAATGCAGAACCGGTGTGGCATTGGTTTTGTCGGCTCATGCCTGATCCTTGATGGGCAGACAATCTTGGGCATCAGCTTCACCACCTCCTCCCTAGCCTCCTCCCAACAAGTTAGTCTTTGTTAGCCACCAATTCTTGGGAACAGAGTTCTTGGCATCCTCCAAGCTTCCATGACTAGGACCCTATGACCGACTCGATCCCACTCGGTCTTAATCACCTTGTTCGTTCAGAATACAAAGGGTGAGGAACATTGTTGCACTGCACAACTAAGCACTTATCTGAACAATGCACATTGATATGATGAGTGCACTGATCATAGCAAAGGGTGCACTAGTCGTAACAATGGCATTTGCCTTGATCAGTGAGCAAACACATTTAGCAAGCATATCATTCATAGTAATCATGCAAACTTAGCAAGCATGCCATTCCTACTCAGATCACGCATGTTCTATCGATGGCATATAACAAGCACTAGGCTAGCATTCCTAGTAATCACCCTGCACATAGCATCAACATGTTTCTAGCATGGTTCAAAAGCCCTAGTAATCATACATAGCATGGACGCATTCCTCGTAAGCATACACTTAGCATCAACACATACACATTATAAGCACATAGCATGGTTCAAATATGTTTGACGTGACTAGACTCGATCTGAATCGCATCAATTTGAATTGAACCAACTGCCCAACAAAATCCTAACTATCCAAATTTTGAATCTACAGACATGAAATTTACTTATCAGGTTCGCCTGGGGTGCCGTCGGAGGTGGAGGTAGAGCATACCATGCTGAAGGTGGAGATGGAGTAGACTGCGCAAGACCAAACCCTGGCAGGAACGATGGTATGGCCAAGGTGAATGTGCCGGCAACCTAAGCCGACGACCCGTCCATTGCCATAGTCGTTGTCACCACCATTGCATTGGAGGTAGAGGGAGCGGCTGGAGCGAGTAGAAAACTCTCGCATGGGACTAAAAACAACCACCCCAGTCGTGGCCGAAGTTCCGGCACCCGCATCACCCATCCAACCCATCATCACGGCAGTCACGAGAGTGAAGGCCGATAGAGGGTCCATTGTCGAAAACTGTGGCCTCCTATAAAAGGGTGGGCATGGACCGGATAGTCGCCAGCAATCGAGCATGGTCAACGGCGTCCTCCGCCAGGCCATTGACCCATTGTTTGTGGTTCTCGGGGCCGGGGTGAATGGGATTAGGGCTGCATGGTGGTGGAGCAGTTATCGATGAGATTGAAGCGCGGTGAAAATAAGGAGCGAATGGGGTTTCGATGGTTAGGCTAGTCATAGTGGGAGTAACTTAGCTAGTAACATAGCGCTCCAAGAAAATCATGCTTATGTGGCAAGTAGTTAATGAGAAGTGGTAACATAATATGTTACTGTAATATAGCGCTTCCCAAGACAAGATGAGTCTACAAGCTAATAAATGAAGTCATCTATGACAATACTACTATGTTACTTTGCACTGTGAAGGTAGTAACTTAGACTAGTGTCATATGCATGACACTAGTATAAGTTACTCCCCACTATGACTAGCCTTAGGGAGCGAGGTGTGATAGTTAAGGCGCATTAGAGATGCCTCATTTGTGTCGTGTGCTTCCTCGGGGGTGCAGGCGAGAGCCACATGTGGCTCGCCAGAGCCTGGCTAGGAAAAAATGGCCGATTGGGCCATTCCCCCTCAACCTGGCCCGGGCGCGCTTTAGACCTCGTGTGACCAGAAAACAGATGGAGTCCAGGCAACCAAATGGTATCTTTTTGCATCGCACGAGCCTGCTTGGGTTGAATGTAGGCTACCAAATGCATCCTAAGGGCATCTCCAACACTGTCCATCAAAATCGACATTCCAAACGTGCATGGACATGCCATTGGGGGGCGACCATCCAACCCTATGCACCAAATGCTCGTTATTGATTTTTTGCTATATCTAGATCACTTAATTAACTAAAGATAAATACCATCCATCGTCCATAATCATGTTGTGCAAACAACTAAGGCTAAATATTACAATCCAAACATGAAGTTCTCTAATAAAATAGTTCGAATTTAAATTCGACTTATTCTGACACATTTTTAAGTTCTCACCTCGAAGCACACACAAATGCTCAACTAGACCATTCAGAAGCTGCTCATGAGTTACTCGATGGCGAATCTGTTGATGCATTTGGATAAAATCCTCAAACGTTGCCAAATTTTGCTCTGGAAGTTGGATAGGATCACCCATGCGCTCAAATTCCAGACAATGGCGAACTCTATCATTCTCAGCCTCCACAATCATGTTGTGTGTGATCACACAAACTGTCATCACCACCGACAACGTCTTTGGATCCCATATTTTTGCAAATTCTTGAACAACTAGAAAACAAGCTTGGAGCACTCCAAATGCCATCTTGACATCCTTTCTAACTCCTAATTTTTAAAAAAGTGAGATCTTTTCTCACCCCTTGGATCAGAGATGGTCTTGACGAAGATCACACGTGAAGGGTGAATACCAGCACAAAGATAATAGCACATGTTGTAGTCATGACCGTTGATGTTATAGTTGCACGGAGGAGTTTCTCCCGCACACAACCTTACAAACAATGAAGAGTGTTGTAGCACATTGATGACAATGGAGAGTGTCAAATTCAAAGGTCTTGTGATACAACTTCTTAAAGAATGTTCGTGGGCTTCTTGCAATGGGCTCTGATATTGCCCTTGTAGAGCATATGGGCAATTCTCCCATTGTCAGTGCCATAGACAAGCATCCTCAATGCAGTTGTGTACTTCTAGTTACCAGAGAACCAAATGTCTTCAACGACATCCTTCTCCAAGATGAAGTAGTCATCATAGGCACATCCACCATTGTAGAGGCGATCGAATACAGTTCAGCTCACCCAGAATCAGTGGCGGAGAAAGGACTCGAATAACGCATGAGGGACAAAGTAATCTTCCATCGACATCATATGGCCCTGTGCCCTATGTTGATTCAACACTCGATGTCCCTTGATTGATCCCTTGAAATTGAGAACATGCTCATCCGCATGTTTCGCATCTTTAATGACTGCTTGCATCATGGTCGTTTCATTTCTCATATGTTTCCTCATCTGACGAGGATGAATCAATGAACTCCGTGTAGAAGTACTTCGCGGACGAATCCATCGTGTTTGCTTCAAATTAAACAACAAAAACATCAATAAATTTGGCTATGGCATTTGGCCGAACACTTGTCAGGTGTGGTGTCCGCCACCGACGGCAATGTGCAGGGGCGGACGGTACCTAGGCAGCGGCCAGACCAGGAATGGAAGGGAGGCGTAGGCAAGTAGGGGCTGGCGCCCGGGAGAGTGGCCAAAGTTCAGCAAGGCCTCGGCGGCATGCTGGGTGGTACAACGACGTTGTTGGTTTTAGACTACACAGATAGAGCGCAAGAGGGGGGGGGGGCTAAGTGAGAGGGCGGGCTGCGGGTGGTTTTCACTGGGCCCGGGGTGTCAGATGCCTATGTGGTGGCTGTCCAAACATTCGCAAACCTTTCCTAGCTTTGCTTCTGGTTTGCGGAAATTCAAACGTGCAAACCTGTCTGTTGATGTTTGATGCATGACACAGAATGTCCAAACCACGTGGCTCGAATAGTTTAGCTGCGTTTCGTTGGATGGGCATTGAAGATGCCCTAACTGTGTTAACTCGTTACTTCCCTGGTGCGAGGACTATGGGAGGTGCTCATCAGACTGGCGCATTTGCATTGCACCGAACGCGAGGAACAAACAAAGATGCCGGTATGGCAACATCAAGGGAACACCGGACGTTGCACCTGGGCATCATCATAGATTCATAGGACGAAGAAGACACATCCAACCATGATCGGCATCAGTCCGCCCATCCATCCACCGATTGGACGGCCATAACTGGGATGGGCGTCGACCGTCGAGTGCGGAATGATCGGGCGCGCCATGGGCATTATCGGCGCTGATTCAGCGAAAAGCGAACGTTCAGGAAAGGACCGAGACGGGACGAAACCCAAAAGTTGAGAGCCACCAGTAGTCCATACATGCATGCACGTACCAGGTCAGGTTCCCTGCACCGGGGTCGGGGTCCGACAGCAAACGATCTCCGGAATGATGGATCACACCCGACCCGTGCTCCGCTAAGCCAGCCCGAGCCAATCATGGCGGCTGAAACCGGCATGATTGCGAGTTTAGTCCGTCTTTCTTTTTTCTTTCTGCTTTGCCCGGTGAACGACCGATCATGCATGGTGACATAAAAGGGAGCAGATCTGCGGTCCTTCGAGCACCGCCCGCGGACGGGTCCGGAGCACCTGGACGCCCAGCAATTGGCACAAGCGAAGGCGATTGCATGATTGCATATCTGCATTTCTGCGTGACGGTGATGCCGGCCACATTTCTTGATCGAGTGCGGCACGACGGCTCCAGCTGACGACATGGCAACTTGTGTGTGTGTGTGTGTGTATCATTGAACATCACTGATAATTTCAGCAAAGAAAAAAAAACACTGATAAAGTTCCACTTTTTTAAAAAAGAAGGATGACCCCACCCTATGCATCTCGACACCAAAGCCTAACATCTAAAGTCGGAACCAAGCCTCATACCGGGTCTGGGCACACACACCGGTCCGGCGCACTCTCAGAGGCCGTCGCTGCCGTCTTCCACCGATCCATCTTCAGAGCACGTACTAATGCATCGACTTTGTCAGGCCTGCCGTCGACACCACCACGGCGCCAGACAACGCCATCATCTTGCGCTCGTCCATCAGCACGCGTCCACCACCGAGCCCCCGCTGCTTCATGCCGCCAGGAGACACCGTTCTCGACGTGCCGGATGCCGCGCCGCTCCTCCTTCGCGAACACCACCTGTCGCCACTGGTCTCATCGCCACCGAAGACATGGCCAAAGATCAAGAGGACCGAGCCGCCTCCAGGAACCACCCGAGCTCTCTGCACCACAAGCTCCAACCCACCGCCCAAGACGACACCACCAAGGTGGAAACGAACGTTGTTGCGCCACCGCCGCCCAATCCCGAGGATTTGGGGTTTTCACCAAGGCAAGGTGGAAGAAGGGACTGGAGGAGACGTACCTCAACATCGCTTCAAAGGGGGGATCCGCAGTGGCGGAGACAGGGGACCAGCAGGGGCCTGGCCCCCCTAACATCACTGATTTGTTACCAATTGAAGATGAACAGTGTACAATTTAGAAGAAAATACATGCATTAGTGTAGCTTGGCCCATGTAATCAAAAGTTTGTGTCATTTGGCCCCCGTAATCTTTAATTCCTGGCTCCATCACTGGGGATCCGGCGCCCGCAGCACCACAGATGTCGTGTCCGCCGCCGACGACCAAGGGTTTCCCCTGTACAACCAGTCCAACTCCCACCACGCTAATCGCTAGATCCCATGAAGAGGAACTCGCGGGGGATCGAACCAGCCGGTGGAATGGGCAGCAAGCATCAAGTGGCCGTCTTCGGATCTGGCCATGGGGAAGAACGGGGTATCCCACACCGTGACCACCTCCTCTGTGCCCTCACTGCCCATGCTGCAAGGGCCACAGCCAGCCGCCCTGCGGGCGCCTCCCGCCGCAAGAAGGACGTCACCCTCATCGTCGAAGCCGCTGCCTCGAAGCCGACCTATCGTCACCATCAGGAGCGAATAGGGTAGATCCTCGCCGCCCTCTTCACCAGCGGCTACACGGCAAGCCGACGGCCCCCTCCGGAGGCGACGAGGGAGATGGGGAGGAGGGGAAGGGACAGCGGCGGCTAGGGTTGGGAGCCGCCCGTGTCGCTCTGCAGAGCGACGCAGGGGCCTGATGGTTTTGGAGTCAATGATAAAGTTCCATTTAGAATTACTAATCCTATCCCAAGGCATGGGAGGGAACTCTTTTCTTGCAATAATAGGATGAGCCACTTGCCCTGGTTTGTTGAGATAAGATGAGTAAAATCTTCATTTATTTGGGGCTCTCCAGCTACTGTGGAACAGTAGGGTACACACTACACACAGAGAGGCAAACTTTTTGCCACACAAGACATGGATGGAACTATACCAGCTGTCTTTCTTTACTTCTCATACACACATCTACAATCAGCAAGACTGACAAATCTGCTAACCAATATATACTGAAAGACTCGAGGATGATAAAGAACATCTCACCAAGCATTTCATTTGGGCAATACAACTGCTACCATCTATCCATGCCAAGAACCAAAAAAAGAACGGTTAGTGTTGTATACTGCTAACATGTACAGGGCCTACAACCTCGGTCCTCAGAACAGCGTCAGGGACCGAGGTTTCGAGAAAATGTTGAGCTTCCTCTGGAAAAAACCAGATGACTTCGACGCTGGCCGCCTGTGAATCGGGCTCTCGGTGGGAGGATCCTCTATCACGTCGGCGGCGGACGCCACTTCTTGGGAACAGGAGTTGTTGAGCTCGCTTTGCCTCATGTCCCTCAGAAGATTCAGTAGCTTGAACGAGCAGCTCTTCGCTTCATCGATCCCGTTCACCGACAGGTCCACGAGGGCGGGGATTACGCCCTCCTTCATCACCTGGGAACAATCCTCCACGCTACGGGAACATATTGCCAGAAGGATTATCACCGCAAGTTCTCGTTCTTTAGGGCTTCCTGTGTCTAGATACTCTGCAATGGAACCAAGACATCGGTCTGTTCTGGTAATAAGCACCATAGCTTCTTCCATGTCGCATAAGTTCCGCAAAATCTCCAAACAGCACTCGACGAAGCTTCCTTCTGCCAAAATGGGAACCAGCTTTGAGATTATTCCCAGTGAAATCAGCTCTGACTTCACATCAGCATCGGATGAAAGATCACAGATAATCTTCAAGGGAAGCTCAAGGCCCTCGATATCTTCAGGTGCCAATATGGCCAAAACTGGAGGAGTGACAACAGAGGCCATCTGACGGGATTGCTGATGACTCAGGTGTTGAATCAGTTCATGGAGTACCAACAAAGCTTCAGTTTTTAGCTCCGAACCGAGGAAGGACGTGATAAGACGGAATGCTTCTTCATCCATGGATGGAATCTTAGCCCTGCAACTCAAACAATAGTGTCTTTGAGAATGCTATCACAAGACCTGAGATACGCACAAAACTAGTAGAATAGATAGATAAATGTAGTATTGCCTGAACCCCAATCTAAATTAATGAAAGGGTGATGTGGATTAGTCAGAGAAGATTGATTCTCTTACCTGCTGTTGGAAAGGAAATTAAGAAAAAAATGTAATCCAGCTTGTTGAGCTTTCATACTGTAGCTGCTGCTATCATTTCTCAAGAATTCGAGGAATGCTTCTACAAATCCATGGGACGCCATAGCCCAGGAAACATCATCGTCATCGTGAAGAATGTTCTTCAGATCTTTAATGGAGCTTCCTTGTATTTCTAATGGGAGCTTGGACAGCTCGCAGAAGAACGTCAGGAACATGCCCTGGTTGAAGTTGTGGAATGACAGATGCTTCTGATAGTCTGCACTCCAAGAGAACTGAGAAAAACTATCCTTCGGCTCCTCCATATCTTTCACATGGGAGGAATCTGAGACATAACTGGCATCAGAAAATGCGACAGATGAACTGCTGTGGTCAATCACAAAATTCCTGCCATTCCCAGCAATCAGAGGCACTGACACATTGTGCAAACTTGACATAGAGTGACCATGCAATTGCTCTGGCAAATAACTGTAGGAATCTTTGCTTGGAAGGAAATCTGAGATTGTGAAACCATGCTCTCTGCACCAATTGCAAATGAGATCCCTCATGCAAGTATTAGGAATCATCGCAAAGTTTTCTAGCTTTTTTTGTGTCTTGGGACAAGTGTTGTATCCCTCACTGAACCATTTCTCAATATATTCTCTTTCATAAGTCTGTCCAGATGTTATTATCACAGGATCATGCATTAGCTTTGTTGATATTGGGCAACAGAACTCTGTAGGTGGTGTGGTTTCTCCAGACATACTACTCTGATACTCATATCCCTGGAAGTATGTTGGCTTGTCGCACTTTTCAGGAGTACTGGCATCGCTTGCAAGACTTAAGCTTGGACTCAAAGACTTGCTTTCAGATTGTAAATTTTCATTCCGCTCACCAGTGTCTGGTTTGACGTTCTTTCCATACTTTGTAACAAGATGTAGGAGAAACTTAAGAACCTGCTCCTTTTTTGCATCAGTACCAGTAATCTTATCGAGCAGTTTCCTGATCGCTCTTCTTTCAATTAAGATAGCTTTAGGAGATGTCAGGTTTAACTTTGAAGCTGCCTGCATGAATGTCTGAAGTAGAAGTTCTTCAGTTGCATCAGATTGCCGAAGCATCTCTAAAATTGATTTGCCAGCCTCTTGTTCCAGTGGATCAACAGAAAATTTTACATCTCGGAGATCATTGTGGACCTCAGCAATCTGTGTTACAAGCGAAGTATACACAATCAATCAAAGCAAAAATACAGTGAAGATGCTGTCATAAGAGTGCCTGAGATTGTGATAAGCAATACCAATAGGGACTATGGATATCCACTAATCCTATACATTTCCCACAACCAATCAATCAAAGCAAAAATAATAGTGAAGATGCTACCATAAGAACGCCTGAAATTGCATGATAAGCAACACTGAGAGGGATTATGCTATATTTATCCTAGCATGAATTGAGTTGATGACAAAATAAAAGAGTAAAACATCATAATAAATCAACTAACCTGATTAGCTAATACTGTTGGGACCATATTCTGAATCAGGAAGAGACTCCGTTTAAGTGCGTCTCTGACCCTTTCACACCGTAATAAAATCGCCTCTCCAGTAATTGCCTGAAACATAAATATCCAAAATCATCAAATAATCCTTCCAAAAGCACCAAATAATCACAACAAAGGATCCAAGAATCAATAATAAATTTAGGATGTTAGAATCTTGAGTTTCCCATCAACACAGGAATAACATACCAAGTAGAGTTTACTACATTCGATGCAGTGCTGAGTTATGAGTCTTCCTTTCTCAACTATATGGTATAAGTTGCACAATTCCTGTATTCCTGCTCTACATCCTGGCCGAGCTGCCTCAATTGATGGAAGAATAGAGGAGATTTTATCTAGCATCATAGTCAGCTCACTGCACAATGAGCTGTGAACCTAACAAAAGCAAAACAATTCATATAAATGCATACACAGAGATTTAGGTACACGAAGATGAAACTGAAAGAACAATGAATGTCACCCTCACATGACTTCTATGACATAAAAAAAAACAGCATGATTTCCCCGCCATATGCGAGAGGGTTTCATCTTGCATAATAAAGGCATATAACCAAATGCCCCATGCCTGAATGAAAAGTAGAATGGTTGCAAAAATGGAGAGGTAATTCAGTATTCCACCTTTGGACAAGAGTTACGCCGTGATAAACCCGTGTTCGCCATCGACAAAGAGTGACCGCCAATCTTAATCTTAAGGGCCTTGAACTGTCCAACACAGAAGATAACAATGTCAGGAAAATGCTGTGAATCAAGTCATGGAAATTCAACCATATCATGACGCTGAAGAATGATAAGTTGTTAAGATAAAATAAAATTCAATATGTGCTTGTGATGTATGCAATTTACCAAAGCTATCAAACGAAACAATAGTCCAGTCAATGCAGATGTCAAATCTATATGGTATGGTGGTGGATTGTTGCATCAAAGGAACATTTTTCACCATGCATTTTTTTTTCTGAATACTTTGTCCTTATCAGAATTAGATAATTCAGTAAGTGTTTATCACAACAACTTTATAGTAGCTATCCATTTTCATAACTATGCAGGGTGCGTGTGCTATGGTCAAAACTATCAAAGCAAACTCCCCTTACACTTCGCATGTCATCAGGGTACCAAGACATGTCATCAGTAACAGACAGGATATGCCCTAGCCCAACTCCCAGTGTCCCAGCCTAGCCAATAAAAAAGTCAACTGATTGGTCAAAATACGGCTTGAACAACCACCATTATTGAAAGTCAACAGATTGGTCCGCAGCCGGTCTTTTTTGTTCCTTCAACAACCATGCAATAAAATAAGAACGAACCAAGTTGATTCTAGGCCAGTAGACCGTTTCACCCCTCCGCCTTACACAATTGGTTGAAGAAATCAAATCACGGGATAAGAGCAGGAATAAACAAACAAGACATAGTCTGAATTTCAAAGGGTGCCGATGGGTGCGTACATGACAAACTACCAGTCGTATCTATCAGCTAAGCAAACATACTTGTTGCAACTGCTAAAGCTTGCCGCAAGAATGGGGAAAGGAGAATGGAGTTTTGCAAGAATCCATTGATCAGTTGGTCTAGTATTGTACTAGTATCAAGTATCAATATCGACCCAACCCGCATGAGGCACGGACCCCAACCTCCCCGGCCATTAGCGCAAAGTGGAAAGCAGTGGAAGGGGAAGAGCAACATAAAAAATTAGCCCCTTTGGGTGAAAAGGAGTGGACCTAAACGGTGCAAACAAAAAGAAACTGATAAAAAGGATCGAGTGTTGTGTTCCCGGGGATGGAAGAACAGGACAGGACCAGCCGACGATTACTAACTCGATCAAAAAGTGATTATTGTTCGTGGAAATGGCACCAAATCCCTCCGGATCATTAACCAGAGAGATACACACACAAGGGGCTACAATCAATCAAGCATCAGCATAGCAGCATAACCAGATGGAATGGAATCAGGCTGGAAGGCAGACGAGGCAACCAACCTGCTCGCGCGGGAAGAACGAGAAAGCAAAGAACCTCCTCCTCCTCCTCCTCGTTGCTGTTGCCCCTCGACAGGGGAACAGAGGGGATTGATGCTTGATAGAAGAGAACCCTGCTGCCTCCTGCAACCACAGAGGCGAGCGGAACGAATCAACCGGACGTCCTCCCTCGCGAGGCCGCAACAAGCGGAGCAAGAGCGACAGAGGGTCGTGGAGCGGGGGCGGGAGAGGGGGAGGGATCGAATCAAACCAACCTCCGCAGCGCAAGAACGGCGACCCTCCGGCGGCTCACCGAGCCATGGAAGAAGGGTGGATAGACGGATGGATGGGTCCTTGGATTTCGGTGCCGCGAGGGGGTGGGGGTTGGAGGATGGAAGGGTGTGGGCTATGGAGTACGGAGGTGTCTGTTCCCTGGTGTATAGAGGGAGGGAGACGGATAAAGGCGGCGCGGGGTGGGGCGGGGTGGGGTGGGGGAGGAGGATGGGGGAAGGGGGCGGCGAGACAGAGAGAGCGAGGGAGAAAGGAATAGTGGAAATGATGGGCACACCACCACCACCCCCACCACCTGCACGCACCCATAGCGCGCGCACCAGGCGGTACAATATTCCTCCTCTCACCCGGTCCCGCGCTCGGGCTCGTGCCGGTTTTTTCCACCATGACCCGCGCGCTGCCCCTGCTTTTCCATCGAAAAAAGTCCATTTTAAATCTTGATCTTGTAGAGGTTCGGCGAATCAAACCCCAACCTCCAAATCCCTGTCGTTCGCACCCTGAACTGACTAATCCCGGTCTAAATTGAACCTGACAGTGGTTTTAGGCTAGAAAACGCTGACGTGGCAAGGATTAAGCAGGGTTGCTTTTCTGACTGGTGGGCCAAGCACAGTGCCGTGGCTTTCTAGCTTTAAGTGTGCGCGTGGTCGAACAGAAGGGCGCGGTGGCGATTTGGGGTTAGGGTTCTTCATAGCTGGGCGGCGGCGGTGATTCGCAAAGCTGGTCGGCGATCCACGGCGACGGTGATGTCGTGGGGTTCTTCTGCTCCCGGATTCCGTCGAGCCAGCGGAAGGAGGGAGTCGGAAAGTAGGTCGCCGGTGCGGTACAGGGAGGATGCAATGGCATGCGAGCCGCCCAAGCTCTGCCATTGCAATCCGCGACTGAAGGCACCCAGATGGATCTCCTGGAGCCGTCAAAATCCTGGCAGGAGGTACTACGCTTGCGTGAATGCACTGGTGAGGATTGTTTGTTCGGTTTTCTTTTCATTTCTACCCCTCTGCTCCAGACTTCTCTGAATTTTTATTTTGGACAAATGGGCAGAGTGGTGGTTGTGGCTATGTTGAATGGCATGATGATCCACTCCCACAGTTCTTCAGTGAGTTGATTGGTGATTTGCGTGATGAAGTCTGGAGATTGAAGGGTCAAGCAATTGGGCATCGGTCTGAAGATGCAAATGCAGTTTCCCCAATGTCTGAAGATCAATCTGAAAGAGAAGGCATGATGCTTTTGTCCCTGCAAGCACAACTGAAAGAGAAGAATGCAGAGATAGATGCACTGAAGATCAAATATATGAATGTGGTGTTTGTTTTCATGGTGTTTGTGCTAGGTTTAGTGGTAGGGAAAATGGTACTGAACTGAGTTGTTCAGTTAGTAGTTCTCTGGCAATGCTGCCTTTTGTGTTGAAATGATGCAAACATGTCCTTTTGCTCTGAAATTTGTGATGTGGCAATGCTGCCATTTGTGTTCAAATGATGCAAACCTATCCTTTTAAATGAAAAATGTGATCTGGCACTGCTGCCATTTGTGTTGAAATGATGCTATGTTGAAATCTGAAATGTTGTCACCAATGTTGAAATTATCCTGGCTTTTGTATATGTTCTGGCATTTGTAATGCTGCCATTTGTATATGTTCTGGCATTTCTATATGCTCTGGCATTTGTATATGCAAAAATTGAACAAGATAATGAACAAGAAAATAAAAGAAGCACAATTGCCAAAAGAAGTTTTCACTGATCATGAACAAGATAAGCCACTGGGCATTTGGAGACAATATTTCAAGGTCTAGTGAACATTATCCAAAAGAGCACACTGTTTGCAAAGTTACATCAGTGCAACAATAACAAAAGGAGATGCAGCAGTTCCTTGAGCAAGTGAAAAAACAAAGGTCTAGTACATCAGCAACTTAGTAGTTCCCTGAGCAAGTGAAATAAGATAAGCTTGGCATTGCAGATGCAGCAGTTCTTTTCCCCCTTTTTGCTCCAGTTCCTCTCCCTCTTGATGAACTTGATGTAGCTGCTGGAGGATGCACTGAGGATGGCCCAGATTCTGATGTTGCAGCTCTCTTCCTTGGAGGCTTGAAAGATGTTGCAGCTCCAGTTCCTCTCCCTCTTGCTGCAGTTGATCTAGCTGGTGGTGGTGCTGGTGCTGCTTGAGGAGTTGATCTAGCTGGTGGTGCTTGGGGAGTTGATGCAGTACCACCAGCAGTAGTACTTTGAGGTCCCTGAAAAGAATACAATGTAATTCTGGAAAAGCAGTTTCATAATGGAAAAGCAATTAAATCAGGGAGAAATATAATACAATGTAATACCTCAAATGTTTTCTTCATTTTCTTTGCTAGATGTGCATTCTTCCTCTTGCCTTTCTCAGGATTCTTCTTGCATCCTGACTTGTTATGTCCTGGATTTCCACACATGGAACACTTCATAATGATGCCATGCTTGCTCATTTTCTTCCCCTTTGGTTTCTCCTGTTCTTCTCTCTTCCTATCATTCTTTCTTGGCCTTCCTGGCATTTTCATCCTCACATAATCAGGTGCTACAAGCCTAGGATTTTGTGACACTGGCCACATCTCCTCACCTTCCACAGGCTGCAAGCAGTGCTCATATATTATGTTGAACACCTCAACAGAATAGCAAGGATTAATAAAATCATCAATTTGCTTCTGGCATTTGTATATTGCACTGATTGCATGGTGGCAAGGAAGCCCTGCTAGCTGAAAGTACCCACATGAGCATGTTCTTTTGTCAAGATTGACTGTGTATTGCCTTCCCCTCCCATTGATTTGCTTAACCTCAAAACCATCTTCTCCATTCCACAGCACCTCAAGCCACTGGGTCATTGCAATACTTTTTTTCAGCTTCTTAAATATGGCAGGGCATATTTGTTGGGGAACGTAGCAGAAATTCAAAATTTTCCTACGTGTCACCAAGATCTATCTATGGAGAGACCAGCAACGAGTAGAAAGAGAATGCATCTACATACCCTTGTAGATCGCTAAGCGGAAGCGTTCAAGTGAACGGGGTTGATGGACTCGTACTCGTCGTGATTCAAATCACCGATGATCAAGTGCCGAACGCACGGCACCTCCGCGTTCAACACACATACAGCCCGGTGACGTCTCCCAAGCCTTGATCCAGCAAGGAGAGAGGGAGAGGTTGAGGAAGACTCCATCCAGCAGCAGCACAACGGCGTGGTGGTGGTGGAGGAGCGTGGCAATCCTGCAGGGCTTCGCCAAGCACTGCGGGAGAGGAGGAGTACTTGTGAGAGGGGGAGGGCTGCACCAGAACTTCGTCTATAGCTCCCATGCGCCTCCCCACTATATATAGGGGTGGAGGGGCTGGTTTCTTGCCCTCCAAGTCCATTGGGGCGTTGGCCAAGGTGGGAGGAAAGAAATCTCATTATTTCCTTCCCCACCGATTGTTATCCCCCCTTTTTAGGGATCTTGATCTTATCCCTTCGGGATATGATCTTATTCCTTCTAAGGGGGGATCTTGGTGCGCCTTGACCAGGGGTGTGGGGCCTTGCCCCCACTACCCACGTCCATGTGGGCCCCCCCATGCAGGTGGGCCCCACTCCGGAACCTTCTAGAACCTTCCCGGTACAATACCGAAAAATGCCGCACATTTTCCGGTGGCCAAAATAGAACTTCCCATATATAAATCTTTACCTCCGGACCATTCCGGAACTCCTCGTGACGTCCGGGATCTCATCCGGGACTCCGAACAACATTCGGTAACCACATACAAACTTCCTTTATAACCCTAGCGTCATCGAACCTTAAGTGTGTAGACCCTACGGGTTCGGGAGACATGTAGACATGACCGAGACGTTCTCCGGTCAATAACCAACAGCGGGATCTGGATACCCATGATGGCTCCCACATGTTCCACGATGATCTCATCGGATGAACCACGATGTCAAGGACTTAATCAATCCCGTATTCAATTCCCTTTGTCTATCGGTATGTTACTTGCCCGAGATTCGATCGTCGGTATCCAATACCTTGTTCAATCTCGTTACCGGCAAGTCACTTTACTCGTTCCGTAACACATCATCCCGTGATCAACTCCTTGGTCACATTGCGCATATGATGATGTCCTACCGAGTGGGCCCAGAGATACCTCTCCGTTTACACGTAGTGACAAATCCCAGTCTCGATCCGCATAAAACAATATATACTTTCGGAGATACCTGTAGTGCACCTTTATAGTCACCCAGTTACGTTGTGACGTTTGATACACCCAAAGCACTCCTACGGTATCCAGGAGTTACACGCTCTCATGGTCGAAGGAAGAGATACTTGACATTGGCAAAGCTCTAGCAAATGAACTACACGATCTTTTGTGCTAGTCTTAGGATTGGGTCTTGTCCATCACATCATTCTCCTAATGATGTGATCCCGTTATCAACGACATCCAATGTCCATAGCCAGGAAACCATGACTATCTGTTGATCACAACGAGCTAGTCAACTAGAGGCTCACTAGGGACATATTGTGGTCTATGTATTCACACGTGTATTACGATTTCCGGATAATACAGTTATAGCATGAATAAAAGACAATTATCATGAACAAGGAAATATAATAATAATACTTTTATTATTGCCTCTAGGGCATATTTCCAACAGTCTCACACTTGCACTAGAGTCAATAATCTAGTTCACATCGCCATGTGATTAACACTCACAGGTCACATCGCCATGTGACTAATACCCAAGAGTTTACTAGAGTCAGTAGTCTAGTTCACATCACTATGTGATTAACACTCAATGAGTTTTATGTTTGATCATGTTGCTTGTGAGAGAGGTTTTAGTCAACGGGTCTGAACCTTTCAGATCCGTGTGTGCTTTACAAATCTCTATGTCATCTCCTAGATGCAGCTACCACGCTCTATTTGGAGCTATTCCAAACAACTGTTCTACTTGGAGCTATTCTAAATTATTGCTCCATTATATGTATCCGGTCTCTCTACTCAGAGCTATCCGGATAGGTGTCAAGCTTGCATCGTCGTAACCTTTACGACGAACTCTTTTACCACCTCCATAATCGAGAAAATTCCTTAGTCCACTAGTTACTAAGGATAACTTTGACCGCTGTCCTGTGAGCCATTCTTGGATCACTCTTGTACCCCTTGACTGACTCATGGCAAGGCACACTTCAGGTGCGATACACAGCATAGCATACTGAAGAGCCTACGTCTTAAGCATAGGGGACGACCTTCGTCCTTTCTCTCTATTCTGCCATGGTCGAGCTTTAAGTCTTAACTTCGTACCATACAACTCAGGCAAGAACTCCTTCTTTGACTGGTCCATCTTGAACACCTTCAAGATCATGTCAAGGTATGTGCTCATTTGAAAGTATTATTAAGCATTTTGATCTATCCTTATAGATCTTGATGCTCAATGTTCAAGTAGCTTAATCCAGGCTTTCCATTGAAAAACACTTTCAAAATAACCCTATATGCTTTCCAGAAATTCTACGTCATTTCTGATCAACAATATGTCAACAACATATACTCATCAGAAATTCTATAGTGCTCCCACTCACTTCTTTGGAAATACAAGTTTCTCATAAACTTTGTACAAACCCAAAATTTTTGATCATCATCAAAGCATACATTCCAACTCCGAGATGCTCACTCCAGTCCTTAGAAGGATTGCTGGAGCTTTGCATACTTATTAGCATCTTTCGGGATTGACAAAACCTTCCGGTTGTATCACATACAACCTTTCCTCATTAAAATCGTCGAGGAAACAATGTTTTGACATCCTATCTGCAAGATTTCATAAATAATGCAGTAATCGCTAATATAATTCCAACAGACTCTTAGCATCGCTACGAGTGAGAAAATCTCATCGTAGTCAACTCCTTGAACTTGTCGAAAAACATCTTAACGACAAGTCGAGCTTTCTTAATGGTGACATTTACCATCATTGTCCGTCTTCCTTTTGAAATCCATCTGTACTCATTAGCCTTACGACCATCGAGCCGTTCTGCCAAAGTCTACACTTTGTTTTCATACATGGATCCTCTCTCGGATTTTATGGCCTCAAGCCATTTATTGGAATCCGGGCCCACCATTGCTTCTCCATAGCTCGTAGGTTCATTGTTGTCTAGCAACATGACTTCCAAGACAGGATTACCGTACCACTCTGAAGTAGTACGTATCCTTGTCACCCTATGAGGTACGGCAGTGATTTGATCCGAAACTTCATGATCAATATCATAAGCTTCCACTTCAATTGGTGTAGGTGCCACATGAACAACTTCCTGTGCCCTGATACACACTGGTTGAAGTGATGGTTCAATAACCATATCAAGTCTCCACCATCCTCCCACTCAACTCTTTCGAGAGAAACCTTTCCTTGAGAAAGGACCCGATTCAAGAAAACAATCCATATTGCTTTCGGATCTGAATTAGGAGGTATACCCAACTGTTTTGGGTGTCCTATGAAGATGTATTTTATCCGCTTTGGGTTCGAGCTTATCAATCCTGAAACTTTTTCACATAAGCGTCGCAGCCCCAAACCTTTAAGAAACGATAACTTAGGTTTCTCTAAACCATAATTCATACGGTGTCATCTCATCGGAATTACGTGGTGCCCTATTTAAAGTGAATGTGGTTGTCTCTAATGCCTAACCCATGAACGATAGTGGTAATTCGATAAGAGACATCATGGTACGCACCATATCCAATAGGGTGCAACTTGATGTTCGGACACACCATCACACTATGGTGTTCCAGGCGGTATTAATTGCGAAACAATTTCCACAATGTCTTAATTGTGTGCCAAAACTCGTAACTCAGATATTCATCTCTATGATCATATCATAGACATTTTATCCTCTTGTCACAATGATCTTCTACTTCACTCTGAAATTACTTGAACCATTCAATAATTCAGACTTGTGTTTCATCAAGTAAATATTCTCAACATCTACTCGAATCATCTGTGAAGTAAGAACATAACGATATTCACTGCATGCCTCAGCACTCATTGGACTGCACACATCAAAATGTGTTACTTCCAACAAGTTGCTATCTTGTTCCATCTTACTAAAAACGAGGCTTTTCAGTCATCTTGCCCATGTGGTATGATTTGCATATCTCAAGTGATTCAAAATCAAGTGAGTCCAAACGATCCATCTGCATGGAGTTTCTTCATGCGTATACACCAATAGACATGGTTCGCATGTCTCAAACTTTTCAAAAACGAGTGAGTCCAAAGATCCATCAACATGGAGCTTCTTCATGCGTTTTAAACCAATATGACTTACATGGCAGTGCCACCAGTAAGTGGTACTATCATTACTATCTTTTGGCATGAAAATGTGTATCACCACGATCGAGATTCAATAAACCATTTTTAGGTGCAAGACCACTGAAGGTATTATTCACATAAATAGAGTAACTATTATTCTCCTTAAATGAATAACCGTATTGCAATAGTCATAATCCAATCATGTCTATGCTCTACGCAAACACCAAATAACAATTATTCAGGTTTTAACACCAATCTCGATGGTAGAGGGAGCGTGCGATGCTTGATCATATCAACATTGGAAACATTTCCAACACATATCGTCAGCTCACCTTTAGCTAGTCTCTGTTTATTCCGTAGCTTTTATTTCGAGTTACTAACACTTAGCAACCGAACCGGTATCTAATACCCTGGTGCTACTAGGAGTACTAGTAAAGTACACATCAACACAATGTATATCCAATATACTTCTATCGACCTTGCCAGCCTTCTCATCTACCAAGTATCTAGGGTAATTCTGCTCCAGTGGCTGTTCCCTTTATTACAGAAGCACTTAGTCTCGGGTTTGGGTTCAACCTTGGGTTTCTTCACTAGAGCAGCAGCTGAATTGCCGTTTCATGAAGTATCCCTTCTTGCCCTTGCCCTTCTTGAAACTAGTGGTTTCACCAACCATCAACAATTGATGCTCCTTCTTGATTTCTACTTTCGCGGTGTCAAACATCACGAATATTTCAAGGATCATCATATCTATCCCTGATATGTTATAGTTCATCACGAAGCTCTAGCAACTTGGTGGCAATGACTTTGGGGAAACATCACTATCTCATCTGGAGGATCAACTCCCACTCGATTCAAGTGATTGTTGTGCTCAGACAATCTGAGCACAAGCTCAACGATTGAGCTTTTCTCCCTTAGTTTGCAGGCTAAGAAAATCGTCGGAGGTCTTATACCTCTTGACGTGGGCACGAGCCTGAAATCCCAATTTCAGCCCTCGAAACATCTCATATGTTCCGCGACGTTCCGAAAACGTCTTTGGTGCCTCTACTTAAACCATTTAATTGAACTATCACGTAGTTATCAAAACGTGTATGTCCGATGTTCGCAACATCGACAAACGACATTGGGGTTCAGCACACTGAGCGGTGCATTAAGGACATAAGCTTTCTACTGATCGCATAATCGCTACTATCAACTTTCAACTATATTTTCTCTAGGAACATATCTAAACAGTGGAACTAAAGCGCGAGCTTACGACATAATTTGCAAAAGGTCTTTTGACTATGTTCAGGATAATTAAGTTCATCTTATGAACTCCCACTTAGATAGACATCCCTCTGGTCATCTAAGTGATCACATGATCCGAGTCAACTAGGCCGTGTCCGATCATCACGTGAGACGGACTAGTCATCATCGGTGAACATCTTCATGTTGATCGTATCTACCATATGACTCATGCTCGAACTTTCGGTCTCCGTGTTCCGAGGCCATGTCTGCACATGCTAGGCTCGTCAAGTTAACCCTAAGTGTTTTCGCTGTGTAAAACTGTCTTACACCCGTTGTATGTGAACGTAAGAATCCATCACACCCGATCATCACGTGGTGCTTAGAAGCGACGAACTGTAGCAACGGTGCACAGTTAGGGGAGAACACTTCTTGAAATTTTGTAAGGGATCATCTTATTTACTACCGTCGTCCTAAGCAAACAAGATGCATAAACATGATAAACATCATATGCAATCAAATAGTGACATGATATGGCCAATATCATTTTGCTCCTTTTGATCTTCATCTTCGGGGCTCCATGATCATCATCGTCACCGGCACGACACCATGATCTCCATCATCATGATCTCCATCATCGTGTCTTCATGAAGTTGTCACGCCAACGACTACTTCTACTTCTATGACTAACGCGTTTAGCAATAAAGTAAAGTAGTTTACATGGCGTTCTTCAATGACACGCAGGTCATACAATAAATAAAGACAACTCCTATGGCTCCTACCGGTTGTCATACTCATCGACATGCAAGTCGTGAATCCTATTACAAGAACATGATCAATCTCATACATCACATATCATTCATCACATTCTTCTTGGCCATATCACATCACATAGCATACCCTGCAAAAACAAGTTAGACGTCCTCTAATTGTTGTTGCATGTTTTACGTGGCTGCTATGGGTTTCTAGCAAGAACGTTTCTTACCTACGCAAGACCACAACGTGATATGCCAATTGCTATTTACCTTTCATAAGGACCCTTTTCATCGAATCCGTTCCGACTAAAGTGGGAGAGACTGGCACCCGCTAGCCACCTTATGCACCAAGTGCATGTCAATCGGTGGAACCTGTCTCACGTAAGAGTACGTGTAAGGTCGGTCCGGGCCGCTTCATCCCACAATACCGTCGAAACAAGATTGGACTAGTAACGGTAAGCATATTGAACAACATCAACGCCCACAACTACTTTGTGTTCTACTCGTGCAAAGAATCTACGCAATAGACCTAGCTCATGATGCCACTGTTGGGGAACGTAGCAGAAATTCAAAATTTTCCTACGTGTCACCAAGATCTATCTATGGAGAGACCAGCAACGAGTAGAAAGAGAATGCATCTACATACCCTTGTAGATCGCTAAGCGGAAGCGTTCAAGTGAACGGGGTTGATGGAGTCGTACTCGTCGTGATTCAAATCACCGATGATCAAGTGCCGAACGCACGGCACCTCCGCGTTCAACACACATACATCCCAGTGACGTCTCCCAAGCCTTGATCCAGCAAGGAGAGAGGGAGAGGTTGAGGAAGACTCCATCCAGCAGCAGCACAACGGCGTGGTGGTGGTGGAGGAGCGTGGCAATCCTGTAGGGCTTCTCCAAGCACTGCGGGAGAGGAGGAGTACTTGTGAGAGGGGGAGGGCTGCACCAGAACTTTGTCTATAGCTCCCATGCGCCTCCCCACTATATATAGGGGTGGAGGGGCTGGTTTCTTGCCCTCCAAGTCCATTGGGGCGTTGGCCAAGGTGGGAGGAAAGAAATCTCATTATTTCCTTCCCCACCGATTGTTATCCCCCCTTTTTAGGGATCTTGATCTTATCCCTTCGGGATATGATCTTATTCCTTCTAAGGGGGGATCTTGGTGCGCCTTGACCAGGGGTGTGGGGCCTTGCCCCCACTACCCACGTCCATGTGGGCCCCCCCATGCAGGTGGGCCCCACTCCGGAACCTTCTAGAACCTTCCCGGTACAATACCGAAAAATCCCGCACATTTTCCGGTGGCCAAAATAGGACTTCCCATATATAAATCTTTACCTCCGGACCATTCCGGAACTCCTCGTGACGTCCGGGATCTCATCCGGGACTCCGAACAACATTCGGTAACCACATACAAACTTCCTTTATAACCCTAGCATCATCGAACCTTAAGTGTGTAGACCCTATGGGTTCGGGAGACATGTAGACATGACCGAGACGTTCTCCGGTCAATAACCAACAGTGGGATCTGGATACCCATGATGGCTCCCACATGTTCCACGATGATCTCATCGGATGAACCACGATGTCAAGGACTTAATCAATCCCGTATTCAATTCCCTTTGTCTATCGGTATGTTACTTGCCCGAGATTCGATCGTCGGTATCCAATACCTTGTTCAATCTCGTTACCGGCAAGTCACTTTACTCGTTCCGTAACACATCATCCCGTGATCAACTCCTTGGTCACATTGCGCATATGATGATGTCCTACCGAGTGGGCCCAGAGATACCTCTCCGTTTACACGGAGTGACAAATCCCAGTCTCGATCCGCATAAAACAATAGATACTTTCGGAGATACCTGTAGTGCACCTTTATAGTCACCCAGTTACGTTATGACGTTTGATACACCCAAAGCACTCCTACGGTATCCAGGAGTTACACGCTCTCATGGTCGAAGGAAGAGATACTTGACATTGGCAAAGCTCTAGCAAATGAACTACACGATCTTTTGTGCTAGTCTTAGGATTGGGTCTTGTCCATCACATCATTCTCCTAATGATGTGATCCCGTTATCAACGACATCCAATGTCCATAGCCAGGAAACCATGACTATCTGTTGATCACAATGAGCTAGTCAACTAGAGGCTCACTAGGGACATATTGTGGTCTATGTATTCACACGTGTATTACGATTTCCGGATAATACAGTTATAGCATGAATAAAAGACAATTATCATGAACAAGGAAATATAATAATAATACTTTTATTATTGCCTCTAGGGCATATTTCCAACAAACACTTCTTGAAATTTTGTAAGGGATCATCTTATTTACTACCGTCGTCCTAAGTAAACAAGATGCATAATCATAATAAACATCACATGCAATCAAATAGTGACATGATATGGCCAATATCATTTTGCTCCTTTTGATCTTCATCTTCGGGGCTCCATGATCATCATCGTCACCGGCATGACACCATGATCTCCATCATCATGATCTCCATCATCGTGTCTTCATGAAGTTGTCACGCCAACGACTACTTCTACTTCTATGGCTAACGCGTTTAGCAATAAAGTAAAGTAAGTTACATGGCGTTCTTCAATGACACGCAGGTCATACAATAAATTAAGACAACTCCTATGGCTCCTGCCGGTTGTCATACTCATCGACATGCAAGTCGTGAATCCTATTACAAGAACATGATCAATCTCATACATCACATATATCATTCATCACATCCTTTTGGCCATATCACATCACATAGCATACCCTGCAAAAACAAGTTAGACGTCCTCTAATTGTTGTTTGCATGTTTTATGTGGCTGCTATGGGTTTCTAGCAAGAACGTTTCTTACCTACGCAAAACCACAACGTGATATGCCAATTGCTATTTACCCTTCATAAGGACCCTTTTCATCGAATCCGTTCCGACTAAAGTGGGAGAGACTGGCACCCGCTAGCCACCTTATGCACCAAGTGCATGTCAATCGGTGGAACCTGTCTCACGTAAGAGTACGTGTAAGGTCGGTCCAGGCCGCTTCATCCCACAATACCGTCGAAACAAGATTGGACTAGTAACGGTAAGCATATTGAACAACATCAACGCCCACAACTACTTTGTGTTCTACTCGTGCAAAGAATCTACGCAATAGACCTAGCTCATGATGCCACTGTTGGGGAACGTAGCAGAAATTCAAAATTTTCCTACGTGTCACCAAGATCTATCTATGGAGAAACCAGCAACGAGTAGAAGGAGAGTGCATCTACATACCCTTGTAGATCGCTAAGCGGAAGCGTTCAAGTGAACGGGGTTGATGGAGTCGTACTCGTCGTGATTCAAATCACCGATGATCAAGTGCCGAACGCACGGCACCTCCGCGTTCAACACACGTACAGCCCGGTGACGTCTCCCACGCCTTGATCCAGCAAGGAGAGAGGGAGAGGTTGAGGAAGACTCCATCCAACAGCAGCACAACGGCGTGGTGGTGGTGGAGGAGCGTGGCAATCCAGCAGGGCTTCGCCAAGCACCATGGGAGAGGAGGAGTAGGAAGAGAGGTAGGGTTGTGCCAGAACTTCGTCTATAGCTCCCATGCGCCTCCCCACTATATATAGGGGTGGAGGGGCTGGTTTCTTGCCCTCCAAGTCCATTGGGGCGTTGGCCAAGGTGGGAGGAAAGAAATCTCATTATTTCCTTCCCCACCGATTGTTATCCCCCCTTTTTAGGGATCTTGATCTTATCCCTTCGGGATATGATCTTATTCCTTCTAAGGGGGGATCTTGGTGCGCCTTGACCAGGGGTGTGGGGCCTTGCCCCCACTACCCACGTCCATGTGGGTCCCCCCATGCATGTGGGCCCCACTCCGGAACCTTCTAGAACCTTCCCGGTACAATACCGAAAAATCCCGAACATTTTCCGGTGGCCAAAATAGGACTTCCCATATATAAATCTTTACCTCCGGACCATTCCGGAACTCCTCGTGACGTCCGGGATCTCATCCGGGACTCCGAACAACATTCGGTAACCACATACAAACTTCCTTTATAACCCTAGCGTCATCGAACCTTAAGTGTGTAGACCCTACGGGTTCGGGAGACATGTAGACATGACCGAGACGTTCTCCGGTCAATAACCAACAGCGGGATCTGGATACCCATGATGGCTCCCACATGTTCCACGATGATCTCATCGGATGAACCACGATGTCAAGGACTTAATCAATCCCGTATTCAATTCCCTTTGTCTATCGGTATGTTACTTGCCCGAGATTCGATCGTCGGTATCCAATACCTTGTTCAATCTCGTTACCGGCAAGTCACTTTACTCGTTCCGTAACACATCATCCCGTGATCAACTCCTTGGTCACATTGCGCATATGATGATGTCCTACCGAGTGGGCCCAGAGATACCTCTCCGTTTACACGTAGTGACAAATCCCAGTCTCGATCCGCATAAAACAATATATACTTTCGGAGATACCTGTAGTGCACCTTTATAGTCACCCAGTTACGTTGTGACGTTTGATACACCCAAAGCACTCCTACGGTATCCAGGAGTTACACGCTCTCATGGTCGAAGGAAGAGATACTTGACATTGGCAAAGCTCTAGCAAATGAACTACACGATCTTTTGTGCTAGTCTTAGGATTGGGTCTTGTCCATCACATCATTCTCCTAATGATGTGATCCCGTTATCAACGACATCCAATGTCCATAGCCAGGAAACCATGACTATCTGTTGATCACAACGAGCTAGTCAACTAGAGGCTCACTAGGGACATATTGTGGTCTATGTATTCACACGTGTATTACGATTTCCGGATAATACAGTTATAGCATGAATAAAAGACAATTATCATGAACAAGGAAATATAATAATAATACTTTTATTATTGCCTCTAGGGCATATTTCCAACAATATTTTTCCTGTAAACTTCTCTCCTTTCAATCTTTGTTCTTGAATTCTCACTAGTATTTTCTTCCTAATTTTCTCTAGCATAGAGATTATAGGATAGAACCTAGCATCCACTATAGCATGATTGAATGACTCACAGAGGTTGTTGTCTATTGATTCACAGTTTGAACCCACTGGAAAAAATTCCCTAGCCCAATGAACAGATTCTGTTCTCATTATGTCTTTAGCCCCTTCAGGTGTCTCCTGTGCTAGCTTGGCTTTGTAGTAGTTGAAGTCTTGCCTGTTTGAAGCTTTGGCAACTGCCCAAAATTTCTTCTGCCACTCATGATCTCTGTGTTTCTTCCTCCAGTTAGCATATATGTGTCTAGGACACATCCTGTGCTGTGTAGCAGGAAGATAATCCTTCACTGCATTTAGTAGGCCCTTTTGCTGATCAGAAATAAACACCCAGCCTTCTCCATTGTTGCTGATATCCATATCTTTAATGAGCAAGGCAACAAACCACTTCCAAGATTCATTTGTTTCCTGCTCAACTACAGCCCAAGCCACGGGGTACATCTGATTGTTAGCATCTCTTGCTATGGCACATAGTAATTCACTTTTTACTGCCCCTTTGAAAAAACACCCATCAAGGCCTATAACCTTCCTGCAACCAGCCTTGAAACCTTTCTTCAAAGCATTGAAGCAAACATAGAAACTATGAAAAACACTTTGTTGTTTGTTTGTTGGATCCATACATACAACAACAGTGCTTCCAGGATTGCTCCTAAGCAGCTCAAGTTGATAGTCAAAAACTCTAGTGTACTCATTCTCCATTCCAGCCATCAATCTATCCATCACAATTTTATTTGCATGCTTGCACTTGGAGGTTGAAACATCAGCAAACATGTCTTGCAGAACAGTTGCTTTAATGCTTTCAATTTTCCACATTGGATTTGCTAATATGAAATGTTCATATCTTTGTGCAATGACCTTTGAAGTAACAAGTTTGTTGCATCTATTCTGTGCACATTCATGAAAATCATTGTAAGTTATCACCTGCATTCTTGATGTTCTTTATGTCTTGGCTGCATAGATTAGCCAAGGACAACCAGGCCATCCACACTTGGCCCTCACCCTGTCATTTTCAGATTTAACAAACCTGATGCTTCTCTTTGTAACAAGACCATATTTTCTCAAAGCTTTGCACAGCTGGTTTTTGCTTCTGAACACCATGCTTAATTCAAAATGAGGTATCTCAGTATCATTGTTATATCTTGGAAACTGGCTCTTCCTCTTCACTAATTCTCCATCTGAATCTTCATCATAACTGAAATCTTCATCATCTGAATCATAGTTCCAGTCACCTTCTTCTCCTTCTAATTGTTCCTCCATATTTGCAATGAGATCAATTGACACTGGACCTGATGCATCTTTTCCAATCCAACTCTTACTGTCTCTCATTCTTTTTTTGAACTTCCTAGCATGCCTCCTTAGCTCCACAACCTCTGAATCCTCTCCACTGTCATCAGTATGTGCAATATATTCAGGATCTGACTCTGAATCTGTCTCTACTGTGTCTTCATCATGCCCTGGAGCAACTGGAGGTACATTTTCAGCATGTGCTACTCCATACATGCTAGGATCATGCCCTACACCAACTGAATGCTGACTTGGATCCAACACTTGAGAGTATGCAACTTCATCATGCACTGCAACAACTAAATGCTGGCTTGGATGTTGCACTTGAGGATATGCAACTTCATCATGCCCTAGTGCAATTCTTCTGCCTTGTTTCTTCACTGGGCTTCTTATTAATTCTTTTATAACACCAGCATCATCAGTAATGAGCACATCCACTTGTTCTTCTTCAGGAGCAGTGATGATAGCATCAGGTTCTTCTTCACTGTCTTCCTCTGCATTGATTTCTTCCTCAAAATCACTGGAACTGGTACTGTGCTCACCATGCTCTTCTTCTCCATGATACTCAACATACACATCAGCTACTGAACCAGCAGGAATGTACTCTGCAATTCTCACACAACTGCTGTCATCACTAAGAAACATCAAACCATTAACCAGTTCTTTTCCAGGAATCAAAAAATAAAATTTCATTGATTCTTTCACTGTAGTGTGATCCTTCAGAAATCCTTTCAATTCTTGCAGAGACAACTTGTCCCTCTCTATCTCTGAGAATGCCTCATCTCCTCCAACATAGCTGAAATTAGGCCCAATTCCGATGAATTCTCCACCATAATGGAACAGGACATTCAGTATCTCATGAGGGTCCATGGTTTACACTGTAATAAACAAACAATGCAATGGATTATTACCTAACCATGCTTGAATCTCTGGAAAATCGCTAAAAAAATCTAGCCTTTCTCGCCCAAAAGATCAAACCCCAATCCCATGGATAAACCCTAGCCCGAAACTGAGCCAACACATGACAAGTACTGGCAGCGGGAGGAGGAGGGCATAGATAGGGTTACCTTGCTGCTACGCGCGCCGCCGCCGCGTCTGGATCGTCGCCGCACCGCCGATCAACCGCCGCTCGCCATTGATGACGCCAGACAGAGGTGGTTGAAGGCAGGGGGACGCGAATTGCTCAAGGTAGCCAGGTTCGGGCCTCTTTTATTGCGGGAATGGACGACCAGACGGGCCACTGTGGGCCGGCCCAGTTATTTGCACGCGCCCGCGCGTAGCAACTGCACCGTTTGGGACAAAAAAATAGAGATCCCGACCACGTCAGACACTCCCCGTTTGGATAGCGTTTGAGGGTTCGATTTAGACCGGGATTAGTCAGTTCAGGGTGCGAATGACAGGGATTTGGAGGTTGGGGTTTGATTCGCCGAACCTCTACAAGATCAAGGTTTAAAATGGACTTTTTTCTTTTTCATCCCCGGTCGCCGTCTCCGCCATAGCGGTTCGCGGGGCCCGCCCTGCCCATCTCCATCGGCTCGGTGGGGCAGAGAGTGGGGACACGCACAAAGATTTCGGGTGACCGCGCGCGTGGCTGGACACGTACGTGCGTGCCACGGCGCGCCAGCCCCGGCGCCAAGCCCGGCGGGCGGACGCGGCCCCGCGGACCGCACGCGGCGGGAGGGGCAGGCGGAAAGCCAGGGCCATGCGGGCTGCACGCCGCCGCCGCCGGCTGCTGCTGGTGATTTTCAGGGGCTTTTGTTAGGCCACGCGTTGAAACTTAGTAGTAAAAGATTAGACTGATTGCTTAGTGGTTGGGGGAAGATCCGGCTTCTGTTGGATGCTGCCGAAACGATCGACTTATCCTAACCGGAAAGCTTGGGGGTGTTCATACCGGAAGCGAGTCTTTGCTTAAGGTTGCTTATTGCTTAACCACTTGCTTCCTACGGAAGCACGCAAGAATGCCTTCTCTTCGCCCGTATTTGGAGGGATAAGCAGTCGTCCGGCTTAACTTTTTTTTTTTTGAGACAAAGTCGTCCGGCTTAACTAAAGCCCCCTCCCTGATCGGGCTGTGGCTTCTACAAATGCCCAGCTTAACAAAGACACCACCTCTTATTCCGTCCTAATTAGTAATTTCGGTGTGTGTGTGTGTGTGTGTGTAGAAACTTGACACGGCACCTCGTCTCAGGGGTTTTAAATGGACAAAGATTACCGGAATGAACAAAAGAATCATAAGTGGAGAGAGCAGTCTACTGTCGTCTTGACTCGAATAATCATCCTTGATGCATGAGTCATGATGCATTACCAATGATATGCATCGCGCATCATCATGTAAAGCCACGCTTGTGAATGTTGCGTGCATGATTGATTCGGTAAGGCAGGGTGATCGGTTAGCAAACCACTGGCGTACGTACGCGTCATGCAGCGCGAGCAGCCGGCGGTTGCCCTCATGCAACAAAAAGAATGATGCTCCTCTCCTAGTCTTGTACGTACTACTACTAGTTTTTCTGTTCCTTGATCACAAAAGAAACAGAATGGCCAGCAAGCAAACAAATGAAGATTCGGTTTCTGTTTAATGCAACTTATCTCCCGCTACCTGCTCAGGGGAGTTAATCAGGAGTATTCATATGCGTACGTCTTTGCTTAAGGCTAGTCATAGTGGGAGTAACTTAGCTAGTAACATGGCACACTCTAAATTTTTTTTACTTATGTGGCAAGTATTTAATGTGAGGTGGTAACATAATATGTTACTGTAACATAGCGCTTCCCAAGACAAGATGAGTCTACAAGCTAATAAATAAAGCCATCTATGACACTACTATCATGTTACTTTGCATTATGAAGGTAGTCCTCCCCGCTATGCATATGACACCAGTCTAAGTTACTCCCCGCTATGACCAGCCTAAGGGGCTTATTAGAGCATCAAGCGCCATCCGACTAAGGGCATTGGCAAGCCGTAAATTTCCTCTAGTATCCGCCCGCAAACACGGACGCGGGTCATCCAATCGTAGCCGCATACATTTTGGCTCGCATTTATACAAATCAGATGAAATTCATGCAAACCGGTAGCTATTCATCAAAGTTCGGATAAAAAATAGCACAAATCATCCAAACAGAACATGCAAATTAAGTCTAATACAACAATGTCTCAATTCTACGAGATTAACCAGATGTCCAAAAAGTTTTTCATGAACGGATCATGTCGTCCCACACATTGCCCCTTCGGTTTCATCCAACAGTGTATGCACGTAAATGACCGCCCCTCTATCCTATGGTACACCACGGCAACGCGTGCGGGCTACATATAATGTGGAGACAACAATGAGTGAATGAATCAATCAACAAGTTGAGCAAGAGTAAGTAAAACTTATAATCTCGTCCTCTGCCGCGTGCAATGGCCATGTCGCCTTGAGCTGACGAATCACGTTGCAAAACGTGGTGACGCTCGTATGGATAGCGTGACATCGATATGACGACGACCTCACGTTGCGTGGTTGAATGATGTACATGTCGTATGGGGCAAATGTGCTTTTGCCATGAAACTTTTCATGCACTTGCTCCCAAAAGGTCGGCCCTCTGCTCCTGCCTACAAAATCCATGGATACGGTCAGCCACGCATCGCACAACAACTCATCCTCTATGGTCGAGTAGCTCACCATCCTTCGTACTTCAAAAATGACGTAGCATTTGAAAATAAGCTTAGTGGCATTTGACCGAACACTTGCCGGGCATGATGTCCGCCATGGAGGTCGTCGACAGTGGGCCGAGTGTACCTGGGTACAAACGGCTCCAGGGTGAACAACTCCATCGTAAAGACGAGCGGGCGCGTCGGTGCAAGTTGCGGACGTCTGGGAATGTCTATATGGCGGCTGAAGACCTACATCGACGGCGGCGCAGGTGGAGGGTGCGGATGCAAAGTAAGGGGAAAGGGCGCGGAGTGGAAGGAGATGAGCCCGGGAGGGGGTATTGGGTGGGCCGGGGTGTCGGAGTCCTACTTTTCGGGTGTTCATACTCCCACAAATCTTCCCCCATTTTGTCTCCAATTTGCGGGAGAAAATGCGTCCGGACCGCCCCGCGGACCGGTACATGCCCACGTTGGATGGATTGCGCGGTCCGAATAGCGCGGTTAAGACGGATGCGGGCGGTTTGCGGGGTATGCCTTGGAGATGCCCTAATAACAGCGATTTAGCGGACAAAGGGCGTATTTTCCGTCCTAGATAGATCCTGCAAAACCGGCCATCCTGTAAAAATGTGGAATTTTGCATAGTCCCGGTTGTTTCTGCTATATCCGCCCACGCAGATGCCATCGGTGGACGTCCATCACTCTCAGCAGCTCATTCGGGCGTGGACAAGCACGGGCACCAGTGGCGCCCGGGCTACCCACGACCTGTTCGACGGAATGACACAATAAGATTCGGCATGTTCTCGTTGCTCCTGTCTGATCAACTTTGCATATGCTATGTTCATCGTTTTGCATAGACCGCTAATTCATTTCGAACATGATCAATGCTTGGAAACCATGATCATTTAAGAGTTTATCATGTTGAACATGATCAATAATAATGAAGGTTCGGCCCAAATGCACGGGATCCAACTTGCTCTTCATTTAAAGTTGGGACAACATCATATTTCAATCCGAGCAAAAAGAAGAAGCCAAAGACAGCAAAGGCAAGAGGTCCGACATTCTCGGCATTTGAGGATAACTTGCCCTTCGTTATGGCATATGTTCGGATTATTCGACTATGATTTTTTTTATCGTATTTGTTTCAACCCGTTGAAGTATGATAATTTGTATCGTATGATCGACGCGTATGAGTTGCATGCATTTGAGAATCCACATTTAAAGTGTGTGGATGTGTGGCTGCCCAAACGAGGGGCCGTCCGGTGCTATCCACGAACACGCCCGGATTCCGACTGTACATGCTTTTATGAAGTCTACCAAACGCGTCCCTAATTTCTGTTTTCGTTCCTTTGATACGAAAGGAACAGAACGACCGGCCCGGCAAACACACGACGGATGGATGGATGGATGCGGATGCTGTCCGCACCACGTCGATCGAGCGACTGCGAGCGCTGCTTTATGCAAAGGCGACGCCGGGCGATGCTCGACCGGTGGCCTCGCCGGCCGCACGTCTCAATTAGCCACCGGCCGCCTGCCGCGTCTCCCGATTCGACCGGAGCTGGCCAACACGGCGGGTCCACCTGCCCCGGCATGCCGGTGGTGGATCGCGAATCTCACCCTGCTCGACCGCCACATTTCGCGTCGTCTTCCCTTCCTCTCGTGTCCCCCGTGCGCGATAGGGTCGTGTAATGGGGTCGAGTGGCCGGAAGGCAAGCCGGTAAAACCGAACTTAGCCAGATCGCTTTGACATGATATGATATCGTTTTGACACCTTTTGGGAGTGCGTTTCTGGGCCCTGGCCGGCCGGCCGGCGACGCCTAAGGCGTGGCCGCGCAGTTGGCCACGTAAAGAACAAATCCTCCTCGTCGTCGGTCGTATCGTGTCGTAGCCATGGAGGCCACCCTGGGCTTTTCTGATGAGGCTATGATGGCATGCACACATGCATGCTCTGCAGCTAGCGCGCACGTCGACGTTACGATCATGGCGCGGCCCGCGTGTGCGTCGGAACGGACGACACGTTACGGACGCTCCTTTGCGTAGGAGCGACGGCTGGAGCTGGAGCTGGATGCTGGATGGTGGGCGCGCCCACCACGGTTGACCTCGATCGGATACGTGCGCGCTCTCATCACCGGTCTGATGTCTGATCGTGTTGTGCATGTGCGGATCCTATCGTTATCGATCCGCCCGTCCGGAACATTCTGTGGGCGTCGCGTATCTTGGAGCACTCAACAAACACATGAGCGCAGAACCATACATGATCCATGCACCATGCATGTTCCGTCCCATGAGCACGACGTGTGCCGGTGCATGGGAGAAAGAATAAACTCACTTGAGGCCGCGCCGTGCGTGCGTGCCAGTCACCAGCGTGCAGCATGGCGCCACGGCTTCAACTTCAGTCCCCATGCGGCCGGCCGGCGTGCACCGCCGCGACCGCCCGCCCGTCCACGACTAGATCGGCGCGCCGTATATGCTCCGTTTCCACATGTCCGGTCTGGCCAACGCTCCGCCGCCGGTCCATGCCTTGCTTTCCTCCGACCAGAAACGTCTACGTGCGTGCGAGCGACGCGCCGTTGTCTCCGTGCGTTTGGCCCATAGCGACGGACGGTCGCCCAATGAACCAATCGCCCGGGACATCTCTCAGACATACGCCGGGCGCGCGCGAGAGAGAGTCGTACGTGGCGCGTTCAAAGCTCGAAACCTCTGACCTCGTCGGCGATCGACGTGCGTGCGTGCGTACCCGGCGGCACGGCATCCATCCTTCTCCGTTGTCCAGGTCAGCCGAGCGACTGGCCGCCGGCCGGCCGGGCGCGAGCGTCACAGCGACGGCTAGGCCAGCGGACCGTCGACCAGGACCGATCAGGGCAAGCGGCGACGACATGATAGTTTACATTTTTTGTCTGCGTACGTTCGGAACAGCTTACCCCAGCGCCGTCAGCAGCAGCCGGGCGCGCACGTACAATACTAATAGTACGTCGTCGTTGCTTCAATTAATCTGTCGCTCCGGCCGGCCGGGTCAGAAGAAGGTCGCGATATTGTAGCGCGCTGTCAGTGCCAGGAGATTCGATTCGCCGTGGAGCTTCGGACCGGGAAAAACGGATGCGGCGGCCGCGTCCGTATCGGAAAGGCCAAACGCCGCGGCGCCATAGGAATTTGCGCGGTGGCGCCCGGAGCGGCGACTGGCCTGGCCTTGCCTTGACCGGGGAAAGGAGGCACGCACGTACGGCGGCGAGAGCGGGATTATTCTGCGACCAAAGCTGGCTGGGTCAAGCGGCGAAGCGATGATGCATGTCACAATGCGCGTGGTAATTCGGTGACCTCTAAAATGGTTATGTGACTGTGAGGATGATCAGATCAGTACGCCCATCGACCCTCCCGGCGACCGAGTGCGAGGCGTCTCCGTCTCCGTGTCCGGGATCCTAATTCCACGAGCGCAAGGGAACAAGCATATGCGTCCAGAGAGTAGTTTCAGACTTCGTGCGAGCGACACTTACTAATGACCGTCCCTGCTCGCAGCAAAAAAGATTAATCGCACCTACTTCCTCCTCCGTTCCGAATTACTTGTTGCAGATGTGGATGTATTTTAGTTCTAGATACATCCATTTCTCCGACGAGTAATTTGGAACGGAGGGACTAGTACTCCTTTCGTTCGGAAATACTTCCATTTTGATGACAAGTATTTTCGAACGGAGGGAGTATGTATGGGCTCCACTTGACTCTTTTACCGTGGTAAAGCTCGGTGGGGCGATGTATTTTCTCCTAAGATAAGACGAGGAGGTTTGACTCCACGGTCCAGCCCAGGTTGCTTCCCGCGCAACAACACTAGGCAAAAAGTATTACTCCGTGCATGGTGTCTGACGAGTACTACTCCAGTATGGTACACCTGCAAGCAAGGATCCTTTCAAACTGCACCCAACGGCTGACTAGCAAAAAGTGCAAAGGCGTGTGTAAGCATTATGTCAGTTCGATCGAGCAGACTGCTCAACCGCTTCACAGAAGAACCATGCATGGTCAACGAGCATCTCCGTTAGAATATGCGCAAAAGTGCGTTCTAGAAGTCGCAAACCATGTGAAGATGGGCCGCAGGGGGAAGCCATCGCCACGAAACCGCTACCCACCGCGGTCCCAGAGGTCCCAACCAACGCCGCGAAACGGAGCACACATACGCGGGGAAGCCTAATCGAAGTCACGTAACCGCGCGCGTCGACGTCGACGTCGGCTCTGAACCTTTCAGCAGGAGAAACACCGGCGGGGTGGTAGCTAGGCTAGGCTCCATGGCGCCGGACTGATCGACGACCCACCACAGGTATACGTGTTCATGTTCTTACCTACTACACGTGCTACGGTTGTTACCCACCTGTACGGTGTACGTCGATCCGCCCAGACGTTTCTCCGCTTATTTCCGTGCAGATTGAATGGAAACATCATTGAGTGAGCACTACTAGAGAGGAAAGGCTAGCAATAGCGCCGGAAGCCGGCGCTATTGCTAAGGCGCTACAGCCTACAACTAAATTTTAGTAGTAGCATAGGTTACTCAATGTTTTAAACGTTGGCGTGGCGAGGCTATATGAAGCACAGGTCGAATGCACACGTGTTCCGATAGAGTTAGCAACTCAAGCTTTTATATCTAATAACCTCGACTACTCAAGATTTACTGTTTCAGTATGCCACCGAGTGTGTGTTTTCTCATTTGAATAATTACCCGAGAGGCTCCATCTACATGAATTATTTCTCGTTTGGTCAAACTTAGAAATACTACTATGTCCCATAATATAAGATGTTTTTGTAAGCTGTTTTAGCTTAGAAAAACGTCTTGTATTGTGGGACGGAGTGAGTAGTTGATTTTTAATTGAATTTATATCTCGACTATTTAGGGACAGAGGGAGTGATTTAATGAATAGTACTTTGTTTTTTTCAGGCATTGCTACATTTATTATTGTTTTACAGTGAACGTAGTCCTGGCCCATCAACACCTAAAATTTCAAAGGGAGAATTTTGCTTTTGCCACTCTAGCTTTTGACCACTTTGCTTATGCCACTCTAGAATTTGACATTTCACTTTTGTCACTCTTAGTTTTTGATAATACATCACAATTGCCATTCCATGGCAAAAGTAATAATTTTATAGTGGCAATTGCAGTACATTGTCAAAATCTAGAGTGGCAAAAGTGAAATGAAAAGTTATTGCTTTTGCCACTGAATGGCATTTCTGATGTATTGTCAAAAATTAAGAGTGGCAAAAGTGATATGTCAATATCTAGAGTGAAATAAGCAAAGTAGGCAAAAGCAAGAGTGGCAAAAACAAAGTTTTCCCAACTTCGAAAGGCCCTAAGAATGGTTTCCCAATACTAAGCGATGCTGAATATAAAGATCTACGCAATGATAGAACTAAAACATGTATTTACAAATGATAAACATGTATAAAAAAAATGTTCCTGCCCATATGAAGATGTACAATATGTATGATAAAAGGTAATAAAAGTTCAAGAAAACAGGAAAGAAACAAAGAAAACCGAAGAGAAAAAGAAAAAAAACAAAGAAATCGATGCAAAATAGTGAAATACAATGAAAAAAAACAAAGAAAACCAAGAAAGAAACAAATAAACCCAAAGAAAAATAAGGGAGCAAATAAAAAAATAAAATCCAAAGAAAACTGGTGAAGAAACAAACAAAAGAAAAAAGGAAAAAGGAAAGAACCGAAATTAGAAACAAAAGAACGCAGTGAATAGACTGGACCGAACGAGCGACAACACACAACCAAGAACTCTCTAGTGGGTCGGCCCAAACGCACGGGCGCTACGGGGCGAGGGAGCTACCATCTCGCTTTATGCGAGATATATAACTTCGCGGTTCGTTTGGCCTCGTAGAAGAATGTGGGGTAGATGCGACCCGTTTGAGGGTGGGAGCGAGAATGTGGGGTAGTGCCAAATCTCCTCTCTTTTTTTTTTTGACGCGAAGCAAGGAATTTTGTTGCATGATAGATATCCGGTTACAATCAGCGTGCCAAATCGGGATCTCCTATCTGCCGCATTGTGCGGCAGACTGGAGGGGCTTCGCACAGGGGGTGCTTCGTTTGGGCCGGCCCACGAAGGAGCAGCTACTGACGTAAAATACAACGCAAAAATGTGAGGGCGACTGGAGAATTGAACTCAAGACCTCCCGTTTAATACTCGCGTGCGGTAGCCATTGCACCACTAAACGTTCTTTGCCAACACTAAGCAGCAAATACTATAAGAACATAATCCACGACAGATCTAAACTTTTATAGAAGTTCGAACGCAGTTCATTCTTTTTTTGCAGGAAAAATGCAGTTCGTTTTCAAAACCTGTATCTTTTTTTGAACGCAGACAATTCCAAAAATAGCGAATAATTTTTTTTAAATGTTGAACATTTTTTGAGCTTTGATTTTTTTTGAAAAGCAGCACAGTTTTTTTTAATGTTGAACAAATTTTGCAAAACAAGAACATTTCATAAAATTTTAAACGAAAAATAGAAAAAGCGAACATTTTTTGAAACTTGGAACAAAATTTGAAGAAAGTGAACATATTTTTGGATTTGTGAACAATTTTTGAGAAAGGGAACATTTTTTGTAACTCTGAACAAAATTTGGCAATGCGAACATTATTTTGAATTGTTAACATTTTTTGAAAATGCGAACAAGATTTGAAACTCAAACATTTTTTTGAAGCTTGGAACAAAATTTGAAGAAGCGAACATATTTTTGGATCTGTGAACAATTTTTGAGAAAGGGAACATTTTTTGTAACTCTGAACAAAATTTGGCAATGCGAACATTATTTCGAATTGTGAACATTTTTTGAAAATGCGAACAAGATTTGAAACTCGAATATTTTTTGAATTATTTTTAAAAAGATTTCAAATGTGAACAAAATTTTGAAAATCAGAACAAACAAACAAATAAAGCATGAAAATTTTCGAAATTCTGAACAAAATTTTGTAATGTGAACACTATTTCAGAAATATGAACAATTTTTGGCAAAAAGAACATTTTCGAAAATTCTGAACCATATTTGAACTTTTCGAAAAGCTTACAAAGAAAAAGTAAAAAATATTGAAAAAGAAAAACAAAGAAAACAAGAAAGAACAGAATAAGACTGAAGAAAAAACAGTACAAGGAATATATGGGTTTTTCGTTGCTCTTAGTTTCTTTAAGTTTAGCATTGCTCTCTTACAGATCCACAAGCCGGTCGCGGTGGCTAGCGAGTGTGTATCGCTACTGGAGGTCGTAGGTTCGATCCCTAGCGCCATTGTTTTTTTTTGCGGTTCATCTCGCGAGGCGAAACCACTCAAATGGGCCGGCCCAAGATGAGCTGCGCCCTGTGGGAAGCGGGGACTACTTGCCGCAGTAAGCGGCGAATAGGGAATTCCTGCCAAATCTCCTCTGACGCACTCACGCGAAGGCTTCCTGACCCGGGCCCAACAAATTGTTGATCTAGCGCCATTGTTTTTTTTTTGCGGTTCATCTCGCGAGGCGAAACCACTCAAATGGGCCGGCCCAAGGTGAGCTGCGCCCTGTGGGAAGCGGCGACTACTTGCCGCAGTAAGCGGCGAATAGGGAATTCCTGCCAAATCTCCTCTGACGCGCTCACGCGAAGGCTTCCTGACCCGGGCCCAACAAAGGCTGGTCGGTCCACAGTATTCCTACGTTAGCTCAACTGTTGACAGTTTTGCCTTTTGTAAAAAAAAACTGAATCTAAAATATTAGTCAAAAGTATATACAAGCATAAAATTTGGAAAAAGGTCACTGATTTTGAAAAAAAAACATTTATTTTGAAAAAAATCATCAATTTGAAAAAAGTTCGTCGAATTAGAAAGAAAGATCAACAATTTGAGAGAGAGCACATATTGAAAAGTTCACGATTTTGAAAAAAAATCAATGGATAAGAAAAAAGTTCATGATTTTTTTAAAAATTCATCAAATTGAAAAAATTTCATTGATTTTCAAAAAAATAGTTCACAGATTCAAATAAAGTTCATTATTTTTTGTTTTTTTCTATATTTGGAAAATTCATCGATTTTGATAAGAAAAAGATCACGCATTTTTTCAATAAAAGGAAAATAAAATAATAAAAATAAATATGGACAAAGAAAAAAGAAAACAGCAAAAAGAAGTAACTAAACACATTTGGGTGCGTTGCCTGGTTGGCTACCGTAGCTAGCACTCGAGGAAGTCCTTAAATAAAAAAGATAGCACTTGAGGAAGAGGTTGTGTGTTCGAGTCATAACACTACCACACGCTTTTTTGGTATTTTCAAACATACTAGTAAAACGCCCGTGCGTTGCTACGGGCTATATTGTATATAAATGAATCAGACAAATTATTGATATTGAAGTTTATTTCTCTCTCATACACCAACCTCAAGGTTGACGGCACGTTCCTGCGATCTAGTGTAGCAACACAAAAACTCCACCCCATGACACATCCTTATGTTTTCCTGTCGGACCCTCTCCTTTCGCCCGGTTTTCGTCGTAGTGAGACATTTCTCGGTTTTCATCGTAGCGCCATTGTTTTTTTGCAGTTCATCTCGCGAGGCGAAACCACTCAAATGGGCCGGCCCAAGGTGAGCTGCGCCCTGTGCGAAGCGGCGACTACTTGCCGCAGTAAGTGGCGAATAGGGAATTCCTGCCAAATCTCCTCTGACGCGCTCACGCGAAGGCTTCCTGACCCGGGCCCAACAAAGGCTGGTCGGTCCACAGTATTCCTACGTTAGCTCAACTGTTGACAGTTTTGCCTTTTGTAAAAAAAAAACTGAATCTAAAATATTAGTCAAAAGTATATACAAGCATAAAATTTGGAAAAAGGTCACTGATTTTGAAAAAAAATCATTTATTTTGAAAAAAATCATCGATTTGAAAAAAGTTCGTCGAATTAGAAAGAAAGATCAACAATTTGAGAGAGAGCACATATTGAAAAGTTCACGATTTCGAAAAAAAATCAATGGATAAGAAAAAAGTTCATGATTTTTTTAAAAATTCATCAAATTGAAAAAAGTTCATTGATTTTCAAAAAATAGTTCACAGATTCAAATAAATTTCATTAATTCTTGTTTTTTCTATATTTGGAAAATTCATCGATTTTGATAAGAAAAAGATCACGCATTTTTTCAATAAAAGGAAAATAAAAAAATAAAAATAAATATGGACAAAGAAAAAAGAAAACAGCAAAAAGAAGTAACTAAACACATTTGGGTGCGTTGCCTGGTTGGCTACCGTAGCTAGCACTCGAGGAAGTCCTTAAATAAAAAAGATAGCACTTGAGGAAGAGGTTGTGTGTTCGAGTCATAACACTACCACACGCTTTTTTGGTATTTTCAAACATACTAGTAAAACGCCCGTGCATTGCTACGGGCTATATTGTATATAAATGAATCAGACAAATTATCGATATTGAAGTTTATTTCTCTCTCATACACCAACCTCAAGGTTAACGGCAGGTTCCTGCGATCTAATGTAGCAACACAAAAACTCCACCCCATGACACATCCTTATGTTTTCCTGTCGGACCCTCTCCTTTCGCTCGGTTTTCGTCGTAGTGAGACATTTCTCGCTGGAGCCCTCTCCTTTAAACGGGATGACACCCACCTCACCTTCGCCATCACGGCCTCTCTCCTTCACACCATACTTCCCCACGGAGGGATTGCATTTAGACGTCGAAAAAATCGATGGCGAGGGAGTCATGGAGGAGGGGTAGAGAACGAACCGGTGAAAGCCAAAAAAACCTGCGTACAATGTTCGCTCCGCCTGGGTCATAGAGGAGTCCCCTGGTACAGGAGTTTGGGGAGAAGACGACGGCGACTGCTACGTCTTGAGCTTGCGTTGGTTTCTCCGAAGAGGAAGGGGTGATGCAGCAGAGTAGTGTAAATATTTCCCTCAGTTTTTGAGAACCAAGGTATCAATCCAGTAGAAGGCCACGCTCAAGTCCCTCGTACCTGCACAAAACGATAGCTACTCGCAACCAACGCGATTAGGGGTTGTCAAGCCCTTCACGGTCACTTATGAAAGTGAGATCTGATAGATATAATATTTTTGGTATTTTTGATATAAAGATGCAAGGTAAAAAGTAAAGGCAAAGTAAATAACAAAACAATATTAAAATGATGGAGATTGATATGATGAGAATAGACCCCGGGGCCATAGGTTTCACTAGTGGCTTCTCTCAAGAGCATAAGTATTTTACGGTGGGTGAACAAATTACTGTTGAGCAATTGATAGAATTGAGCATAATTATGAGAATATCCAGGCATGATCATGTATATAGGCATCACGTCCGTGACAAGTAGATCGAAACGATTCTGCATCTACTACTATTACTCCACTCATCGACCGCTATCCAGCATGCATCTAGAGTATTAAGTTAAAAACAGAGTAACGCCTTAAGCAAGATGACATGATGTAGAGAGATAATTTCATGCAATATGAAATAAACCCCATCTTGTTATCCTCGATGGCAACGATACAATTCGTGCCTTGCTGCCCTTTCTGTCACTGGGTAAGGACACCGCAAGATCGAACCCAAAGCTAAGCACTTCTCCCATGGCAAGAACTACCAATCTAGTTGGCCAAACCAAACGCATAATTCGAAGAGACTTGCAAAGATAACCAATCATACACAAAAGAATTCAGAGAAGATTCAAATATTATTCATAGATAGACTTGATCATAAACCCACAATTCATCGGTCTCAACAAACACACCGCAAAAAGAAGATTACATCGAATAGATCTCCACGAGAGAGGGGGGAACTTTGTATTGAGATCCAAAGAGAGAGAAGAAGCCATCTAGCTACTAACTATGGACCCGAAGGTCTGAGGTAAACTACTCATACTTCATCGGAGAGGTTATGATGATGTAGAAGCCCTCCATGATGACGGCCCTCTTCCGGCGGAGCTCTGGATCAGGCCCCAAGATGGGATCTCGTGGATACAGAAAGTTGCGACGGTGGAATTAGGTTTTTGGCTCCTGTTCTGATTGTTTGGGGGTACGTGTTTATATATAGGAGGAAGAAGTACGCCGGAGGAGCAACGAGGGGCCCACGAGGCAGGGGGCACGCCCTAGGGGGGGGGGGCGCCCCCACCCTCGTGACCGCCTCTTTTGTTCATTGGAGCAGGGTCCAAGTCTCCTGGATCACGTTCGGTGAGAAAATCACGTTCCCGAAGATTTTATTCCGTTTGGACTCCGTTTGATATTCCGTTTCTTCGAAACACTGAAATAGGCAAAAAAACAACAATTATGGGCTGGGCCTCCGGTTAATAGGTTAGTCCCAAAAATAATATAAAAATGGAAAATAAAGCCCAATATAGTCCAAAACAGTAGATAATATGGCATGGAGCAATCAAAAATTATAGATACGTTGGAGACGTATCAGGCATTCCCAAGCTTAATTCCTACTCGTCCTCGAGTAGGTAAATGATAAAAAGAGATTTTTTGATGCGGAGTGCTACTTGGCATAATTTCAATGTAAATATTCTTAATTGTGGTATGAATATTCAGATTAGAAAGATTCAAAACAAAGGTTTATATTGACATAGAAAATAATAATACTTCAAGCATACTAACAAAGCAATTATGTCTTCTTAAAATAACATGGCTAAAGAAAGTTATCCCTACAAAATCATATAGTCTGGCTATGCTCCATCTTCCCCACACAAAGTATTTAAATCATGCACAACCCCGATGACAAGCCAAACAATTGTTTCATACTCTAACTTTTTCAAAACTTTTTCAATCTTCACGCAATACATGAGTGTGAGCCATGGATATAGCACTATGGGTGGAATAGAATGATGGTTGTGGAGAAGACAAAAGGGAGAAGATAGTCTCACATCAACTAGGCGTATCAACGGGCTATGGAGATGTCCATTAATAGATATCAATATGAGTGAGTAGGGATTGCCATGCAACGGATGCACTAGAGCTATAAGTATATGAAAGCTCAACAAAAGAAACTAGTGGGTGTGCATCCAACTCGCTCATGAAGACCTAGGGCAATTTGAGGAAGCCCATCATTGGAATATACAAGCCAAGTTCTATAATGAAAGATTCTCACTAGTATATGAAAGTGATAACATGAGAGACTCTCTACTATGAAGATCATGGTGCTACTTTGAAGCACAAGTGCGGTAAAAGGATAGTAACATTGTCCCTTCTCTCTTTTTCTCTCATCATTTTTTTATATTTTTTGTATGGCCTTTCTCTTTTTTTATGGCCTTTCTCTTTTTTTGGCTTCTTTGGCCTCTTTTTTTTCGTCCGGAGTCTCATCCCGACTTGTGGGGGAATTATAGTCTTCATCATTCTTTCCTCACTGGGACAATGCTCTAATAATGATGATCATCACACTTTTATTTTTCTTACAACTCAACAATTACAACTCGATACTTAGAACAAAATATGACTCTATGTGAATGCATCCGGCGGTGTATCGGGATATGCAATATGACAATTATGAATGTGTCATGATGAACTAGATGGTGGAAAGTTGCATGGCAATATATCTCGGAATGGCCATGGAAAAGCCATAATAGGTAGGTATGGTGGCTGTTTTGAGGAAGGTATATGGTAGGCGTATGATGCCGGCGAAAGTTGCGCGGTATTAGAGGGGCTAGCAAGGGTGGAAGGGTGAGAGTGCGTATAATCCATGGACTCAACATTAGTCATAAAGAAATCATATACTTATTGCAAAAATTTAGAAGCTATCAAAGCAAAGTACTACGCGCATGCTCCTAGGGGGATAGATTGGTAGGAAAAGACCATCGCTCATCCCCGGCCGCCACTCATAAGGAAGACAATCAATAAATAAATTATGCTCCGACTTCATCACATAACGGTTCACCATACGTGCATGCTACGGGAATCACAAACTTCAACACAAGTATTCTTTAAATTCACAACTACTCATCTAGCATGACTTTAATATTATCACCTCCCTATCTCAAAACAATTATCATGCTTCAATCTTTTCTTAGTATTCAACACACTCAAAAGAAAGTTTCACAAATCTTGAATACCAAGCATATTATTATTAGGCAAATTACCATGCTATTTAAGAGACTCTCAAATTAATTTAAGTGAAGCATGAGAGATCAATAGTTTCTTTAAAACGAATCCACCACCGTGCTCTAAAAGATCTAAGTGAAGCACATAGAGCAAAATTGTCTAGCTCGAAGGATATAAGTGAAGCACATAGAGCAAAATTATCTAGCTCAAAAGATATAAGTGAAGGACATAGAGCAAAATTATCTAGCTCAAAAGATATAAGTGAAGCACATAGAGCAAAATTATCTAGCTCAAAAGATATAAGTGAAGCACATAGAGTATTCTATCAAATTTTAGTTCATGTATGGCTCTCTCAAAAGGTGTGTACAGCAAGGATGATTGTGGTATACTAGCAAAAAAAGACACAAATAATACAAGACGCTCCAAGCAGAACACATATCATGTTGGTGAATAAAAATATAGCTCCAAGTAAATTACCGATGGAAGTGGACGAAAAGAGGGGATGCCTTCCGGGGCATCCCCAAGCTTTAACTTTTTGGTGTTCTTGGATTATCTTGGGGGTGCCATGGTCATCCCCAAGCTTAGACTCTTGCCACTCCTTGTTCCATGATCCATCAAAAGAATTCACCCAAAACTTGAAAACTTCACAACACAAAACTCAAAATAGAAAATTCGTGAGCTCCGTTAGCGAAACAAAACAAAATACCACTTCAAGGTACTATAATGAACTCATTCTTTATTTATATTGGTGTTAAACCTACTGTATTCCAACTTCTCTATGGATTATAAACTATTTGAGTAACCATAGATTCATCAAAATAAGCAAACAACACACGAAAAACAGAATCTGTCAAAAACAGAACAGTCTGTAGTAATCTGTAGCTAGCGCAAGATCTGGAACCCCCAAAATTCTAAAATAAATTGTTGGATGTGAGGAATTTATCTATTAATCATCTGCAAAAAGAATTAACTAAATATTACTCTTAAATAAAAATGACAGCAGTTCTCGTGAGCGCTAAAGTTTCTATTTTTTATAGCAAGTTCAACAAGACTTTCCCCAAGTCTTCCCAACGGTTCTACTTGGCACAAACACTAATTAAACACAAAAAACACAACCTAAACAGAGGCTAAATAATTTATTTATTACTAAACAGGAGAAAATAACAAGGAATAAAAATAAAATTGGGTTGCCTCCCAACAAGCGCTATCGTTTAACGCCCCTAGCTAGGCATAACAAGCAAGAATAGATCTAGGTATTGCCATCTTTGGTAGGCAATCCATAAGTGGCCCCCATGATAGTTTCATATGGTAATTTTATTTTCTTTCTTGGAAAGTGTTCCATGCCCTTTTTTAATGGAAATTGAAATCTAATATTCCCTTCCTTCATATCAATAATCGCACCAACCGTTCTAAGGAAAGGTCTACCAAGAATAATAGGGCAAGAAGGATTGCAATCTATATCAAGAACAATGAAATCTATGGGCACATAATTTCTATTTGCAAAATTAATAACATCATTAATTCTTCCCATAGGTTTCTTAATAGTGGAATCCGCAAGATGCAAGTTTAGAGAGCAATCATCAAAATTACGGAAATCTAGTAAATCACACAAAGTCTTGGGAATAGTAGAGACACTAGCACCCAAATCACACAAAGCATAAAACTAATAATCTTTAATTTTAATTTTAATAGTTGGTTCCCACTCATCATAGAGTTTTCTAGGGATAGAAACTTTCAACTCAAGTTTTTCTTCATAAGGTTGCATCAAGGCATCAACAATATGTTCGGTAAAGGCTTTATTTCGACTATAAGCATGTGGAGAATTTAGCACGGATTGCAACAAGGAAATACAATAAATTAAAGAGCAACTTTCATAATTAAATTCCTTGAAATCCAACATAGTGGGTTTAGCAACATATAAATTTTTATTTATTTCCGTTCCACTTTCATCAATTTCATCATTAAGATCTAAACACTCTGAATTTTTAGAACGCCTTCTAGGTAAAGGAAGATCATATTCAATTTCATCAAGATTCATATTGCAAAATAAAGATTTAATGGGAGACACATCAATAACTTTTAGATCTTCATCATTACTTTCATAGGAATTGGAAGAACACGCTTTAATAAAGGCATCTTTGGAAGCACGCATCCTAGCGGTTCTTTCTTTACACTCATCAATTGAAATTCTCATGGCTTTTAGAGACTCATTAATATCATGCTTAGGGGGAATAGATCTAAGTTTCAAAGCATCAACATCAAGAGCAATTCTATCAACGTTCCTAGCCAAATCATCAATCTTAAGCAATTTTTCTTCAATCATAGCATTAAAATTCTTTTGCGAAGAAATAAATTCTTTAATATTAGATTCAAAATCAGAGGGCATCTTATTATAATTTCCATAAGAGTTATTGTAGGAATTCCCATAATTATTAGAAGGATTACTAGGATATGGCCTAGGATTAAAATTCCCTCTATAAGCGTTGTTACCAAAATTATTCATACCAACAAAATTCACATCCATAGATTCATTGTTATTCTCAATCAAAGTAGACAAAGGCATATCAATAGGATCAGAAGAAACACTCTTAGTAGCAAATAATTTCATAAGTTCATCCATCTTTCCACTCAACACATTAATTTCTTCTATCGCATGCACTTTTTTATTAGATGTTCTTTCAGTATGCCATTGAGAATAATTAACCATAATATTATCTAGGAGTTTAGCAGCATCTCCTAAAGTGATTTCCATAAAAGTGCCTCCCGCGGCCGAATCTAAAAGATTTCTAGAAGCAAAATTCAATCCGGCATAAAAATTTTGTATAATCATCCAAAAATTCAAACCATGTGTAGGGCAATTGCATATCATTAATTTCATTCTCTCCCAAGCTTGTGCAACATGTTCATGATCAAGTTGTTTAAAGTTCATAATATCGTTTCTAAGAGAGATGATCTTAGCGGGAGGAAAATACTTAGAGATAAAAGCATCTTTGCACTTGTTCCATGAATCAATACTATTCTTAGGCAAAGACGAAAACCAAGCTTTAGCACGATCTCTAAGCAAAAAAGGAAATAGCTTCAATTTAACGACATCATTATTGATATCTGTTTTCTTTTGCATATCACATAAATCAACGAAGCTATTCAGATGAGTAGCGGCATCTTCACTAGGAAGGCCGGCGAATTGATCTTTCATAACAAGATTCAACAAAGCAGTATTAATTTCACAAGATTCAGTATTGCTAAGAGGAGCAATCGAAGTGCTAAGGAAATCATTATTATTGGTATTGGTGAAGTCACACAATTTGGTAGTATCTTGAGCCATGCAATGAACAAGCAATCTAACACACGAGCAAACAAAAAGCAAACGGACAAAAGAGGCAAACAGAGAGGGAGGATAGAGAGAGAGGGCAAATAAAACAGCAAGGGTGAATTGGGGGGAGAGGAAAACGAGAGGCAAATGGCAAATAATGTAATGTGAGAGATAGAGATTGTGATGGGTACTTGGTATATTGACTTTTTGCGTAGACTCCCCGGCAACGGCGCCAGAAATCCTTCTTGCTACGTCTTGAGCTTGCATTGGTTTTCCCTGAAGAGGAAGGGATGATGCAGCGGAGTAGCGTAAATATTTCCCTCAGTTTTTGAGAACCAAGGTATCAATCCAGTAGGAGGCCACGCTCAAGTCACTCGTACCTGCACAAAATGATAGCTACTCGCAACCAACGCGATTAGGGGTTGTCAAGCCCTTCACGGTCACTTACGAGAGTGAGATCTGATAGATAGAATATCTTTGGTATTTTTGATATAAAGATGCAAGGTAAAAAGTAAAGGCAAAGTAAATAGCAAAACAATATTAAAGTGATGGAGATTGATATGATGAGAATAGACCAGGGGGCCATAGGTTTCACTAGTGGCTTCTCTCAAGAGCATAAGTATTCTACGGTGGGTGAACAAATTACTGTTGAGCAATTGATAGAATTGAGCATAATTATGAGAATATCTAGGCATGATCATGTATATAGGCATCACGTCCGTGACAAGTAGATCGAAACGATTCTGCATCTACTACTATTACTCCACTCATCGACCGTTATCCAGCATGCATCTAGAGTATTAAGTTAAAAACAGAGTAACGCCTTAAGCAAAATGACATGATGTAGAGAGATAAATTCATGCAATATGAAATAAACCCCATCTTGTTATCCTTGATGGCAACGATACAATACGTGCCTTGCTGCCCCTTCTGTCACTGGGTAAGGACACCGCAAGATCGAACCCAAAGCTAAGCACTTCTCCCATGGCAAGAACTACCAATCTAGTTGGCCAAACCAAACGGATAATTCGAAGAGACTTGCAAAGATAACCAATCATACATAAAAGAATTCAGAGAAGATTCAAATATTATTCATAGATAGACTTGATTATAAACCCACAATTCATCGGTCTCAACAAACACACCGCAAAAAGAAGATTACATCGAATAGATCTCCACGAGAGAGGGGGAGAACTTTGTATTGAGATTCAAAGAGAGAGAAGAAGCCATCTAGCTACTCCCTCCGTCCGGGTTTATTAGGCCTCTCAGCATCACAAGCATGTCCTCTTTTATAAGGCCCCGCTTTGGAAAGGTGCATGCATGCAACCATTTCATTAGTTGCATTGAAAGCCATTTTTGTGGGTGCCATGGCTGGAAAATTAATATACTTCATGCGTGCTTTTTCATTGGCTGCATGCATGTGAGAGAGTGCATTGAGAATGGAATAGAAGAATTAATGTGAGCAAATTACTATGTGTCTTGGTCTAAGAGAAGTTGTCTTTAGGCCTAATAAACCCGGACGGAGGGAGTACTAACTATGGACCCGAAGGTCTGAGGTAAACTACTCACACTTCATCGGAGAGGCTATAATGATGTAGAAGCCCTCCGTGATGAAGGCCCTCTTCCGGCGGAGCTCCGGATCAGGCCCCAAGATGGGATCTCGTGGATACAGAAAGTTGCGGCGGTGGAATTAGGTTTTTGGCTCCTGTTCTGATAGTTTGGGGGTACGTGTGTATATATACGAGGAAGAAGTACGCCGGAGGAGCAACGAGGGGCCCACGAGGCAGGGGGGCGCGCCCTCACCCTCGTGACCGCCTCTTTTGTTCCTTGGAGCAGGGTCCAAGTCTCCTATATCACGTTCGGTGAGAAAATCACGTTCCCGAAGATTTTATTCCGTTTGGACTCCGTCTGATATTCCGTTTCTTCGAAACACTGAAATAGGCAAAAAACAACAATTCAGGGCTGGGCCTCCGGTTAATAGGTTAGTCCCAAAAATAATATAAAAGTGGAAAATAAATCCCAATATAGTCCAAAACAGTAGATAATATAGCATGGAGCAATCAAAAATTATAGATACGTTGGAGACGTATCAGCGACGCGAGGACACGTCGGGAGGATCGCAAGGAAGACATGCTGGTAGAGGAGATAAGGGAGAAGAGGACGGCAGCGCGAGGACGTTGGGATTATCACGAGGAGGGCACGCGATGGGAGGATTACGTTCACATACACGTTAATGGGCCAACCCAATGCTGTGATGTGATGACGTCAAAGGTGGGCGAAAGATATGAGTGGTGGGATGAGGTGAAGTGAGGCGAGACTACCAACTAAGACATTAGTAGTAGAGATTACTGAGAGTTGGTATAACATACATAATCCTTATGGAAAATGTTAGGCTGAATCTTTGAGTAAGTGAATCTATCTTGTAAACTCCATTGTAGACCATGCATACACATTATTCTCCAGAAGAACTGGTGCACATTATTTGAAGGAGCTTGATACCCATAGACCATAGTCCTCGTGTAGTCTTGCATTGAAAGATATAGATATGTAAGACAGTTAGCTTGGAATGAAATAGATAATTAAATGGAAAAGAGAAGAACTGAAATGAGGTAGAACTTCCAGTAGGGTCACATTTCATTACTCAGACTAACCAAAAGTTTCAGAACCGAGTTCTTGGAGCTCTTTGTCTTTGAGGTCATCATTTTTTATAATCTAAAACGTGAACATTTGGTTGGTAAAGAACATTACGTGTTAAATATGACATGTTATAGCAAGCCTAATATCAGGACCAACTCTCATGGGCATAATCAACTCCCTAAAGTCTCTTTTTTTATCAGATGCATAATGCACATCACTTACCGAGGAAGATTTTAGCCTCTTCAACATAACAATCGGCATCCCTTGTCAAAGCTTACACCAAAATAACTGCATATGTAATTATTCTACCCTTTGATTGATAGACTGAAAATAAGTACACAAAAGATAGGAGCTACTCACATTCAAACTTCTGCCACAAGCTCGTTGATGGTCATGCCCCTTCAACATGTTCACATATAGTGCGTCAAAAAATAATATTCCTCCAACCATCCCATACAGAATGCCTCAAATTGGCATGATAAAACAAATCCAGATTGCATTATTCATTGAAATGATAAAAAATGAAAACATCTCAAACCAATATGTATATAAAACCTGAAATTATATCTTATGTATCAAAACGACTATACAACCTTCCAAAAAGCGAAGGAGGACCATACATAATACAATACTCCTTTCCAGCGCTTTACGTCTCCCACCTCCCAATGCATCCCTGGTCATCTCCATGGCCTACAGGAGGCGCTTCACCTACAGCAGAATTTCAAGATAGGAATCCCTTCTTCACCTACAGCAAAATTTCGAGATCCCAACACTATCAGGCTAATACAAAGATCCATGAGAAGTGTGAACGCACCAACGTCTCTGGGTATGTATGGACCATACATGTAACTGATTTGGGAAACGTAGGCGGCGATGGTGGAATGGCCGACGACACATGATGCATCTATAGTGAGACCGGCAGCGGCCCAATTCGATAAGCCCGGCGGTCGAGTACCTAAAAGGCCAGTAGCCCACGCCCACAACGTTGGCAAAGTAGCACGGGATGGCAGCGACAAATCGCTGGGTCACTCGTGTCAGTGACCTCGAAGCGATGTTGGCGCGAAGGGGAGCATGTTTCCACTGTCATAGGTCTCCCATGCGACATCAATGGTCGACAACATCGGTCTCTCTTGATCGACCGGATCTTCCCTGTCGCGGTATTCGGGGGAGAGGGGGTAGGCAGTGCCAAACAGCGGAGGGAGAGGCTTGACCTGGCAGGTTCTTGAGCGGTTTGACAGTTCTTTTTTTTCAAGGATAGCTGAATGCCCTTGCGTTGCTATGGGACATCCAAGATATATATATTGATCAATAACCAGAAGGATATTAATTCTACTTCACAAACTTCGACAATGCATGCACATTTTAATTTTCGATCAAAAAACAAAGGTAACAAACTCCTATAACAATGGATAAAATACAAGAAATCAGTCTAACTGAAAATACCACGTCTACCTTAGAACGTCTATAATATCAATTAAGAAGTCTGCTACAAAACTTACTAACAGGTGGAAAAGGGGCAACTAGTATCTCTCCAACAAACAAAATCATACCATACAAAATAGATTGCCTGCAGTCAATAAAATAGTAGTAGGGCATCTGAACAAAAAATACATAGGGAAAATGGAACATGTCGTTTCGAAGAGTACATTAATCCTGTCAATGTTGACCACAATACTGAAGATAGGCCATAATGGCCACATGACCATTTGCACTGTATTGATAATGAAATTGCGTGTCTTCATTGCTATCATTATAGATTAACATATTTAATTGTTTCAGCACAAAGGTTTCATAATGTCAGGGTAAATTCAAGAATCTTCACACACACTTAATAGACCATGTAATAGCATGTTGAAAACTACGCAGGAAAAGCATGGTTCCGAGATACTTAAGTCTTGAGGTCAGTCCAGTCTTACCACGAAAATGAAAAGACCATATGATGGCTGGTGCAGCTCCCTATTCATCAGTGGAGAATTCTTCGATTTATTTACATGAAGATTCTTATTGGGCATGGCTGCATCAATCCAAGTATATATATCTGGATGATTGATTCCACACATGTGGAGCAGATATTGGAGATTATTAAGATTCTAGCTTATTCCAAACTTTATTTATTTTTATCACAGTTCTAGACTTCTAATGTCTGTGAAAGAAGAAAATCTTGACCGTAACACAAAATGGCAACAATAAGAAAAAGTTATCACCGGAGCAATGCAGTTAAGCGTTCCGGATACCTATCAGAAAGAAGTGACATATATTAGCATATTTTATCAGAACAATTCAATCTGCAAATTAGCAAACATGGACATTCCAGTGCATAGTAGTATGAAAAAAGGTGAAAAACAAGTGAACTGTGACACAATGTAACAGCCGAATCAACAAGGACATGTTAGAATGTGAACATATTGGAGATGAGAATTCCATTGACCTCTTGTTGGACTCTTCAAATCAGATCACTGATGGCGCTTCCAGCAGCGAGGCTTCCCCACGACAAGGCATCTTTCTGGCTATTGTAGCTCTGGAGGATTATGTCATCAATAGATAATCTACCAGGACCTAAGGCTTCTCCATCCAGCCACAGCTGCAGCCACGTCCACATCGCCGTGGATGCTCCGCCATATTCGCCCGGACGAGTGCAGACTCTTCATCACCAACCTCTTGTTTAGCCACGATGCCACGGTGGCCACCAGGCGGCTTGAAGCCACAAACAACATGCTTGAGCACACATCGTGATGTTGGGGCCACACCCGACAGTGACACCATGCAACGCGTCATGGCGGCGTTCATGCAGGCGTTCGCACGATGCTAGCTCCCGGCATGGGTTGGCCTGTGCAGGGCACTGCTCCTACCCCATGCGGCGCCCACGCCACCATCGCACCCTATACCATGCAATCAAATTGGCAGATAGAGTGCAGAATAATGGAACAAAATTGACAGAAAGATGAACAATGTGCAAGTAGCAACCTCAAAAAACGAGGACTACTCGTTTTGAAGTTCCATAAGAGTTGATCTCAGAAAACTTCAATTGAACGCAAAGCCGAGTAGCAATGTACCCGGATCAGCAGCCTGATTTTTATATGGTGTAGCTAACAAATCTTCAAATCTACTCCCTAAGAAGGAAATCAAGAGGAGATCATGAAGTTAATATACAGAGCTTCTAGAAATCACACATTCACCTACATCCAAAATGAAGCCTCCACGTGCCAAATGTCACAAAGGCAGTATGTAAGGCAGCGGAATGGATGATCAAATCATAAAACACAATCTAGTATTTACCAGCGAGTCAGTATCCTGCACGTCGGACTAGATCTTAGAGAGCCTCTGCTTCATCTTGTCTGCTTAGATCTCACCATGTAAGACGAAACCAACAACAACGAATAGAAATAGGCACGGGAAGAGAGGGTGGCGATCTTGGTGAAGACCTCGCAGATGCAGAGTCGCAGTACTGGCGCTCGTAGCCCTGGAACACCTCGCTGCTTATGATTGCTCCTCTTGATCGCCTTTCATGGCATGTATTAAAGATAAATGGTAGCTAACCAGACCTGGCCGCTACCACCGCCGAGAGGAGGTTGAGTAGTCAGCCGTTTGCGTAGGTGAAAGCTGCTATGTACGTCCTTGATCCATCGCCCGCCGTCCAGGATCGACCCATGCACTTGAGACAATACTGGGCGCGCATCGAAGCAGACTTCATGGCTATGTCCCGGATCCACCGCCCTCTGTCCTGCTTGGCCCATCCACATGAATCAACACCGGACACACTAGCTCGTCGTCAATGCCGACGAGCTGTTTCATTGCGAGGTCAAGGGGGACCGCGGAAGGGCCGCACTGGTGCCTGTGCTACGTGCTACTCGCTAGCGACGTCAACTGGGAAGGGGCGGCTAGGGTTTGAACAGGGAGGAGGAGACACAGCTTGCGTGGATTTTTCGTTGCTTGCGTGCGTGGGTATGATGGTTTTGCTGGTTCTTTCGCCTGATCGCATGGGGGTGGGACCACATAATTAAGAAGAACGAATCACGTTTGTGGTGGAACGTACGCAGGGAAAACCAACAGCGCATGGGAGGGAGGCTCGACGACGTAAGACGGGAAACGGAATGCTGCGTTTTTTTAGGTATTATTAATTAATTATTAATTATTATTATTATTATTAGAGGATTAGAGATTAGAGATAGAGATTGGATATTATTTGTTTCCTAAAAATCTATTATTTGTTTCCTAAAGCAATTTGCATTAATAAAAGAGATCTGTAGATTTGGCTAAGGTAGGAAAGAATATATTATTTATTTGCTAAAGCAAATTGCATTAATGGAAGAGATCCGTTTATTTGGCTAAGGTAGGAAATAATCTATTATTTGTTTCCTAAAGCAAATTGCATTAATGAGAGAGATTCGTTGATTTGGCTAAGATAGAAAAGAATCTATTATTTGTTTGCTAAAGCAAATTGCATTAATGAGAGAGATCCGTTGATTTGGCTAAGGTAGGAAAAAATCTATTATTTGTTTCCTAAAGCAAATTGTATTAATGAGAGAGATTCGTTGATTTCGCTAAGGTAGGAAAGTTAGATCCGTGATCTTTTGTCATTAGGAAAGTGTTGAAAATAAATCATACCAGACTACCAACTCCTTCATTAGGTTTTTTTTCGCTGGTTAATTTTCGTAGGTTTTTTTCACTGGATTGTCTTGGGTGCGATCGGATGTTAGGCCCTGGAATGCGTGAGGGCGGGTGGGGGCTTCGATACGCGGTTTTTTCGGTTCGCGGCGGCTCAGTGTGAGGTGGGACGAGATACCAAAAAAACCATAGAAGATGAGATGAAAAAAAACCTGGAAGCGAGACTACCAACTGCTTTATTATAAGTAGAGATATGCCGACCCAATGAGGAGGGGCTGTGCGCCAATTTGCAAACTATAAAGGCGCCTTATGCGCCATATAGGAAATGCCTTGGGAAGCGTCTATAATACATTGCGAAGTGAGCGGGCAGTTGGGCCCGCACAATTGTTCGTTTTTCTTTGGGTTTCATCGTTCCTTTTTGTTTTTTTAATGGTTTCTAAAAATATATCTAAATACATACATTCCATAATTTCTATTTACTTGTTTTTTTGAAAACCATGAACTTGAGAAATGTTAACACAGTGTACAAAATTTGTAAGCATAATTTATTTAAAATATTGATATCATTCAAAAAAATGATTGTGGCATTTGGAAAAAATTCACGCATATGAAAAAAATGCATGTGTAAATAAAAAATAATGGTTCATAGAATTAATAAAATTTAATTTTCATTTAGGGAATGTTCACGTGTTTACAGAAAATATGTCTGACATTTTCCCAAATGTTTAAAAAATGATAAAAAAATGTTCATCTAATTTAGAAATAATGTTTTGTGCAATTAAAAAATGTATGTTACTACCTCCATTCCGAATTATAAGATGTTTTGGATATTTTAATATGAACTACATACGAATTGTAATCCGTAAAACACACACACTAAAACATGATTATACACATCTGATTTGGAACATCTTATAATTCGAAACAGAGGATATAAATTTTTCATAAAATTTTCAGACATTTCAAAAAATATGTTTGTAACATTTTAAATATATACTTATACAATTCTAAAGAAATGTCAATGTAGTTTTTTCTTTGTTACCATTCATAAAAATCTTTTAACGTGTATCTGAAATATGTTTAACATGTCTCCCTCTGTAAAGAAATATAAAAGTGTTTAGATCTCTAAAGAAATATAAGTATTTTTTACTTTTGTGATCTAAACGCTTTTACATTTCTTCTGTGATTGAAACACTTTTATATTCTTTACGGAGGGAGTATTTGAAAATAATGTGCAGAAACATGTATTTGGAAAAAATATTAATCATCTATTTGAGTTTTTTTTTAAATATGTACACAAATGTTTCAGATGTGTAGGAAAACTATATAATGTGTATGAAAACATTAGACATCAAAACATATATTAAAAAAAAGTAAATATTGTATTTAAAAGATGTTATTTATAAATACTGGTGTATAAAAAATTCAAAATCTATGTGAAAAAAGTAGATATGTGTTCAAGAAAGAAAAAAATAAAAAATAACCCTGAAAAGACTGGCAGAGGAACGCAGAAAACGAAAAACGAAAAGAAAAAAATACCATTGCGAAAGCAAGCAAGAAAGAAAAAAGGCCACTTCTACGCATCATCCAGATGGTTTGAGAGAATGTTAAGCCGCCTCCAGGGCCATCAGATGCGCCCATCACACCATCGGTTCCGTGCCTAACCTGTCTCTCTGCGGCGCCTAAAAAAGGAGAAAAAAAACGGACGCCTGAGGCGTCAAATAGAATCTGCTGCCTCGGGCTCGTAGTAAGCGATATATCATCCTCTTCTAGAAAAAAAGCGATATATCACCCTCCCCATCGATCGATCAATGTGATTCCAGGGCCCATCATCAAAAAATAAAAATAAAAAACCAATGTGATTCCAGGAACTCCGTCTCTCTGCCCGCCGCATCCTCCCAGCCTGAGCGCCCCACTCTCCTCAAAGTTCAATGCAGAGCGGGTGCGCAGGCGAGCTACGCGGCGCGCGGCGGCTTCGACCGAGAGGCGCGAGGCGTCCTCGTAGCCCCCGCGGATTCCTTCGGCCGTTCGAGGTAACCGCGAGGGGAGGATACCCCCAGCATTCGCACGCACGCACGCACGCAGGCCAGGTGTTTGTTTCTATACGCCTGTGGGGGCCGAAGTGTGGCCACCGCTCCTTTGGCGTAGTTTTAGGGTGTGTACTCCGGAAATGCGACTCTTGCGAATACAGGTCGGTGTGCAACGACGCCACTGCGATGGTTTCCTATGGGCTGACTAGTGACTACCAATTTTATGCATGAGGTCACTGTGCGACTGAGCCAATTGTGTCGTGCAGAAATAATGGCTTTGTATTTCCTTACAAGTTTTTGTTTTGTTTTGAAAATAGGAGGCAGATCATTCTCTACCTTGTATATATTTCAAAACACGCCGAAGCCTGGATGGCAAAGCCAAGCGCAAAGCAAACTTGCAGCGACCACCGCATTGTTACATTTGACGGCACACATTAGGTTCATCCAGTGCTCGTTTTCTAGATTCAGAACTCAGGAAACCACATAACTGGGTCATGGTACAGTATTCATTGCAGGTCAAGCTTTTGTCTGAATGATATCTGAAAACCCTTGTTTCATCGATTTCCTAACATTTAAGTGGATCATAGCAATGTTTTTGGATTATTTATTGTATTCATGAAGTGTTCTACGTTCGTTTCAGTATCTGAGATCTTAGGCTTAGCATAGAGTTGTAACATGCTATCTGTAGAATTCCAAGTTCAATCATTCTTTTTTCTAGAATCCCCAGTTCAATCGGTAATCTGAACCTTTGGAATTTGAAACACTTAAGTCAGCAAGACAGCTATCCAAATTGATTCCCAAACAAATGAATTCATGTTCTTGAATCATGCCTGTACATTGCTTAATTCTATCATTGTTACAAACTGATGTACTAATTGGCTGGCTACAAAAGTCGGACCACATATTCTGTACGCAGATGGAACATCATAGCTTAGGGATCTGCTGGATTCTTATTCTATTTTTATCTTTTTACTTCGTCGCCTCTTCCTGACCTCTTCTCAGTCTTTTTATCATATCTTATCAAGGAACCATTCTTTAGCTCCTACGCCACACATCCATTATCAGGCCTTTTCCTGTGAGATCCCCTACTTATCAACAAGTTCACATGTTTTAGAATCCAACATCTCAGATGCCATATTTAATGATTGTTTTATTCTTATATGACATCACCATCACAAGATCCATGTTTGTTTTTAGAGAAATCACCTATTGCATTCTTTGGTGAGTGCCCGAAGATTAGGACATCTGCATATTCTCCCTCTGTTGGACTCTCAAAATTTGATCTTTGACCACAAATTTCTCATACAATACATTGCTCATAATTGCAAAATCATAATCACAGGAAAGTTATTTTTCAATACGAATTTAACGGTCTAAATTCTGTGTGGCACAACCCACATATTATTGGACTAACTGCTGGTTAAAGATCAATTCCGCATGGTAAAAACACATCCTATATTTATCAACAGAGGGTATGCTATTCAGTCTGACAAGATTATAAGATATTTCCATAAACCCTACCTTTTGCAGATCAGCATTCCTAAGGGCATAGTTTGGACCTCTATTTTGATCCGTGGTCATTCCTGTGATGCAACACCTCCATTTATGCGACTGGAATTTGGTGCGCTTGAGCATAAACTTTGACTCTTTGTTTCTCCGCCCATCACATATCATGGCAGGCTGACAGGTGTAGTGAGTCATAATTCTGTCGGTCAACATAAATTCCATTTAGATATAGATATAGATTCGAAGAATGTTATGATTCTCTCCACCTTTCATAGAAAGGGAAAATAATTGAAGCAAATACCTTCCTTTGAAGACTGAAAAGAGGGTATCGAGGTAAGGGTGTCACATAATAAAGGTTCAAATTGACATTTGGGTCTAATTTTGTTTAATACCAAATTTAAATTCGTCGAGAAGAGATAGTAAAGAGGTGTATCCCACTTGGATGTGAATCCTAGCTCCTAGCCTGGTGGGGGCCTTTTCCATCATCTCGAATCCACCTGTCCACACCTTGGGATGATGAGAACTCGAACCAAATCACATGAAAGATCCGCATACACACAAAAACCTTTAGCATTTGCTGACGTGACTTATGCATAGGCGCAGTGGTGTTCCGTACCTTCATGGCATAATCTACTTTTGAACCAGATGACCTTTTCCTTCCTCATAAATCTCTCTTGTTAAAAGCTTCCAATGTCTGCCTTTGGAGGCTTGCGGCATCTTTCTAAATGTAAATAGCCAGCAGAGAACATAAGAAGGCAAGAGAAAATTAATGCTTCTTCCAATGAATAATATTATAAGTAGTTAGTAGTTATCATTTTATTCTTACTATCTCTGTATATTATCTGCTTAGGTTCAGTAGTAAGTGCTGGTTGACGGGCTATGTTCTGACACCTGTATGCCCAAGATTTGTGTCGAGTAAAGATTAGATGAAGCAACTTGGGACAAGCTTAAAAAAGCCAGAAGCACCTTTTGAACTTCGCTTTTCTGATACAAGTTTTGGAACAATGCAGGTCTGAGAATGTTATTCTAAATGTAATGAAGCTCAAGACGGCAAGGTAACTTAACTGCATCTTTCTACAAAACGGCAACCAAATGTTGGTAACCTTTCACAGAATAATCAAGTTTGTGCGTAAATTTGTTAAGAACTTCAGAGGCACAAGAATGGCTCATAGCTTTTTGGAAGTGATGATATGAGATTTATTATAAAATTTGGCAAGCTGTTGCACTAGAAATATTATCAATTACTGTCATTTGCTTTTTAGTTCTTACGAACTTGGTTAGGGATATGCTCTGGTTTACGTAATTTTTCCCTTGAGTTAAAAGTCATATATATTATATACTTAGGCATAGCTCTCTTTTCTGCATGAACATTTATATTTCGACTTGTTATGAAATAAGCTGGAAATTGACTGGCACTGCTTAAATTATCCAGAAGCATTCTATTCTTCTTAATTATACATGCAGCCCTGGTGCATGGTCTTGATTGTTCTACCGGAAACAACTATTAAGATTTAGGAGCTGAGTTGTTAAATCAAATTTTGATGGGAAATTCGTATAAAGCCAGTCACAATTTCTGTTAGGAGAATATTGACACGGTACTAACATACTTAATGGGTTTACTAGTTACCTGCAATATCTGCAGACACTTTAATTTTCAACTGTGGCATAGGTTTAGTTTTTAAGGAGCATAAAGAATTTGCTGTTCCATTATCCGAGAGGACTGGTACAAAATAAAGTTCCTGTATCAATGGCTGTTTGGATCCTGTAGTAACTCCAACAAACCACCAATCAATCTCCCATGGGAACTGAACATGTGATCTCTTATAAAACAATAAGCTATCTCATGAATCCCAAATCTTTATTTTTGAACCAAAAACTGTAGGTGAGGCCCTGACAGTAATTTTTTATTGAAGGCGGCATGAAAAAACACAAAGGGGTAGTTAGAAGAAGAGGGGAGAATGTACAAAGGGAAGGGGAATATACAAGAGGGGGCTATACAGAGAGCTATACAAGGGAGTCAAGAATCCCAAATCTAATTATTCCACTTCATTATACACTAGATCTTGCCAATCTATTTTTATTGCATGAAACTTGTACTATTAAAGCAGCTGTTCTAATACAGTTTCTAGCAATGAGACGACTGTACAATATGTCCACTTCTGCCATCATATGCTCAAAGTGGATAGGTACCAGGGACAGGTATTTTTTTGTGTTAAATTATTAGACCACAGGCCACAGTTGAATAGTACATCCCATCTGCATGACATTCTTCTCTGTCCATCTGAAACCATATACCATCACTGATTAATCGAGTAGAAATATCAAGGAAGAGTTATGTGCTCCTATCCTTTTGACCTAATAATGGCTCCTTTTCCCTGTGTTACAGAAAGACAAAGAGGCATATATTGGTGTGTGTTTTCAATTAGATATTTGAATACCTTTGTTACAGTGGGGAGGTCGTCGACACAAATTGTTAGTTACTAGCTTTTCCTTGTACTTGCTATATTCACTATTCAGGGCAAATATCCTCTGCTACTAAGCATCATTGTTTTAAGTGATGTTGCAAATTGTATGTAGTTTGTACAGCCAATTAATTGGCTGCAAATTGGTGGACAGCACCTTTGTTCAAAACATTCCTTAAGTTTGTAACATCAACAAGGATGTTGCATGCTTCTATCCTGGCACAAATGGCCTTGTGATATTTTTTTAGGTACAACTAGTTATGGTTAGTATGCACTCTAGGCCTCCTGACCACTAGCTTTGCCTGCGCTTACCCCTCTTCTTGTGACCTTTTTGCTTCTTTGTAGAGCTGTGTGTGTAGGCTTGTTGCTTTGCTTGTCTGGTTTTGTTAGCCTAGGTTGCTTTGTATATTGTGGTTTAATTGGCCTGGTAATTTTTGCATCTTCTCAGTGTGCTTCTTCCAATACAAAACAACACACATATTGATGTGAGTTTGAGAAAAAAGTTGTCGTAAGTACCAAATGCACCCTTAGAGCATGGTTTCAAGTTTCAACATAGAAAAAAGGCAAGAATAAATGATATCTATTAAGATTGTGGGATGAAATGAAATGACAAAGGTCTAGTCTCCCAGCAAATCTGAGTGATTGTAATTCCTCCCTACAAATTTAATACACACTAGATTAGTGTGATGAGTTGGTGAAATTTCTCGTGGCTCCCTCCTACATAGGCTTGTCAACTCATTGCCTACTGCTAACACAAATCACCACCCACTCAATACTGGGTATTGCTGGCTTCCCCCTCTTTATAAATAGCACATCTACGCTCACTCTTTGTTCCACAGAAACACGAGCAGCCACAAGTAGTGCTCACTACTAGTCCCCTGACCTTTCTTGGAAAATTTCTCCCTGCTGGGGAAACAGTAAAAAGGGAGGAGAAAAGGAAAAATAGAGAGATAATGAGTTCATCGTGGACAGCAAAACAGAACAAGATCTTTGAGACGGCACTAGCGACGTATGACGAGGACACACCAGACCGCTGGCAGAAGGTGGCACGAGCAGTCGGTGATGGGAAGTCAGTCGATGAAGTGAAGAGGCACTATGAAGAGCTGCTGAAGGACCTGCATCACATTGAGTATGCAGGAGGCCGTCGCGGATCCCTCTACAACATCTCCGGCGCTAGCAGTAGCAACAGCAACTCCTGGGGCAGTGCCAATGAGGACCACAGGTAATTAAGAAGCCCGTACTCTCATACACACATAATCTCATTGTGCATCCTCTTTATGTGCTCACCTGTTGTTATGCACTACTAGTCATGGGTTTATGTTCAAGAGCAGTGTTTCTGCATGCTGTCACTTGATTTTGTAGCTTTTGGTCATTTTATGATTCCTAACGTCCCACACCTAGATTATCTGTTTCCCTCTAGTTTGCAGCATGCCTTTTATAGTTTGTTCCTCCTATTCTGTTCTTTTGGCTTGTGTTTAAGTGTCTGGGTGTGCCTTGATTATCTGTATCTTGGGCTATCTGAAATGTAAGTCAAATCCATTGTCCTTGGATTTTGCTGGAATTGACTTATGCCTTGCATAACTTATGTGATTAGTTTGACAATTAGATTCTTCACGAAGTGTGGAATTTGACTAGCTCTGCAGATTGCATTTTTCTGAACTTAGCTATATAACTGCTGGTCTGCTGCCCTGTTCCATTTCCACCTTGCGATAAATTAAGCATGTGATCCTTGTTTGTTGTTTATAAGGAGTACTCCAAGTTCCAACTAGTAAATAGTAATACACTTTTGTGCTCTTTCTTCATGTTTTGTGCACTCTGTTGACTGAGACTCCATTTGGCAAGACAAGTCAACTCCCTTTTGTCTGTCAACAATGTGCAAATTCAACTAAATGGAAGATACAGCAGAATAAACAGAAGTATGCTGAAATTTCAAACTCCAGGCAACCTCACCTGTCCATGATGATGATCTGCCGGCAAAATACTAGTGGATAACTATGGCCACAATGACACTATCTGATCCAGTTTAGTGTCGAATTAAATTGTGAGTACAGTGGGAAAGATATGGATAAACACCCGTAATCATAGTTAGTTACTAATCTCTAAACTGGGCGGTGAAGCAGGTCAATCTGTTTACGGGAATGAAAATTCTTTAGCATTAGTATGTTTGTGCTGCTGCTGCTGCTGCTACTCAGTGTGCTTTGAAAATTCAGCAATCAAATTATTATGCTTGTGAGAGAAATAGGCAGGATAAGGACACCAGTGATGGTGTTCCTCTTGGAAGGTTGCTCTTTGCATTCCTCTGCAAAGAGGGAATGGCCTCATTCCTACCACTCCCTGCACAGTGGTATCAACCATGGGCACATTTTCCTAAAGTTTGCAAGGGAAATCATTACAAACCCCACTACCTTTAAGCTGTTTGCCTTTATGATGAATAAATCACTTTCAGAACAGTGTACATTTTGTTCCCCCTCCTTTAATTTATTCGAACGGATAATGGTTTGATGTTGTGGTTTCTTTGTTCCAGGAGAAGGTACCTCAATCCTCAGTGAACGCGATCTTGGAGGAGCTGATCCGAAGCCTATTGCCGCGGCACTGCTCTTGCCAGCAAAACCGAAACAAATAACCGAGTCTCCCTGAGATGTTACGTTTACTATATATTTTTCGGGCTTATGCGCTCTCGCGTTGTTGTGTGTGTCGTCATAGGTAGTAGATTTCCTACCAAAAGAAGAAGGGTACTAGAATTGTGTAGTTACTAGTGGTTTGATGGAAAACTTCCAGTCGAGGTCCAGAGCGTGCCCTCCCGGTTTAAAATAAAAAGGGACCCACACTGTTAGAATTCTTGAAAAAAGTCAGACATATACTTGAAGTATTGCAGCATGTATCTGCCAAGTTTGGTGCAAAAAGGATTTACATATCTGATGTTAGCATGTCACCTGATGAAAATTCAGTTTCTGTCTATGTGCTTTAAGCGGATTTTCGACGTTTTCTCCTTCCTTTGCTGAGTGCTATCATGATAAAGTAGTAGGGCAGAACAGGAGGTTACCAAACTCAGGCCACCAAATTCTGGTCCAGATACCCAACAGTCATACGATAATGAACATTGGCCATCTTGGACAGGTGACCAAAGCTTGGGCTGTGCGGGGTGGTCCACTGGAAGCAGTTGCAGAGATCTGCATGATCCTTCACTATCTAGTCTAGTTCTCCAAAGTGAATGGCCATGTCACTACTGTTGATCAGGTAGAGAGCTTTTGCCAAGTGGCCCCGCGCTTCGACGGACGATGATCGGCGCCGGAGTCGTAGCAGCAAAGGAAGGAAACTATGGTGTGTGATCGGCCATATCCGCAGGTACAGTTTTTGGCGGGTGATCGGGCTCCACATTTTGTAGCTAGATAGAGTGAGACTGTGGCCTGCCCACTGTGGGTGGATAGAGATGTATAGCTGGTCCCGCGGAAATCTGAATAGAAATCAGTAGATCTTGGTGCACCCAGTTTAGACTTTACACCCATAGTGTCCATGATTGATGGGGGACAATAGAGATGTTATCTTAAGGGGTGATCATTCTTATTTTTCGATAAATGATGGATTTTTTTACTTAAAATGGAGTATCAAGAGGATACAAACATAATGAACATGCGCCAAGCCTCTGCATAGCACCATTTTTTCCTGATCCCATCAGCTACACATGTCAGGGTAGAAATCCCACCATCCCCATCACACAAACATACCTTCTGCATTAGGCCGTCGTCCATAGATTGCATCTCACTGGCTTAGGCAAATTGAATGAAGCGAGAGCCGCCAAAACCCACAAATAGCCTTTGGCCGCATCCCACGACCTTGCCAACCACCGGATCTGGGAGGCAAAGGATCCTCCCAACCACATGCAGCAGCCACCGCAATTATTGCCATCAGGGGAACCACCACCTCCAACTACCAACATCGCCGAAGCTTGCATGACTCTGGTCATTTGATCATGCGCACATCAGTCATGTCGCGCGCCCGCAGCATCGCACCGCCCCATGGCGGCCACTAGATGTGGAGGTAGAGCGCCAACTCACCGGAGTTGGCTGAGCCACGCCCACCGACGATGACTGGCCGATGTACCAGTAACCGCTGGCGGTGCACCCAGGACGACGACACCCCCGCACCAGCACGCCCGCATCATCAACCACCCGTCGCCAATCTTGCGGATCTTCACGCCAAGCAGCAAGGCCGGCGCATGCTACTTGTGAATTGCGTTGGGATTTTCCCCGAAAAGAAAGGGTGAAGCAATATAGTAGCGGATAATATCCCCCTCAGTAGAGAATCAAGGTTTATCAAACCAATAGAAGATTCACGCAAACAATCGTCGACAATATCTACAGACACAAGAGCAAATACTTGCACCCAACGATGACAAGAGGGTTGTTAATCCTCTTGTACTCATTAATTGCAGTATTAAATGTGATAGTAGTAGAAAGATAAATTGCAAAGTAAAAAAATACAACAATATACTTAGGTTTTAGTAAATATGGTGAATAGACCCAGGGCCATAGTTTTCACTAGAGGCATCTCTCTCAAGAATATAACATGCGGTGGGTACAAATTACTGTCGACAATTGATAAAAAAGCGCATAATTACGGCGTTATTCATGGCATAATCAGTATATAGGCATTATGTTCGTAACAAGTAGACCAACTGCTGCATGCATCTACTATTATTACTCCACTTCGAGAGCGCTTCTATGCTTGCCTCTCTAGGTATTAAATTCATAGCAAACAGAGTAATGCATTAAGTATGATGACATAATGTAGACATAATAAAATCAAGCAATCTGATTGAACCCCTCGTTTTTCCTCTTAGTAGCAACAATACAAATACATGCCTCGCTACCCCTTCTATCACGAGGTGAGGACACCATAAAATTGAACCTACTACTATGCACCACTTTCACTGAAGATCTAATCATCAACTTGGCCAAAGAAAACTCATAGATAGGAAAGCATTACATAGAGATAACAATCATACACAATAAACTTCAGAAAAGACTCACTTACTTTCATTGAATAATCTGATAATAAACCTACAATTCATCGGATCCCGACAAATGCACCGTAAAAGAAGATTACATCAAATAAAATTTCAAGGAGAACATTATATTGAAGATCAGAGAGAGAGAGAGAGAGATCTAGCTACAAGGTTGATGTATAAACCCTTTGTGATCGATTCTCCCTCCGGCAGAGTACCGGCAAAGGCCTCCATATGGGATCACGGAAGAACAGAAGTTTGCGATGGTGAAATAATTTTTTTAGGTCTTGCCCTGGTGGTTTTGGGATTTTAGAAAATTTATAGAAGTGAAATTAGGACAAATGTAGTTATGAGGGCCCACAAGCTCAGGTGGTGTGACCCTCCAGGGGCACGCCGTGTGAGCTTGTGACCCACTCTTACATCTTCTGGCCTCCTTCCGATGCTTTCAGGGTCCCTTTTGATCTAGAAAAAATCACCGTAAAGTTTCATCGCGTCTGGACTTCGTTTGGTACCGTTTTTCTGCGAAAATAAAGTAGGAAAAATAGGAACTGGCACTACGCACTAGGTTACTCGGTTAGTTCCCAAAAATATTATAGAATTATATAAAGCATACAAGATTGATAATATAATAGCTAAAACAATAAAAAATTATAAATACGTTGGAGACTATCAGCACACGAATGCCCATGCCCCCAACTGCCACCATAGCCCCGTTCAAGCACAAGCCGCACCAGGCGCCATCGCCGCTAAAAGATCCATTGCCTGCCAAGGAGGTCGAGCCTCGTTAGCGGAGCGCCCCACTGCCGGCGTCCTTGGTCCCAGCACTAGCTTCGCCGACAGTGGCCTCCGGTGGCAGTGGTCACGGGAGGAAGTTTGATGAAGACGATGGTGGAGAAGATGAGATCCCCCGAGTTAACAGTTACTAGCGATGTGGGGGTCAGGTACCGCTTCGCTTGGGATGATACTGAAAAAAATTGGAAGATATCATGTGAATGTGCCAACAAAATAAGAGTAACAATTATAGGAGTCTTTTTGATTTGTAGGAACTTCATAGAATTTCTTCGTCAAATGGTAAAATTGTAATGGATCAACTAGCCTTAATTCTTTAGAAATGCTAAAAATCTAACTTCAGATTTTTAGGCATGGAAATCGAACATTTTTCATGGCAATTTATGTTGATGCGGGGATGGCAAATTTAGTTAGCAAGCATGGCAATTCTCTGGCAAAAAAATGAACTAGGTCGGATTTGCCATACTCGTCAACTAAACTTATCATTCTCGGCAAACATAATTTGCCATAAAAAGCGTTCTATTTGACATGCCTAAAAATCTGACGTTCGTTGGATATTCGGATCTAATTCTTTTACCTGGCTAGGAAGTTTTCAATATGATGCAAAATCATACACTTATTTAAGTATACCAAAAGTCAATCACATGTTGATCTCAAATAAAGATTATACTAGGTTGACTTTCTTGTATATGAACAAGAGTGCTACTCCCTCCGTTCCTAAATATAAGTTCATATTAAAATCTCTAAAAAGACTTATATTTAGGAACAAAGGGAATAGTTGCTAAAAGCAGTTTCAGAATCAAAATTATTTTAGCGATTGAGGCGGATTTAAATCATAGACATTTCATCCAATAGCAATAACTATCAGATGGCTATATATGATTTTTGTCGTTACCTGAAGCCATCATTATTAATGATTCACGGGTTAACTATTAGGTTAGTCATCCTTGACACTTTTTCTCTTTCTCTTTCCTTTGCATTTATCTTACCTATAAAATGTGAGTATCTTCTTTGGTAACTGATGTTTTGCCTGAAAAATTAAAATAAAATGTTCTTATATATATATATAACTAATAAAAAAGTTTTATGCTATCTTTTATATATGGATATAAAACTAATAAAAAAGTTTTGTGCTATCTTTTCTTTTCCTCTGGGATTTGCAGAAATTGCGAAGTTTACGTTGAAAAACGAAGGGGGACGTTAGCCGGATTGGCAAATCGTCGGCGAACGATACAAACTTGCAAAGACGCCCCCACCAAAAGGCCAAAACCAAAACACAAAGCTCGAGCCCTAGAACCGCGACGAGAGCCAATGGACTCAGGGGGCGGAGGAGGGGGGTCGCACAAGGCCGCGTCGGGCTCCGCGCCGTCGGCGGCGGCGGCGGCGCCGAACCCCACGGCGATGCTCTCGGCCCTGATGGGCAAGCGCGCCAAGCTCCAGGAGGAGGTCCGCTCCATCGAGCGGCAGGTTAGGTCTCCTCCAGCCCCTGCTCCTGTCCCTCTTTCGGGACGCCTCCTCTGTTTGTTAGAATTTGCATCTCCTGTGCTACTTCCTTTGGGAGGCCTTCTGCCGCGTAAGATTTCAAATTCTGTTCCATGAAGCATTTGCTAGTCTACACATGAAAGCAACCTGAATTCACCTTATTTAGGGCACCGGAACAATATACAAGTCTGAAAGACAGACGTCTGAATCTATTGTGTCTGAAACCACAACGTATTGTTCCGTGGAGTGAATAGTTGGCGCAGTTTGGGAGAAGTCCTGTTGTGTCAAACTGAATACCGTGATTGAATTAAATTTTGGATGCAGGGAGTTTGACAACAAATTCGCTGCCTCCATTAATTTTTTGCGAAAGATTATTGCTTACTTGCTTCATTTGATCAACCAATTGCGCGTGTGAAAACTGATTTGTATGATGTCAATCATATGAAACAATCTGATGCTCAAATTAGCCGGATAAAGATTTTTATAATTTTAATCAAGCCTCAGTGTTGCAGTTATTGCCCTGTCTGTAAGAAATAAATCATAGTAATAATACATCCACTTATACTATAGCCATAAGAACATTTTGAGCTATATTCTAGTATATTCTCTTATAAAGCTTTCTTAAGGTAATAGAGTAGCAAAAAAGGTCTGACCTTATATTCATAATGCTAAATCTTGTCATTTCGAACAATTGGTCTAGTAGAATGAACAGCGTGTATAATCGAAAAAGTGACCAATGCATTTGGTTTTATTTCAAGTCTTTCAATACATTCCAGTGTTCATATACAAGTTAGTCAAGTGCTCCAAGTGGAGTAATAACCAGCGGTAGCATCCCGGTAATTTAATTACTAAATTGTTGTTCTGGCATCCTCTAAAGTGGGTGCTATGATTTCTGCGCTGGCACCAGTTGGTAACTTGCTGTAAACATTCCATGTGGTCGCCTCTGCTGTAAATAATGTGTTCATGTTAACATTGGATGGTTGGATGAAATCGACATCAGCAGCCACATCCGCTCGACAGGTCGAGCAGAATCATTTTCCTGCTTAGACGGCACATTTCCTAGTAACGCCCATGACTTTTGCCAAAAGAGCTTGCCCTCTATATCTGTTGTCTCACTAGACAGCGAAACTCACAGATCGAGTCAAGTAGAAAGATGCAGGACATTTGCACAAAAATCCTTGAGGTACCAAGTATTGCAGGCCTAACTCTTCACACGAAGCCCCTTGTTCCAGCCCAAATGTAATCCCATCTCTCATGCATCAGCGTGGGTTGCCGGAGCGTGCCGCCAACCTCGCCGAATCAACCTCTCTGAGCCTCACAACCACCAGATCTGGCCTTCCTGAGCCTTGCCGTCAGCTATTCCACCAGCCCCATGACGTGACACTGCCATATCCTGCCATGACGAGGTCCACCGCCGGCTTCTCGTGCGCCGCTGTCACTTGTTCTTCCAAACGACCGTGAACGCCCCTATGCACACAACCCCTTCGGCCGAATATGTCCGCTGCCCGAGTGTGACCCTTCAGTGGTTGCATCTTCCTTGATACCCGTCCTAGATTCGTATCTAGGTGAAGTTTCTTGTTCTGATCTGGGGTGCGAGACTGAAGGTTCAGCAGGGTGGAAAATTGATTTTCAGTTCATGGGAGATCATGAATTGTTGTATTTTTTGTTCATTTATTTTTATAGTGTTTATTCATGATCTGGATGTTTGGATCGGGTTTTAAAATTTGAATGGTGGTTCGACTTTGCTGTTCATGATATTTGTACAGAACCTTATTCATAATCGTAAATGCTGTTATTTTTCAGTTTGTACGTTATTTAACTTTGTATGGTGGAATTTTTGTATCCAACAAATTGCATGCGTTCATCTGTTCGTGTGTGTGCTGGGAAAACTCAGGCCTAGAAATATGTATGAATTCGTGGGAGAAAATCCATTCTGCAATTACTGTATGCGTTCATGGCAGGAACCTCATCTTCAGTACTTTCTGTGAGTACTGAACTACCAAGTGCAGTTTGAACATGTATAGGTGATGGCTGACGGTGGGTGGATCACATGCAGCATTATGAGATGATAGCAGGGGCTTTGCACAAAGTTATCAAACCCTTCCGGTCTTGCTTAATCTGTACCTTGCCTTATAAATCGAACGGTTGATATGGCTGGATCGCACGATCTCACGCCAAGTGCAGATCCTATACTAGTCTTCCTCTATTTTATGGTGTCCTCTTTTTCTTTATTATTAGTACATTAGTAACATCTTCTGGGTGCCAATCTATCTTATAACTGACAAGGAAAAACATCAGTTATCCATTGGCCATGTGCGTATAAGTCAAATTTTCTTACTGTCCACGCATGTCTTAGAAACCATTTTTTGGCAATCTATAGCTTGTATTAATATCTACTATTATCCAACCAGGTTTATGATATGGAGACCACCTACCTACAAGAATCTAATCAATTCGGAAGCGTGCTGAAGGGTTTTGAATCATTCTTGTCATCGTCAAAAAACACTGCTAAGTAAGAGACCTTTCTATTATTTATATTTGAATAAAATCTATGAACTGTTAGGGGTTCTTCTCTGTATGGAGAACGTCATTTGTCCATCCTTTTCTATTATCATGTTCTTTGATTACCATTTATATTTATCAGAACTCAGGTCTCAGATTTTGCTTAGAGTCTCTGTTTTATTATTACCATGAGCTATATTGATTGGGTTACGGTATCTGACCTGGCTTTGTATACCTACTATGCCACTAACCATACATAATAATTAGCTAACAATTGGGTCAATGATCAATAGTGCTAGATATACATCAGGGATTAACCCTGAAAAAATAAGTATGCCAGTGTTCTATGATATTATAGACTTAAGTCAGTTTCTTTCTTTGTTGCATGAGTACTTTATATTGAACATAATCTTTTTCGGGTTGATGGCAACCGGTTGACTATGTGGAACTAGTCGTATGTCACTATTCTGCAGAAGCAATATGTATTTAGCATGCATTTATGTTTTATTTTTTCAAGCAATAGAGACACTAGATCTCACATAGATGGAATACTCATGATGGCATGTGCTTCGTTTCAGCCTCAAGCGGTCAAGGAAGTTTCAGGTTGATGAGAGACTATTCTCTCTGTCATCGGTTACTTCTCCAGCGGTATGAGCAATAGTGCCAGTACCACTGGAAAGCACTAGCCTTCCTACTTATTACTTCCTTTCCCTATTCAAAATTAATGAATTCGCTGATGTTGAACGTTATTCTTGTATATAATTTCCAGGTTGAAGAACAACTGGCTGCGCGAGATGGTAAGCTTTACTTATTTCTGTTTTCAGTTGAAACCTGCAGCAGCTAATAATAAACTGAATTGAATACTCGTGCCACCCTGGCAGAGGCAAGAGAATATGCAGGTCGTTCAAAGGGCGCAAGCACTCCAGCTAATGGCCAGTAAGTTTCAGATAGCTTTGCGGAAAAACTTTGGCTCGTGCAGTGATTAACAAAATGTTTAGCAGGTTTGCCTGTTTTTCTGATATCTCGTACTACATTCTTTTGGCAGAGGGAAACCAAAGAAGGGAGGGCGTCCTGGAGGGAGAGACGGCAAGAGAATACGCCCATCGAACGATCCAGACTTGGACGATGAAGATGACTACTAACCCTCGCATGTTTCAGGCATCTTTTAACTTTGTGTCCGCGTCTAGTTCCGTCTTTGTGTCAACCTTTAGGCTTTAGCCTTGTTCTCTTGCAAATCCAAACCAGCGTTGAGGAATCTCCTGTATTATGTCCCAGCTCATCTGCTTGCTTGAGCGTGCTTCTTTTCCATGCCTTTTCCTGTTTTGCCCTTTGTAACATATAAGGTAGCAGCAAGTTAATTAGATGGTGAAAAGTTGTGTGGACATTATTCTATTTCTTATAACGAAATATGTATATGGCAACCGTGTGCCAGATTGCGAAACTGCCACACGCCTCCCGATCTCCTTCCTTTCCTGCATGTCCTCCCCGACCTCCCTCTCGATTTCTTTCCTTTTCTGCACGCCTCCCGATCTCCATCCTTTTCCGCGGGCACACCTGCTCGTGACTTCCTAATTTTCATAATCGTCAATTATGGCCCCATGCGACTTTCCAATTTTCGGGCAAAAATAATGGTTGGACTAGGATTTGATCTCTGGTCTGCAAGTAATCAACAAAGGCAACTAACCACCTCACCTATGACACTGATTGTTGAACAAGCTAAGAGAAATATTGTTTTTGACATGTTTTTGCCTTTAATATGTTAGCACTGAAAAACTTTTTGTTTCAAGCATCATGGTAACTTTGATTATTGAGAATGAATTTGTTGAACCTGCTCACTGGTAATTTCTCTAAATAGCACGATAACATTCACGTCATAGACCTGATAATTTAGATATAACCATCGTGGTAACTTTAACCATTGGGAAGATAAATGTGAAAAGATACCCGATAATTTATGTGTAAATAGATGGTACTCCCTCCGTTCACTTTTGTAAGTCATTTCAGACAGCTCAAAATGGGCTGTTTTGTACATTGTCTGAAATATCTTGAAGGTCTTATAAAAGTGAACAGAGGGAGTAATATACATAGCGCACATCTAATAACTGAGGTAGAAACACCATGATAACTTTGACCATAGGGATTTTTTTTTGAAAAGATACTCCGATATCTTCTGTGTAAATAGCACGGTAGTATACCTCCCTCCCCTAGCATTTTTATATGTAAATAGCATGAAAATATGTGCACTGCGATAACTAAACACCATGATAAGTTTCTGACCCGTGGGAAAGAATTTGCTAAAACATACCCCTGATAAATTTTGTGCAAATAGTATGATATTTTAAGCACTACGGGCTTGATAAGTTACTTAGAATCACCATGATAACTTTTTGTCCCAGGAAAAAGTTGTTCAAAACATCCCCAATAATTTTCGTGTAAATAACATGATAATATAAGCATCGCATAACCGATAACTTGCAATATAAATATGATGGAAACTTTTTTTACCAAAGGAAAATAAGTTATTAAAAACATACACTCGCCTCGCGCGTGGGCTTCTTGGATGAACACAACACATGGCGTGCCACGGGAAAGTGACATAATGTTTAGTGTCATGAGGGCCACACGTGCTATAGGCGTGATAAGTTCCGCAAAAACATCGTGGTAATTTTTGACCTATGAAAAAAGCTACCAAAACACACCCAGGTTTTTAGGTGCAAGTAACATGATAATATATGAACTGTAAACCCGGTAACTCATGTACAATCCTCCATGGTAACTTTGACCAGGGGGAGGTTGATGTTGATATACCCTGATAACTTATGTGTAAGTACCACGGTATTTTACACATCGAAGACCTTCTAACTTGTGTACAAAATACAACGGTGACTTTGAAGGGGTGTAGTTGTTGAAGCATAGTACCTGGTACATTCTATATAAATAGTATGGTAAGTTACACAACACAGGCCTGATAAATTGCATACGAATATCATGGTAACTTTGTCCTGAGGAGAAATCATGTGGTAGACGTGAAGAAGTGACAGTTTTCTCGGAGGTGGGCGCGCGAGATATGCGGGAGAAGCAGGTTTCTCGGATGAGCCTCCGAGGTCGTTTGGAAGAAGGCGAGGTCAAAAGACGGGGAATCGTGTGGTACTTTAAAATAAAAGAAGTAGAGGTGTGGCAGTTTTGTTTATATGGCACACGTGTGCCAAATATCACAGTCCTTCTTATAAACTAACTTGTTGTAAACTCTCGTTGGCCGAGCGAATTAACTTTGCCCTGGTTTTCGTTGGCGACATCCCTGGTCTGGATTTATTTTTTAAGATGTGATCTGGATCATTCTTTTTAAGACGTGGTTCTGGATGAAGTTGGTAATGGTAAAAAGGATGGAATCGATATGCGTGTGTAAACATTGGAATAACATGTTCTCTTTGATTGGTTAAGTTTCTTGTATATTCCTCAAATACATACATATTATCAATTGCAGTGATAGCATGCTTGCGTTGACGATTGTATTTGAACTACAGTCTTGCTAAATCAGATTTGGTTGCAAGCTATGTTAGCTTGAAAAAATGTCTTATATTATGAAACGGAGGAGTTATATGTTATGTCACTTGACCGAAACTTGATTAAGTATTAGTCAGTTAAGAATTAGCCACACCCTATCTTGGTTAAGTATTAGTCAGTTAAGAATTAGCCACACCCTATGTTGGGATCTGAATTGTGTTCGAAATGGCTTTTCAGAAAAGTTGTTTCATGTGTTTTTCAATTAATTCATGATTTGGACATGTTGCTGGGTGACCCTGAAACTAGATGTCCAAAAACCATTGTAGCAATGCTTGGCATGCTGTTAGGCATCAACGGAGTGTTATCCAACAGACCACTATTAGGGCAGTCCAGCTAGCTCATGGGATTAAAGGCTTGCAGAAAATAGAGTGCAGGCTCATCCCAATTTTATTTTATTTTACCTGTAAACAAAGACGAGCTAAAAACACAATCAGGTAATCTGAGCAAATGAAAGACACATGGTACATAAGCAGAACATGAATATCTTGACAGTTTATCTTCAGGATTAACCCTGCGCCTGCAGCCAAGCTTGCACACAGGTCAGCAGCCAAACTCCATAGACACCTTGGATTAATAATAAAGCAAACTCATGTACTTTCTTGATGACAAACATTTGCATCTTGCGCCTCGGTCTGCTCAAGGGTCTCTTCACTTGTACTACCAGTAGTCCCGAGATGTTTGGAGATCCGGGTTGCAAGGAAGCAGGGCATAAAACCGTAGTGGTGGTCTGGTAGCTTGGCGACTCCTCGCAGGGTCTGCATCCTCATGTCGACGGCGAGCACCGTCGACATATCGGTGCCCTCCCTTGACAAAATGTAGACGACATCATCATCGTCGTCGGTGACGCTCACGGTGGGGTAAGACATGCGAAGACGTCGCAGGGAGGACACGGTTCCCCCCTCCTTGTCCGTGCGCAGCTCTTTATAACGCATGGCGAGGTCGTGAGGGATGTCGATTTCCGCCGAGCGGGCGGAGCATCGAGGCCGCCAGGCCTCCCATGAGGTCACCGGCACCGGCATGCTCCATGTGGTGGCCTTCCAGGGGCTAGGGATCAGGAAGTACATCGGGCATTCTTGCGGAAAATATTCTGTAGAGCATAGGCTTTGGGACACCCATTTATCTAGCCACTCATTTTTGCATCGTGATTCGTGCGAGTACATTTGTCTTTTTTTTTCTCCCATATAGAATAACATATGAACTTCAAACTTGGCAGCTCAACAAAACATTCTTACTAGAATGTGGGAAAAAACTTTCAGAATTTTTCATGCAATATAAATACTAAAAAGTACATTTTTTAATACAAAAAATCTAATTTCGTATATTTATGTTTGACAAAAAAAATTGCAAGTTTTTTCTCACATTCTAGTTAGAACGTTTTGGTGTCTTGCAAAGTTTAAAGTTCATATGTTGTTTTATTTTGAAGAAACAAAAAAGAGAAAATCTGATGTACAAAGTTAGTAAGCAATGTTGCAAGGTAAGGATAAGGGGTGTCCAGAAACCTGGACTCTAAAAATCCGTCTCCTGCAGATGAGGGAAAGCCGAAGAAGTGGCTGCTGGCAGGCAAGGTTCTCCACCGACACCTCTTCCACATCCAAACCATTACCAGCGCGCTTCGGCCTGCGTGGGGGAACCCTAGGGGTCTGCAGTTCAAATCCATGGGAGAAAACACGTTTGTGGCAGAGTTTGAGAACCAGCGGGATCGAGATAGGATCTGGGTGGGCTCGCCATGGCATGTGAGCAAACATGCAGTCATATTGGCTGACTTTGAGGATCATACGAGGCCGGATGAGGTGACTTTTGACCGGCTCCATGTGTGGGTTCAGGTCCCAAACCTGTCGTACAACCCGAGAGATGATGCTTGGGGCAGTTTGATAGCAAAACAGATTGACAAGAATGCTTCAGGAGTTCAGTTCGATCATGTTGGGGGCTATTTGAGAGCTAGAGTTTCCATTGATGTCAACAAGCCTCTTCGGAGGTGGATTTTGATCAATTCGGCCGAGAGGAAGAAAGAAGAACCGTATGATATCCAGTACGAACAAGTACCGCACTTCCGTTTCTCTTGTGGTCGCCTAGGGCACAATGATCTATTTTGCCCTGGTCCTAGGGATAAGAATGGAGATCTTCCATTCGGACCTAAGTTGAGGCCACCGGAAGAAAGGAGGAAACCTACCTCGGGTGAGAACACGAGCAAAGACCAGCAAGCAGGTCCGAGTACAAAAGAATCGAAGAACTCAAGCAATGTCGGAGATGCTGCCGAGGTGAACTCTCCTGTGAAAAAACGTCCTTATATATGCAAAGAGGAAGGAGGCCCCAAAGTAGGTCTATCGTCGAGTTGAGCACCCTCTCCTCATCACCAACGGAGAACACACGGATCATGATGGGCCGGCTAGAGACATGGGAAGGGGAAGCGATGAGGATTTATGGGAACATAAGGATTTGGAAAGGGGACCAAAAATGAAGCGACCAACACCGGAAAATTCGGCAGCAGTTGCGGAGCAGCGTTACCCGTCCCAATGAGCATTATAAGTTGGAACTGCCGAGGGCTTGGGAACCCCGAGGCAGTTCGAGAGCTTCGCAGTGTGGTGAAGCAATAAGGGCCCGCCCTCCTCTTTGTTATGGAAACAAAGATAACGGCAGCAAGGGTGGAGAATCTGAAGTTTACTTTGGGTTTTGATGGATGTTTCGTGGTTAATAGCATCGGTCTCAGTGGAGGCATCGGATTGTTTTGGTCCAAAGATGTTTCTGTTGAGCTCAAAATTATGGTGCCGGCCACATTGATGTTGTGGTGCGGAATAAGGATCAAAACTCCTTCGAGTGGAGATTCACTGGTTTCTATGGCGCACCAAGGGTAAAGGACCGTCATCACAGTTGGCTTCTTCTCCAAACCCTGAATGCACTCCCCCATACAACATGGGTCTGCATGGGTGACTTCAATGAGACTTTATACAGTGATGAACATTTTAGCCAGTCTGCGCGCCCAGAGTGGCAGATGAGGGCGTTTCGTGAAGTGGTCAATGAGTGTGCACTCCAAGATTTAGGTTGGACATGAGTTCCTTTCACTTGGGACAATCGTCAAGCAGGAGTGAAAAATGTCAAAGCACGGATTGATCGGGCCTTTGCAAATGAGGAATTTAGGCAGCAATTCGGATACACAAATGTTCGCCATATCAGCGCAGCGGAGTCGAACCATTGTTTTGTACACTTGGTGTTCCGGGAGCAACGAGGCGATGCAGCAAGAAGGGGAGCGAGACCCTTTCAGTATGAAAATGTTTGGCAAACACACTTGGATTACGAATAGGTGGTGACCGCATGTTGGCAGAGCCAACAACGAACACCTGATCTACAAGGTGTTGTAGACTCTTTGAGTGCCATGCAACATCAGCTCGAACCTTGGGGTAGGAAAGAGTTTGGATGTCTTGCAAAGACAGTCCAAAAACTTCAGCAAAAGCTTGATAAGCTTTGCCGGCAATCTGTTGGGCGGGGTCCATCGTAGGAGGAGAAGAGCACGGTTCTCAAACTCTGGGAAGCTCTTCGCCAACAGGAGATATGGCCCCATCAGTGATCCCACGTACTTTGGCTACGGGACGGTGACCCGTAACTCAGGTTATTTCCAAGCACAAGCGAAACATAGATAGAGGATTAATAAGATATCGGTGTTGGGGAACGTAGTAATTTCAAAAAAAAATCCTACGTACACGCAAGATGATGGTGATGCATAGCAACGAGAGAGGAGAGTGTTGTCCACATACCCTCGTAGACCGAAAGCGGACGCGTTATGACAACGTGGTTGATGTAGTCGTACGTATTCACGATCGACCGATCCTAGTACCGAACGTACGACACCTCCGCGATCTGCACACGTTCAGCTCGGTGACGTCCCACGAACTCCGATCCAGCAAAGTGTCGAGGGAGAGTTTCGTCAGCACGACGACATGGTGACAGTGATGATGATGCTACCAACGCAGGGCTTCGCCTAAGCACCGCAACGATATAACCAATGTGGATTATGGTGGAGGGGGCACCGCACATGGCTAAGAGAGATCAATGATCAACTTGTGTGTCTATGGGGTGCCCCCTGACCACGTATATAAAGGATGGAGGGAGGAGGAGGCCGGCCCTCATAGGGTGCTCCCAAAGTGTGGAGTCCTACTAGGACTCCCTAGTCCTAGTAGGATTCCACCTCCCACATGGAATAGGAAAAGGGGAAGGGAGAAGGAGAAGGAAGGAAGGGGCGCCCCCTTTCCCTAGTCCAATTCGGACCAATCCATGGGGAGGGGTGCGGCCACCCTTGAGGCCTTTTCTCTCCTTTCCCGTATGGCCCATTAAGACCCAATACGAATTCTCGTAACTCTTCGGTACTCCGAAAAATACCCGAATCACTCGGAACCTTTCCGATGTCTGAATATAGCCTTCCAATATATCGATCTTTACGGCTCGATCATTTCGAGACTCCTCCTCATGTCTCCGATCTCATCCGGGACTCCGAACAAACTTCGGTCATCAAATCGCATAACTCATAATATAATTCGTCACTAAACATTAAGCGTGCGGACCCTACGGGTTCGAGAGCTATGTAGACATGACCGAGACACATCTCCGATTAATAACCAATAGCGGAACCTGGATGCTCATATTGGCTCCTACATATTCTACGAAGATCTTTATCGGTCAAACCGCATAACAACATATGTTGTTCATTTTGTCATCGGTATGTTACTTGCCCGAGATTCGATCGTCGGTATCTCAATACCTAGTTCAATCTCGTTACCGGCAAGTCTCTTTACTCGTTCCATAATGCATCATCTCGTAACTAACTCATTAGCCACATTTCTTGCAAGGCTTATAGTGACGTGCATTACCGAGAGGGCCCAGAGATACCTCTCCGACAATCGGAGTGACAAGTCCTAATCTCGATCTATGCCAACTCAACAAGTATCATCGAAGACACCTGTGGAGCACCTTTATAATCACCTAGTTACGTTGTGACGTTTGGTAGCACACAAAGTGTTCCTCCGGTATTCGGGAGTTGCATAATCTCATAGTCATAGGAACATGTATAATTTATGAAGAAAGCAATAGCAACAAACTAAACGATCAAGTGCTAAGCTAACAGAATGGGTCAAGTCAATCACATCATTCTCTAATGATGTGATCCCATTAATCAAATGACAACTCATGTCTATGGCTAGGAAACTTAACCATTTTTGATTCAACGAGCTAGTCAAGTAGAGGCATACTAGTGACACTCTGTTTGTCTATGTATTCACACATGTACTAAGTTTCCGGTTAATATAATTCTAGCATGAATAATAAACATTTATCATGATAAGAAAATATAAATAAAAACTTTATTATTGCCTCTAGGGCATATTTCCTTCAGTCTCCCACTTGCACTAGAGTCAATAATCTAGTTCACATCACCATGTGTTTTAACACCAATATTCACATCTGTATGTGATTAAAACCCATAGTTCACATCGTCATGTGATCAACACCCGAAGGGTTTACTAGAGTCAATAATCTAGTTCACATCGCTATGTGATTAACACCCAAAGAGGACTAAGGTGTGATCATGTTTTGCTTGTGAGAGAAGTTTAGTCAACGGGTCTGTCACATTCAGAGCCGTATGCATTTTGCAAATATTCTATGTCTACAATGCTCTGCACGGAGCTACTCTAGCTAATTGCTCCTACTTTAAATATGTATCCAGATTGAGACTAAGAGTCATCTGGATCAGTGTAAAAGCTTGCATCGATGTAACTCTTTACGACGAGCTCTTTTATCACCTCCATAATTGAGAAATATTTCCTTAGTCCTCATTAAGGAGAATTTTGACCGCTATCCAGTGATCTACTCCTAGATCAAAATTGTACTCCCTTGCCAAACTCAGGGCAGGGTACACAATAGGTCTGCTACACAGCACAACGTACTTTATAGAACCTATGACTGTGGCATAGGGAATGACATTCATTCTCTTTCTATTTTCTACCGTGGTCGGGTTTTGATTCTTACTCAACTTTACACCTTGTAATACAGGCAAGAACCCTTTCTTTGACTGATCCATTTTGAACTTCAAAACTTTACCAAGGTATATACTCATTGAAAAATCTTATCAAGCGTCTTGATCTATCTCTATAGATCTTGATGCTCAATATGTATGCAACTTCATGGAGGTCTTTCATTCAAAAAATTCTTATTCAAGTATCCATTTATGCTATGCAGAAATTCTATTTCATTTCCAATCAACAATATGTCATCCACATATAATATTAGAAATGCTACAGAGCTCCCACTCACTTTCTTGTAAATACAGGCTTCTCCAAAAGTCTGCATAAAATCATATGCTTTGATCAACTCATCAAAGTGTATATTCCTAACTTCGAGAGGCTTGCACTAGTCCATAAATGGATCGCTGGAGCTTGCACACTTTGTTAGCACCCTTTGGATCGACAAAACCTTCTGGTTGCATCATATACAACTCTTCTTCCAGAAATCCATTCAGGAATGCAGTTTTGACATCCATCTGCCAAATTTCATAATCATAAAATGCAACAATTTCTAACATGATTCGGACGGATTTAAGCATCGCTACAGTTGAGAAAATCTCATTGTAGTCAACACCTTGAACTTGTCGAAAAAACTTTTATGACAAGTCGAGCTTTGTAGATAGTAACACTACTATCATCGTCCGTCTTCCTCTTGAAGATCCATTTATTTTCTATGGCTTGCCGATCATGGGGCAAGTCCACCAAAGTCCACATTTTGTTCTCATACATGGATCCCATCTTAGATTTCATGGCCTTCAAGCCATTTCACAGAATTTGGGCTCATCATCGCTTCCTCATAGTTTGTAGGTTCATCATGGTCTAGTAACATGACCTCCAGAATAGGATTACAGTACCACTCTGGTGCGGACCGTACTCTAGAAGACCTACGAGGTTCTGTAGTAACTTGATCTGAAGTTTCATGATCATCATCATTAGCTTCCTCACTAATTGGTGTAGGAATCACTGGAACTAATTTCTGTGATGAACTACTTTCCAATTTGGGAGAAGGTACAATTACCTCATCAAGTTCTACTTTCCTCCCACTCACTTCTTTCGAGAGAAACTCCTTCTCTAAAAAAAGGATCCATTCTTAGCAACGAATATCTTGCCTTCGGATTTATGATAGAAGGTGTACCCAACAGTTTCCTTTGGGTATTCTATGAAGACACACTTCTCCGATTTGGGTTCGAGTTTATCAGGTTGAAGCTTTTTCACATAAGCATCACAACCCCAAACAAACTTTAAGAAACGACAACTTTGGTTTCTTGCCAAACCATAGTTCATACGGTGTCGTCTCAACGGATTTAGATGGTGCCCTTTTTAATGTGAATGTAGCTGTCTCTAATGCATAACCCCCAAAACGATAGTGGTAAATCGGTAAGAGACATCATAGATTGTACTATATCCAATAAAGTACGGTTATGATGTTCGGACACACCATTATGCTGTGGTGTTCCACGTGGCATGAATTTGTGAAACTATTCCACATTGTTTTAATTGAAGACCAAACTTGTAACTCAAATATTCGTCTCCACAATCAGATCGTAGAAACTTTATTTTCTTGTCACGATGATTTTCCACTTCACTCTGAAATTCTTTGAACTTTTTAAATGTTTCAGACTTATGTTTCATCAAGTAGATATACCCATATCTGCTCAAATCATCTGTGAAGGTCAGAAAATAACGATACCCGCCGCGAGCCTCAACACTCATCGGACCGCATACATCAGTATGTATTATTTCCAATAAGTCAGTTGCTCGCTGCATTGTTCCGGAGAACGGAGTCTTAGTCATCTTGCCCATGAGGCATGGTTCGCAAGCATCAAGTGATTCATAATCAAGTGATTACAAAAGCTCATCGGCATGGAGTTTCTTCATGCGCTTTACGCCAATATGACCTAAAGGGCAGTGCCACAAATAAGTTGCACTATCACTATTAACTTTGCATTTTTTGGCTTCAATATTATGAATATGTGTATCACTATGACCGAGATTCAATAAACCATTTATATTGAGTGTATGACCATAGAAGGTTCTATTCATGTAAATAGAACAACAATTATTCCGTGACATAAATGAATAACCGTATTGCAATAAACATGATCCAATCATATTCATGCTCAACGCAAACACCAAATAATATTTATTTTAGGTTCAACACTAATCCCGAAGGTAAAGGGAGTGTGCGATGGTGATCTTATCAACCTTGGAATCACTTCCAACACACATCATCACATCGCCCTTAACTAGTTTCTGTTTATTTTGCAACTCCCATTTCCAGTTACTACTCTTAGCAACTGAACCAGTATCAAATACCGAGGGGTTGCTATAAACACTAGTAAAATACACATCAATAACATGTATATCCAATATACCTTTGTTCACTATGCCATCCTTCTTATCCGCCAAGTATCTTGGGCAGTTCCACTTCTAGTGACCATTTCCTTTGCAGTAGAAGCACTCAGTTTCAGGCTTGGGTCTAGCTTTGGGCTTCTTCACGAGAGTGACAACTTGTTTGTCATTCTTATTGAAGTTCCCTTTCTATCCCTTTGCCCTTTTCTTGAAACTAGTGGTCTTGTTAACCATCAACACTCGATGCTTTTCTTGATTTCTACCTTCGCCGATTTTAGCACCGCGAAGAGCTTGGGAATTGTTTTTGTTATCCCTTGCATATTATAGTTCATCACGAAGTTCTAGTAACTTGGTGATAGTGACTAGAGAACTTTGTCAATTACTATCTCATCTGGAAGATTAACTCCCACTTGATTCAAGCAATTATAGTACCCAAACGATCTGAGCACATGCTCACTGGTTGAGCTATTCTCCTCCATCTTGTAGGTAAAGTACTATTAGAGGTCTCATACCTCTTGACACAGGCATGAGTATGAAATACCAATTTCAACTCATGGAACATCTTATATGCTCCATGGCGTTCAAAACGTTTTTGAAGTCCTGGTTCTAAGCCGTAAAGCATGGTGCACTAAACTATCAAGTAGTCATCATACCGAGCTTGTCAAACGTTCATAACGTCTTCATCTGCTCCTGCAATAGGTCTATCACCTAGCGGTGCAACAAGGACATAATTCTTCTGTGCAGTAATGAGGATAATCCTTAGATCACAGACCTAGTCCACATCATTGCTACTTTCATCTTTCAACATAGTTTTTCTCTAGGAACATATCAAAAATTGACGGGGAGCTACATCGTGAGCTATTGATCTACAACATAGTTATGCAAATACTATCAGGACTAAGTTCATGATAAATTAAAGTTCAATTAATCATATTACTTAAGAACTCCCACTTAGATAGACATCCCTCTAGTCATCTAAATGATCACGATCCATATCAACTAAACCATGTCCGATCATCACGTGAGATGGAGTAGTTTTGAATGGTGAACATCACTATGTTGATCATATCTACTATATGATTCACGTTCGACCTTTCGGTCTCCAGTGTTTCGAGGCCATATCTGCATATGCTAGGCTCGTCAAGTTTAACATGAGTATTCTGCGTGTGCAAAACTGGCTTGCACCCGTTGTATGTGAACGTAGAGCTTATCACACCCGATCATCACGTGGTGTCTCAGCACGACGAACTGTAGCAACGGTGCATACTCAAGGAGAACACTTATACCTTGAAATTTAGTGAGAGATCATCTTATAATGCTACCATCAAACTAAGCAAAAAGGATGCATAAATGATAAACATCACATGCAATCAAAATATGTGACATGATATGGCCATGATCATCTTGCGCCTTTGATCTCCATATCCAAAGTACCGTCATGATCTCTATCGTCACCGGCATGACACCATGATCTCAATCATCTTGATCTCTATCAACGTGTCGTCACATGGTCATCTCGCCAACTATTGCTATCGCATAGCAATAAAGTAAAGCAATTTATTTGGCGCTTGCATCTTATGCAACAAAGAGACAACAATAAGGCTTATGTCAGTTGCCGATAACTTCAAAAAAACATGATCATCTCATACCACAATTTATATCTCATCACGTCTTGACCATATCACATCACAACATGTCCTGCAAAAATAAGTTAGACGTCCTCTACTTTGTTGTTGCAAGTTTTACGTGGCTGCTACGGGTTGAGCAAGAGTCGTTCTTACCTACGCATCAAAACCACAACAATTTTTCGTCAAGTATGTGCTATTTTAACCTTCAACAAGGACCGCGCGTAGCCACACTCGATTCAACTAAAGTTGGAGAAACTGACACCCACCAGCCACCTATGTGTGAAGCACGTCGGTAGAACCAGTCTCACGTAAGCGTACGCGTAATGTCGGTCCGGGCCGCTTCATCCAACAATACCGCCGAATCAAAGTATGACATGCTGGTAAGCAGTATGAATATTATCACCCACAACTCACTTGTGTTCTACTCGTGCATATAACATCTACCCATAAACCTAACTCGGATGCCACTATTGGGGAACGTAGTACTTTAAAAAAAAATCCTACGCACATGCAAGATCATGGTGATGCATAGCAATGAAGAAGAGAGTGTTGTCCACGTACCCGCATAGACCGAAAGCGGAAGCGTTATGACAATGCGATTGATGTAGTCGTACGTCTTCATGGTCGACTGATCCTAGTACCGAACGTACGACACCTCCGCGATCTGCACACGTTCAGCTCGGTGATGTCCCACGAACTCCAATCTAGCAAAGTGTCGAGGGAGAGTTTCGTCAGCACGACGGCGTGATGACGGTGATGATGATGCTACCGACGCAGGGCTTCACCTAAGCACCGCAATGATATAACCGAGGTGGATTATGGTGGAGGGGGGGCACCGCACACGGCTAAGAGAGATCAATGATCAACTTGTGTGTCTATGGGGTGCCCCCTGGCCACGTATATAAAGGATGGAGGGAGGAGGAGGCTGACCCTCATAGGGCGCGCCCAAAGTGTGGAGTCCTACTAGGACTCCCTAGTCCTAGTAGGATTTCACCTCCCACATGGAATAGGAAAAGGGGAAGGGAGAAGGAGAAGGAAGGAAGGGGGCACCCCTGCTACGTCTTGAGCTTGCGTTGGATTTCCCCAAAGAGTAAAGGATGATGCAGTAGAGTAGCGTAAGTATTTCCCTCAGTTTTTGAGAACCAAGGTATCAATCCAGTAGGAGGCCACACTCAAGTCCCTCGTACCTGCACAAAACGATAGCTACTCGCAACCAACGCGATTAGGGGTTGTCAATCCCTTCACGGTCACTTACGAGAGTGAGATCTGATAGATATAATATTTTTGGTATTTTTGGTATAAAGATGCAAAGTGAAAAGTAAAGGCAAAGTAAAAAAGCAAATCAAGATTAAAGTGATGGAGATTGATATGATGAGAATAGACCCGGGGGCCATAGGTTTCACTAGTGGCTTCTCTCAAGAGCATAAGTATTCTATGGTGGGTGAACAAATTACTGTTGAGCAATTGACAGAATTGAGCATAGTTACGAGAACATCTAGGCATGATCATGTATATAGGCATCACGTCCATGACAAGTAGACCGAAACAATTCTGCATCTACTACTATTACTCCACTCATCGACCGCTATCCAGCATGCATCTAGAGTATTAAGTTAAAAACAAAGTAACACCTTAAGCAAGATGACATGATGTAGAGAGATAAATTCATGCAATATGAAATAAACCCCATCTTGTTATCCTCGATGGCAATGATGCAATACGTGCCTTGCTTCCCCTTCTATCACTGGGAAAGGACACCGCAAGATCGAACCCAAAGCTAAGCACTTCTCCCAAGGCAAGAACTACCAATCTAGTTGGCCAAACCAAACAGATAATTCGAAGAGACTTGCAAAGATAATGAATCATACATGAAAGAATTCAGAGAAGATTCAAATATTATTCATAGATAGACTTGATCATAAACCCACAATTCATCGGTCCCAACAAACACACCGCAAAAAGAAGATTACATCGAATAGATCTCCACAAGAGAGGGGGAGAACTTTGTATTGAGATTCAAAGAGAGAGAAGAAGCCATCTAGCTACTAACTATGGACCCGAAGGTCTGAGGTAAACTACTCACACTTCATCGGAGAGGCTATGATGATGTAGAAGCCCTCCGTGATGATGGCCCTCTTCCAGCGGAGCTCCGGAACAGGCCCCAAGATGGGATCTCGTGGATACAGAAAGTTGCGGCGGTGGAATTAGGTTTTTGGCTCCTGGTCTGATCATTTGGGGATACGTAGGTATATATAGGAGGAAGGAGTACGTCGGTGGAGCTCCGAGGGGCCCACGAGGCAGGGGGCGTGCCCCCACCCTTGTGACCGCCTCTTTTGTTCCTTGGAGAAGGGTCCAAGTCTCCTGGATCACGTTCGGTGAGGAAATCACGTTCCCAAAAGTTTTATTCCGTTTGGACTCCGTTTGATATTCTGTTTCTTCGAAACACTGAAATAGGCAAAAAATAGCAATTCTGGGCTGGGCCTCCGGTTAATAGGTTAGTCCCAAAAGTAATATAAAAGTGGAAAATAAAGCTCAATATGGTCCAAAACAGTAGATAATATAGCATGGAGCAATCAAAAATTATAGATACGTTGGAGACGTATCAGGCATCCCCAAGCTTAATTCCTGCTCGTCCTCGAGTAGGTAAATGATAAAAAGAGAATTTTTGATGCGGAGTGCTACTTGGCATAATTTCAATGTAAATCTTCTTAATTGTGATATGAATATTCAGATTAGAAAGATGCAAAACAAAAGTTCATATTGACATAAAAATAATAATACTTCAAGCATACTAACAAAGCAATTATGTCTTCTCAAAATAACATGGCCAAAGAAAGTTATCCCTACAAAATCATATAGTCTGGCTATGCTCTATCTTCACCACACAAAATATTTAAATCATGCACAACCCCGATGACAAGCCAAGCAATTGTTTCATACTCTAACTTTTTCAAAACTTTTTCAATCTTCACGCAATACATGAGCGTGAGTCATGGACATAACACTATAGGTGGAATAGAATGGTGGTTGTGGAGAAGACAAAAAGGGAGAAGATAGTCTCACATCAACTAGGCGTATCAACAGGCTATGGAGATGCCCATCAATAGATATCAATGTGAGTGAGTAGGGATTGCCATGCAACGGATGCACTAGAGCTATAAGTATATGAAAGCTCAAAAAGAAACTAAGTGGGTGTGCATCCAACTTGCTTGCTCATGAAGACCTAGGGCAATTTGAGGAAGCCCATCATTGGAATATACAAGCCAAGTTCTATAATGAAAGATTCCCACTAGTATATAAAAGTGATAACATGAGAGACTCTCTACTATGAAGATCATGGTGCTACTTTGAAGCACAAGTGTGGTAAAAGGATAGTAACATTGTCCCTTCTCTCTTTTTCTCTCTTTATTTTTATTTTTATTTTTTTATTTGGGCCTTTTCTCTTTTTTATGGCCTCTTTTTTTATTTGGGCTTCTTTGGCCTCTTTTATTTATTTTTCGTCCGGAGTCTCATCCCGACTTGTGGGGGAATCATAGTCTCCATCATTCTTTCCTCACTGGGACAATGCTCTAATAATGATGATCATCACACTTATATTTTTCTTACAACTCAAAAATTACAACTCGATACTTAGAACAAAATATGACTCTATATGAATGCCTCCGGCGGTGTACCGGGATATGCAATGAATCAAGAGTGACATGTATGAAAGAATTATGAACGGTGGCTTTGCCACAAATACGATTTCAACTACATGATCATGCTAGCAATATGACAATGATGGAGTGTGTCATAATAAACAGAATGGTGGAAAGTTGCATGGCAATATATCTCGGAATGGCTATGGAAATGCCATAATAGGTAGGTATGGTGTCTGTTTTGAGGAAGGTATATGGTGGGTATATGATACCGGCGAAAGGTGTGCGGTATTAGAGAGGCTAGCAAAGGTGGAAGGGTGAGAGTGCGTATAATCCATGGACTCAACATTAGTTATAAAGAACTCATATACTTATTGCAAAAATCTAGAAGTTATCAAAGCAAAGTATTACGCGCATGCTCCTAGGGGGATAGATTGGTAGAAAAAGACCATCGCTTGTCCCCGACCGCCACTCATAAGGAAGACAATCAATAAATAAATCATGCTCCGACTTCATCACATAATGGTTCACCATACGTGCATGCTACGGGAATCACAAGCTTCAACACAAGTATTCTTTAAATTCACAACTACTCAACTAGCATGACTTTAATAGTATCACCTCCATATCTCAAAACAATTATCATGCTTCAATCTTTTCTTAGTATTCAACACACTCAAAAGAAAGTTTCACAAATCTTGAATACCAAGCATATTATTATCAAGAAAATTACCATGCTATTAAGAGACTCTCAAAATAATTTAAGTGAAGCATGAGAGATCAATAGTTTCTTTAAAACAAATCCACCACCATGCTCTAAAAGATCTAAGTGAAGCATATAGAACAAAATTACTTAGCTCAAAAGATATAAGTGAAGCGCATAGAGCAAAACTACTTAGCTCAAAAGATATAAGTGAAGCACATAGAGCAAAACTACTTAGCTCAAAAGATATAAGTGAAGCACATAGAGCAAAACTACTTAGCTCAAAAGATATAAGTGAATCACATAGAGCAAAAAAACTTAGCTCAAAAGATATAAGTGAAGCACATAGAGCATTCTATCAAATTTTAATTCATGTATGGCTATCTCAAAAGGTGTGTACAGCAAGGATGATTGTGGCATACTAACAAACAAAGACACAAATAATACAAGACGCTCCAAGCAAAACACATATCATGTTGGTGAATAAAAATATAGCTCCAAGTAAAGTTACCGATAGAAGTAGACGAAAGAGGGGATGCCTTCCGGGGCATCCCCAAGCTTTGGCTTTTAGGTGTCATTAGATTATATTGGGGGTGCCATGGGCATCCCCAATCTTAGGCTCTTGCCACTCCTTGTTCCATAATCCATCAAATCCTTACCCAAAACTTGAAAACTTCACAACACAAAACAAGGCAGAAAACTCGTGAGCTCCGTTAGCGAAAGAAAACAAAAGACCACTTCAAGGTACTGTAATGAACTCATTCTTTATTTATATTGGTGTTAAACCTACTGTATTCCAACTTATCTGTGGATTATAAACTATTTTACTAACCATAGATTCATCAAAATAAGCAAACAACACACGAAAAACAGAATCTGTCAAAAACAGAACAGTCTGTAGTAATCTGTAGCTAGCGCAAGATCTGGAACCCCAAAAATTCTAAAATAAATTGCTGGACGTGATTAATTTATCTATTAATCATCTTCAAAAATAATTAACTAAATATCATTCTCCAAATAAAAATGACAGCAGTTCTCGTGAGCGCTAAAGTTTCTGTTTTTTACAGCAAGTTCAACAAGACTTTCCCCAAGTCTTCCCAACGGTTCTACTTGGCACAAACACTAATTAAACATAAAAAACACAACCAAAACAGAGGCTAGATTATTTATTTATTACTAAACAGGAGCAAAAAACAAGGAATAAAAATAGAATTGGGTTGCCTCCCAACAAGCGCTACCGTTTAACGCCCCTAGCTAGGCATAATAGCGAGGATAGATCTAGGTATTGCCGTAGTAGTAAGATAGATCGGTGAAACTCATTTCATATTCTCTATGTTCGGCAGCAAGTTTTCTTTGAGGCAAGAAAAAGTAATCAAAGGGCTAAATTTAATAGGACAGAGGTCCCCAAGATCAATTTTAGGAGGTATAGGTTCCTCTTTCGGCCCTTCGTATTGCACAACCAATTCATCATTATAAGCATTCTTTTGACAGAACCTTGTGAGCCTAAACTCAAGAGAGCATCCTAGCTCATTTTTTCGAATGGCCAAATCATCATTAAGTTTAGAGATTCTATCAATTAAAATATTGATTGGCACCTTTTTTCTAAGGTTTTCATTGAAAGCAACATAGTCAAGAGATTGAAAGCGCATAATTTCTTCTTGATCAAAGAGGATAGATTCTATGGGAGGACGACCAGCGTCCACCCTATAGTGCGCAAAGATTTCTTTGGCTTCTTTTATTATAAATCTGAATTCATGAGCCAAAAGGATAGTAGCGGCACGCTTAACAGAAGAATGCTCGATATTAGAAAATTCTAAGAAAATTATTTGTATAGATGGGTGCATATGCATAAATTGCCTTTCAAATTCAACGATAAGCATGGCAATAGCGTCCGCGAGACTACTGGTTCTATGAAGAATAGAACCGCCCATAGAGGGCAAAGCACCGGCACAAGTAAAAAAATCTTGGATGACTCCTTTTCCAATAATATTACCACTACCGATTCGAAATCTTTTTGTATGATAGGTAGGGGGGTTCTTCAGCCGGAGCATCATAATTTTCTATGACATTGTTATCGCTCATATTGGCGATAACTTCCCCAACTTCAGACATAGTGACAAGCAAGCAAACAAACTAGCACACGAGCAAACAAGGGCAGACAGGCAAAAGAGGCAAAGCAAACAAGGGCAGACAGGCAAAAGAGGCAAATAGAGAGGGAGGATAGAGAGAGAGAGAGAGAGAGAGAGAGAGGGTGAATAAAACGACAAGGGTGAATTGGGGGGGGAGAGGAAAATGAGAGGCAAATGGCAAATAATGTAATGCGAGAGATAGGAATTGTGATGGGTACTTGGTATGTTGACTTTTGCGTAGACTCCCCGGCAACGGCGCTAGAAATTCTTCTTGCTACGTCTTGAGCTTGCGTTGGATTTCCCCGAAGAGGAAAGGATGATGCAACAGAGTAGCGTAAGTATTTCCCTCAGTTTTTGAGAACCAAGGTATCAATCCAGTAGGAGGCCACGCTCAAGTCCCTCGTACCTGCACAAAACGATAGCTACTCGCAACCAACGCGATTAGGGGTTGTCAATCCCTTCACGGTCACTTACGAGAGTGAGATCTGATAGATATAATATTTTTGGTATTTTTGGTATAAAGATGCAAAGTGAAAAGTAAAGGCAAAGTAAAAAAGCAAAGCAATATTAAAGTGATGGAGATTGATATGATGAGAATAGACCCGGGGGCCATAGGTTTCACTAGTGGCTTCTCTCAAGAGCATAAGTATTCTACGGTGGGTGAACAAATTACTGTTGAGCAATTGACAGAATTGAGCATAGTTATGAGAATATCTAGGCATGATCATGTATATAGGCATCACGTCCGTGACAAGTAGACCGAAACATTTCTACATCTACTACTATTACTCCACTCATCGACCGCTATCCAGCATGCATCTAGAGTATTAAGTTAAAAACAGAGTAACGCCTTAAGCAAGATGACATGATGTAGAGAGATAAATTCATGCAATATGAAATAAACCCCATCTTGTTATCCTCGATGGCAACGATGTAATACGTGCCTTGCTGCCCCTTCTGTCACTGGGAAAGGACACCGCAAGATCGAACCCAAAGCTAAGCACTTCTCCCAAGGCAAGAACTACCAATCTAGTTGGCCAAACCAAACGGATAATTCGAAGAGACTTGCAAAGATAACCAATCATACATAAAAGAATTCAGAGAAGATTCAAATATTATTCATAGATAGACTTGATCATAAACCCACAATTCATCGGTCTCAACAAACACACCGCAAAAAAGAAGATTACATCGAATAGATCTCCACAAGAGAGGGGGAGAACTTTGTATTGAGATTCAAAGAGAGAGAAGAAGCCATCTAGCTAGTAACTATGGACCCGAAGGTTTGAGGTAAACTACTCACACTTCATCGGAGAGGCTATGATGATGTAGAAGCCCTCCGTGATGATGGCCCTCTTCCGGCGGAGCTCCGAAGCAGGCCCCAAGATGGGATCTCGTGGATACAGAAAGTTGCGGCGGTGGAATTAGCTTTTTGGCTCCTGGTCTGATCGTTTGGGGATACATAGGTATATATAGGAGGAAGGAGTATGCCGGTGGAGCTCCGAGGGGCCCACGAGGCAGGGGGGCGCGCCCTAGGGGGGGCGCGCCCCCCACCCTCGTGACCGCCTCTTTTGTTCCTTGGAGCAGGGTCCAAGTCTCCTGGATCACGTTTGGTGAGAAAATCACGTTCCCGAAAGTTTTATTCTGTTTGGACTCCGTTTGATATTACGTTTCTTCGAAACACTGAAATAGGCAAAAAATAGCAATTCTGGACAGGGCCTCCGGTTAATAGGTTAGTCCCAAAAGTAATATAAAAGTGGAAAATAAAGCCCAATATAGTCCAAAACAGTAGATAATATAGCATGGAGCAATCAAAAATTATAGGTACGTTGGAGACGTATCAACCCCCTTTCCACTACAAAAAAATACACTTCCGTGATGATATGTGTTTGTCACAATAGGTCGCATTTTTTGTCATGCATGTACATCCATGACAATTTTATGACAGAATCAAGATAGTCATACGTGTGCTATCGTAGAAGTGTTCCATGACATTACCAAAATTATCATCATGGAAGTGTCCACTTCCATGACGATAAATCCCGCATCACAGAAGTGCTTTCGTCAAGGGTGACCGACACGTGGCATCCACCGTAACGGAACGCCGTTAAGCTATCAGGTCGGGTTTTGGATCCGATAACCCGTTAACAGCCCCGACCAATGGGGATTTTCCATGTGTAAAATCATCATTGGCTGGAGGAAACATGTGTCGGCTCATCGTTGGGACAGATGTCATCCACTCATTGGACAGAAGGCGCCTATGATACGTCGACACGTGGCACGGCCCAACAGAGGCCCATTCCTGTGAAAAGGCCGACCCGTTTGACTTGGTCAAAAGGTGGCGGGCCGGCCCATGTAAAGCCTGTTAACGGCCTATTCGCATATAGCCCATTTACAACCCGCTAACCCAAGGCCCGTTACGCCCTATCCGAATTAGGCCCAGTAGCATCATCTATGCCACCCAATATGATTCCAGCCCATTTTCACTTCTGGCCCATGTATGGCCCATGACGTCTTTCGGCCCATATGAGGCCCTATGTAACTCTTGGCCTATTAACGGCCCGTGGTGAAACTGGCCCGTAATGAACAGTGTATCACTTTACACCCATTAACGACCCGTGGTGAAACTGGCCCGTAATGAATAGTGTATCACTTTATACCAATTAACAGCCCGTTATTCTGTTAGGCCGTTTCCAGCCCATGTTATCTTTCGGCCTTCTCAGAGCCCATTTATTCTTGGGCTCATTTCCAGCATTCGTTTACTTACGGCCCGTTACTGTCATTTTCTGCTTGTGGGCCAAATTCAGCCCGTGGTTACAGTCGGCCCATTTGTGGTCCGTTAATACGTTGGGCCGTTTTCATAGCGTCATCAAATATGGCCTATTAACAATGACCCGTTATGGTCGGCCCATGAATGGACGATTCCAACTCTAGCCTGTTTACGGTCATAATGCAGCCTGTTATTGGCCCATGTTTGGCCAATCGATCATACTGCCCGTATAAGGCCCATTGATGATACGACCCGTAGAAGGCCCATTGTTTCTATGGCCCGTAGAAGGCCCATTGTTTCTACGGCCCATAGAAGGCCCACTGTTTCTACGGCCCGTAGAAGGCCCACTGTTTCTACGGTCCGTAGGAGGACCAGTGTCACTACAGTAAATATTAGCCCATGGTTATTATGGCCTAATTTTAAAAAATAGGTTATTGCAGCCACTAGCAAACCGCGAAAAAAGAACTGCAATGACTACAAGCAAACAAATAAACAAGACAACAAGGAAATAAATAAGCAAGCAACTTACGCTAGGCTATCACGGCTATCACACATATTACATCCACTGGGCATCAAAGTTCGCCACCAGTGCAAATAAACGTGCCGACAAAAGAATATACAAAACTGAGAGCACTTCAGAAGGCACTAGGCCTGGCCAGGTCGCCCCCCCCAAACAGCTGAAGAAGCTGAGTAGACCTCAGTTGTGTCAACGATAGATGCATCAACGCTAGATTTAAGGCATGATGGTGCACACGGCAGTCCTCTGACATCTTCATTGCATCTTTGACTTCAAGTCGGAGCTGAGCTGAAGCAAGCCTTTCCGCTTTAAGTTGAAACTGAAGAAGTCGAACTGATTGAGGCAGCGACTGCACATAGGTTGTCTCACACATGTTGGTGAGTAGCTTCAACTCACTGTCTTCATCAAGACAGGACCTTGGGGTCATCTCGCTGTCCTCAAGATGGTTTGGCTCACTATCTTCCCTAAAGTTCTTCCTAGCGTAAGAGATACGAGTCTGAAAGAGAAACAAGGAGACACGTAACAGGTTTCACAATTATATAAGCAAATAAATGGATTTGTTCTGCATAAGGAACATGTTTTTACAACTACAATTTGAAACTGGTAGTTGTTGCAAACATCCAATCAGATGTAAACAGCAAAGCAAACAATAGTGGAGGAAATGATGCCTATCCAAATGTATACTAGAACAAAGTTTGAAGGCTTGAGAAGGATGAACTTACATTACATGTTAACACGGGCTGGACAAAGCCCTTCTCCATGTTGATGGAAGGATAATTCAATAAATTTCCCAAAGAAAATTCTTTATAAGCGTTGCCATTATTCTACATTTTGCAAAGAGTAAATATAGATCAAATAATATTGGAAGAAACAGAGGATGATGAAGCTCAGGTGCAGGCTGATGATACATAATCAAGTAGAAATTAATTAAGTACAACGTTACAAGGCAAAAGGGAGAGAGGTACTGACAAGAGCAATGCAGATGAGATCGTATGATCCTTTGAGCAAGGAGATTCATCTGAAATTAGTTTTCATACAAGAGAGAAGGTAAGGCACAAGCAGAAATTTAGGAGTTCAAATTTTGAATTGATATCATAGACAGTACCTGACGCTGGGCTCCCAGCAGTTCTAATAGGGGTTTGGCCACTGGAGTAGGGGTAAAGTGTGGTAAAGTTGGGCATGCGTTTTCTGTGGCTGCTGATCTATCTGATTTAACAGGTATCACTACCTTTTCCAAATACCTAGTTTGTACTCCTTGAGGATCTGCACTCACCCTCTTCCTTTTGGACATCTATTACGAAAGAACAACATTTGACTGGAAAAACATAGTGTGACGACACATGGAATAGGTATAGAAAATGGATAGGCATGGCATATACTCATATATGATGCTTAAACTAAGCAGATGGTGTAACAAAGTAGAAGTAATGCAAGAGGTCAGATGCAAAATATGTGCGACCAATACAACTTTGCAAAGTTAGAGCAAGCACCTTGATGGGTGAATAAGATAGGCCATCCTCCACCATGCCAAGTTTGTTAGCTAGTGGATCGTTCCGCAATATTCCTCTCATGCGCACATTCTCATATTCATTTTCATAATGTTCAATATCTGACATGCATGAAAACATAAAAACAAGTGAGATTTTCTTTGTAATGCAGAAGTGATTCTAATCCAATACTGCCTCCCTGTAAAGCCCTTTGTGTTATCTCTGCAATTCTTTTAAAAGATGCCATGCATGTTGTAATTTGTTGTGTGCATTAATATAATGTGGCCTACTACTCAAAATATGAGAGCTCCAGAAGTGATGACACTTCGCAGATGATAGCTTCAACATATAGTAACGAAGAACAAGTCGACCTGACCTGACAGATTCAAAATATACTAAGGGAGAACAACTCGACCTGACCATTCGACCGCAAGAGAAGAGTATCATCTTAAAGAAGAGCAGAAGAGCAAGCAGATTGAAGATATTACAAGTCTTTCAATACAATGTCGGTTGGCCACCCATGATGAACTAGAGCGCACAGAGAAATACAATTCTTTCCGGTCTCTCCATATGTGGCTCACATACATTTCGAAACTAAAGTAGGAACATTTAGCTAACCAATTAAACATCTCTCAGTTTTACTAATATCAGCAATAATATCAGATATGAATTTGTACAACTATGCTTGTTTAGCTCGATGGGTGGAGCAGTGCTATTACGACACGAACCACGTAGGCTGATTGTGGTCATCATAAAATAGGGAAAACATAAGATGATGAGTACAGTGTTGACCGTGGCAGTGGGATGGCAGATCTGAAGCTGCAAACCGCGCAAAGGGTAGTTAGCAACCGATGTTTGCTTTGGAATAACAACTAAGATTTGGTATGGACAAGAAAGTACGGTCAACAAGTAACAAAGAAATACAATTATGATGTCTCTCTATATGTCGCGACATGCATTTGGAAACTCAAGTGGGACCTTTAGCTAACCAATTAAATGTGTCGATTAACTAATATCAGTATCATATCACAATCATATTTGAACAACTAAGCTTTCGAATTCTGAGTGTTGTGTTGTTTAGCTTGAAGGGTGGAGTAATGATAGTACGACAGAAAGCACCTACGCGGATCATAGTAGAGTAGATAAAAGGGGAAACCCTAAGCATCAAGAGAAAAATCAGGAAAGTGGAACTAGCTGGACCAGTGGGTGGCGCACATGCTTTTCCAAATGAATATAGGAACATTAGGTGACCAATTAAACGCTCTCTGTTTTAGTGATATGAGCATCATATCAGATTCGTATTTCTACACATAAGCTTTGGGTTGAGGTCTTGAGGAGTAGTGCTAGCACGACATGAAGCACCTACGATGATGGTAGTGAATATAAAGGGGGGAAACCATAAGCTTTACAAGTATAGTGCCCGTGCCATGGCGGATCTGAAGGTGCAAACCGGACAAAGCTACTTCGCAACCAATGTTTGCTTTCAACTAGCCACTACGATTTGGTACGGACAAGAAAAGTACAGTAAACAAATTACAATCTATTTTCTGGGTGAGATCAATAACTTAAGCACATATGGAAGAGTACCACCTCTCTTGTGACGCCGTGTAGGCCTATGCTGATATGTTGAGGGTGCTGCAGGTGCAATGGCTGTCGGTGGTGGGGAAGAAGACTTTAGACGGCAGACGGCCGGGTCGGGGGATATATCATGTTGCCCTGGACGAGGCGGTCATAGGAGCGGCAACGGCAAGGTGGACGGCAGCGCCGATGAAGCAAGAGGAGGCGATGAAAGGATCCTGGTCCAGCGCCATGGATGAGAGACGTCCATCTCTTGCAGTGGACGACGGGGTAGGGGTAGCGGCTCCGACAAGGTGGAGGATTTGGTGGCGGACGGAGGAGGCTGGCCGCAGTGCGGAGGTTGTCATGCCGTCGACGGTGTATGAATGGGGAAGTGGAGGGGAGGGGGGATCTCAAACTTTGGGACGCGCTTCTCTGAAATGGGGGAAAGTTACGAACTTATCCCCGTTTAAAATTTCAGACATCGTGTCGGTTGGGGAAGGACGGTAATCTCGCATCTCCCAAATATTTGCCGGTAACTATTTCAGGCGAGGAGAGGGTGTTTTGCCGTCCACGGTTGGCACCCACGGTGTATGAACGGGGCTGACAGGTAGGGCGGTTGTGTCGTGTCTGATGGAAGTTACACATCTGCCCCTATTTAAAATATTAGCCTACATCGATTTCGGACGAGGAGAGTTTGTTTTGCCGCCCACCGTGTATGAATGGGGAAATGGAGGAAGAGACACATGTCTTTCGGATGAGCTTGAATCAAATGTGTTTTGCCGCACACGTTTGGCGCCCACCGTGTCTGAATGGGCTTAGAGGCTGTCGTGTCACGTCTGATTGAAGTTACTAGTCTACCTCTATCGACAATAGTGTAAATCCGGTCGATAAGGATGTCAAGTGTCAGGGGTAGACATTAATTTCCATCTTGCAAACACTTGCTTCAGGCAGCCCACAAACTATAGTGGGTGTTTAGCCGCTTCGTTCAAAACTTGGGAGAATTAGCATTCACGTTTGCCCTGGGACCTGGCAAACTAAATTCAAATCCAATTTGTATTCGATTACGAATATCCACAGATAATTATACATTTTGTTATTTATTTCTTCAAAACCACAACAAAGATTTATTCCACCTTTATATATGATTATGATTTAGAAATGTCGTGATCTTCGAATTCAGTAGGTTGGATACACTCTGAGTCAAACAGTAATTTCATCCAATACAATATGCTCACACGAAAAACAGTTCAACCTTATGTCAATCATACAAGTACTAAGGATTACCTCGCCTAAAAATTCAGATCATTACAACACATGGACAACATAGGGGGTCTTGCAACATAATCCATTCAGAGACATGACACAACATGCAAGTACAATAATCTAATGACAATTTCAACTTGTATCTAAAGAAGAACCGGGATTACCTTGGGCTTCAGATAGCAGAAACAGCAGGACCTCCTCCGTCTTCAAATGCAACATTCTTACTTCCTCCAATTCTTGGGTTGCTTGCATAATGTGTGCCGCTAATTTCGTAATTTCCAGCCTCAAGATAAAGATTACCTCATTCATGGCAGCCACACCATCTCTTTCTGCCTCTAGTAGAGCCTCAAGCACTATAATATCTGTGCTCGGACTGCTCTCTGGCGGTGTTGCCTCTGAACTGCTACCATCTGGTAACATGGATGGTGCACTGCTTCCACAAATAGATTCTGGGGTTGTACATTGTGTCCTAGTGTGAACGACATCCTGAAAGGTTTCCGCTGGACATCAGTAAGAGATAGTTATCGTATGATCCAGGCAGTAAGCTTACATGGTAAATGACGGACGAATTATTGCCGAGCATGGCAAACTATATTTAAATGGTTCGAAGCAGCATCAGCCGAAAAGAAATTAAAATGGTAAGATGAAACTAGGGATGTAAGTGGCAAATAAACGACATCCGCCAGTCCCATCTAGTTAGTTTTTGCTACCTCCCTAGTTTATTTTCCTCAAAAAACAAAAACTCTTTTGAACTATCATACCACTAGTGGACTTTAATCGGGATTAAACGGGACCTAGTTGACATCCCTAGTTGAAAGGGAGTGTACAACCGCTATATTTAAGTTGCCAAGGCATCTAAGCAGTTGAAATAATCTAAGAAAGCACTTAACAGTGTGGCCTCATATAAACTACGAAGACAGTCTTGTGATGAAGTTGAGAGGAAAAGTTAAGGACTCAAATGAAGTAGGCATGCATTTCTTTACGATAGTACAACAGGCACTGCTGACATATTGGCCAACTCAGGTACATCGTAACAACAAATAAGCATTCGAATCAAGCAATACAGCAAAGTAGACAACTGAACTATTTGTAATTAGATAGGATTACATGTTGAGGGCACAAGCCAAGAAAGTAGCCCACTCGCATTACATTTCACATGTACTAAAACACACTGGCTTACCATATGTTGCTATGAAGCCTAGCTGCTATTGCAATGTTCTTTGAAGATATCGTCAGCATCCCGTGGTTGCGAATCTAGTTGTTGTAGTTTATTCTGCACCATCTATTTAGGTAAAATTAATTTTAATCGCATGCACTGGTCCGAATTGACCATCAATGGTTCATCTAAACTAATGAAAGAAGGGTGTGTGCATACACGACAATATATCTGCTTCCCTCTATTTTTATGCTTGTTCGAGGTGCCAGCCCCAAAAGAACAAATATTTTGCTTGATGGGGTTGGCAGCTCCATAATTAATAGAAGCATCAAATTAGTCATGCAACTTGGGAAGATCAAGAACACACAAACAAGTAATGAATAGAGGCTCGGAGCAGTGATGCAATAGCTAGCATCAGAAAATGTAGGGTAAAACAAACAAAAAGCAGCGGAACCACATGCTAGTTTGCTGATGTGTAATTAAGCATAGAGAACATTAAGTAGTCTGATGGAACCAACAGGTGGCATCAGAACAAAACTAAAGCATATTAACTATATGTGCACTGGTATGTAATTTAGCACATGTAACATGTTCACTACCAGAAGTATGGCCCTACAGGTGCAAGCAGAATAACGCGTCTCATGAAAAACTGAATGATGCCCTGAAGAAATTCAAAGGTGCGGTGCTTATGCTAGTAAAGTGAACGTAGGCGCCGACCGTTGGATAATAGTACCTGATTCTCGGCGGCGTATGGGTATCGTTGTCATACTTGATAGCTAAGGATCGTCGATGGTGCTCGTGTTGCGGTTGAGTTTGGGCCGGCTGTCGCCGTCACTGAAGCGGCTCCGGTGCTACGGTTGCGGCACCTGTCGACATACAAGAAAGCTCATCTGTGGTAAGTGAACAATTGCACAATAAAGAGAAAAACCGAAGGAGTACAAATCGAAATAACCTGATGAGGCTGCGGAGTCGGTAAAGCAGGGCCGGTGGAGTTGAATATGGCGTCCGTGGAGCGGGTCCGGTGTAGTGGATGAAGGCTTCGGCGGGCGCGTTGTACAGTGCTTTCGGTGAGGCGGATCTATTGCGGCGGACGAGGGCTTGTATGAAGGGCCGGCGAAGGGGCGGAGAGGGAGTCAGTGAAGGGCCTACGTTGTGGTGGACGAGGGCGCCAGTTAAGAAGATCCGGTGCGGTGGACCATGATGGCGGTCAAGGAGATCTGGAGCGGTGGACAAGCCAGTCGCTGAAGCAGCTCCGGTGATGTGGTGAGTTGGCAGTTGGGGGTTCCAAGGTGCGGAAGGTAGATCCGGCGGGGTGTGAGGTCCACCGCTGCGGCGGAGGACTAGATTCGGCGGCTTGCCGTGGTTAGGGGGGGTCGAGGAGGGGAAGGGGAGGGGCTCTGGGGAAGAATGTTGGGGGCAAAGAGGGGAAAGCAATGGAGTTACCAAAGCAGCCCTTTTCCGTTCATGTGGCAGGGGTAAAACAGGAATATCGCAGGGCTAAACTTTCGGGCGCGTGATATTTCGATGTGAAGTTTGAAAGCTTTTGGCGCCTAAAATTATAAGTATTCTGCTCTCATACGGCCGACTATGATATCATGGCCGACAATTTGTTTGTTTTGCACGCAAAAAATGTGCAAGTTTTGAAAATCAATGTCCCCAACTCGAAACTTAGATTGTCCATTCAATTCAAATATGGATCATTGAGCTACTACAAGCAAATACCATCATACGGTCCAATTCAAATGAAATTCCAAATGTGTTTATCCTAAATATGATGATAAAATAAAAAATGTGTATGTGTATGAATAAAGTGGATGATTATAAAGTTTGAACATGCCCGTATGTGTATATCTCTAGGTTCGATATATGAATTTGAAATCACGAAATCCCGGCTTAAAAAATGTACCTCCGTTTAAATGTATTATATAAGCTAATGATGGAGTCGAATTCCAAAATTCCAATCTTAGGTTTGTAATTCTGGTACATCAAGGTATATCACACATGTTCAAAAGTATCGTTATCGCATAGTACAAACTGTGAAACAAATTGATCAACCATGAGTGCACAATATCTCAATTATGCTAAAGTCCCTCAAATATAGACACCTCACTCTTTATCTGAAGTCAACCCCCCCACCACACACACACACACATAGAGAAGTCGTTCTCTCCCCCAAACACCAACACACAAGCACATTAACACCCCTCTCTCTTGTAAAGTCCGGACCCCAACATAGGTCTCTATCACTTTGTCTCTCGGGCATGCACACATCTCTTCCGTCACTCTCTAGGTCTCCCGCTATCTCTCTTACCCAAGCACACGCACTATGTAGAGTGTATATTTCCCATACACACAAACGTCGCCCCCAAACGTCTATCTCCCTACTTATGTGGTTCTCGCGCACTCACCTCACACACCACCCCCACTGCAAACAAACACACTTTGTCTCCTTGTGCACCACTCTCCTCTTTCTATCTCTCCCACACGCGGACCCGCCCTAGCTCCTTCCCTGTATACATATATGTCGTGACTCTTTGCATAGCTCCCTAATGTATAATCGTTCTTGATTTCGCACATTGTTCTCTACACCATCTATTCTAGATCTCTCATGAAGTCCCTAACACACACACGATGACTCGATTCCCTTGCGTCTCCGTTCTTAGGCCAATTTCGGACAACATCAACATTGTCTCCCTATCTATACGCCATTTATGTACACAAACGACCCCTCTTGCCCCCTCTCTTCCTCTCTCTCTCTCTCTCTCTCTCTCTCTCTCTCTCTCTCCGTCGCTAGCTCTCTCTTTCTCTAGCTCTCACACCCCTCTCCCACACACACAATCGATGTCTCTTCCAAATAGTCTGCTCCCCCCGCCCGCACCCGTGCTATCTCGCTACTACACATGTCACACCATTTCCCCTTCCCTTATACTAGGTTTACATCATCAGTGGTCTCTCTACTCCACATACACTCTCTCCCTCTCACACACAAACGCGTGCACAAACACACACAGACACGCACAAACACCCATTTATCTGGATCCTCATCTCTCCTCATGTCCGCATGTGTATCTCACACACTCACTCTCTATTTATGTATATGTGTCTCCATGTTACACAACACAAAGCCCCATGTACATGTCTCTCTCTATCCTCCACACACATAGACACAAAGAATCTGTTATCATTGCCTCAGTCTCTAACATATCACACACGCACTCTCTCTCTCTCACACAAACACATTCAACAAGGGTTTCCCCGTGAATAACTTACCGTCTATTCATCAACAGTCGTGGCAGTATGGCGAACACGAGACGTGAAAAAGAATAAATCTACACGTGCTTAGACCACCTAGTATGACTACTAGGACTAGAGCAAGCCAAAAAGCACGCCGCCGTCGCCCCCTCCTTGTCGGCGACGGGAAAATCTTTGTTTTACACAATCGAGAAGTCATTGTGCTAAGGTCCCACATGCCGAGGCGTTGAATAGAATGTAGATGCTAGTTTACGGAAGCAAGTATCGATAATACGTTTGTATCTCCATACTTATATTTTTTTCTCTTATAAAAAACCGAGCTGGTGATGATGGTATGTGTGCCATCTTGTAATATAGACCGTCCTATCTATATCTGACGGATGTAAATTAAACTAAAAGATACCCGCACCCCTCTCCACATTTGCAGACAAGGCCTTCCCTCGTTCATCCTTATCTCCAACAAACCTCATCGTTGAGCAATTAAGAAAGGAAGCCTCTGGAACAAATTGGCCTGGTGGCCGCTGCCGGCGTCGTCAATCCCCATGCCTCCGCTCAGTCGACCACTAACCACCACCACACCCCACTCCTCTTCACCTTATCTCATATTTCTCGAGATATCATTAGTTTTTACACATGGGATTACTCCTGCAAGGGTCAATCACAACAAGTGTTTTATAAAAAATGCATCTTGATGTTCCGTGCAATGCACGGATCTTGCTAGTACTCCTACACAAGACTAAGTTGGTGATGCTGGTGTGTCTGCCATCCGCCGTTTCTGACCATTAGATCTACATCTAACGATTGTGAGGTAAGTTGTTGCCTTTTCTCACCAACATCCCACTTGTCTACCAATTTGCAGAAAAACCCATAATTAGTATCTTAAAACCAACCACATCCCTCCCTGACCTCACCAAAACAGCCCAAGGAATATATTTTAATTGAAACATAATATATCTCTAGTGACATATGTATATCAAAATTAGAGTGTTTTGTACCAAGTTTGTGAATAAGTATTATTCTAATTATGATTCGTTGCAACGGACATGAACATTGCTAGTATTTCCAACCATGCATTTTTTCCTAGTATTCCATAGTTTTGAGTTTTCCATCAAGATATTAGTCAATCATGGTTGATATTTACTTTCAATCATGTACACATATGCACTATGTAACTAGCCTTGCTTATTGGCTTCCAAAGCTTAACTTTCACTCCTACTTACAATATGTAGAGTATTTAACAAAAAACTACCACTTCCAACCAGCCCTAGGAAGAATCTATTGTACAAAAATAGCAAAAACATACCCAAAATTTCTTAATCCACGCCAAAAACTACCTAGTACTCCTACCGATTAGGTTCGTTTAAACCCATTTATGACAGGGTTGGCCCACACGTCCGTGCTGACGAGGCAGCTTAAACCAACACATTTTGTTTGACCATTGACACGAGGGACCCACATCTGACCTTCTATCCTGTTATTCCCCCTCAAATCATTATTTTTCCTGAACATTACTTCAAACAGTACTGATGTGTGTTCGTCGGTGGCGCCGGTGATGAGCGAGTTGGCCGTCGCTCCGTCGGACGGGCCGGACGCCGCGCTGGGCTCCGCATGGGTTGGCAGGCTGGCCCGACCGTGACTCACGAGCGAGAAAGCCGCCGCGCTGGCCTTCGCTCGAGCCAGATGGCTGGTCTTAGCGCGGCCCGCGCAAGCAAGCCGCCGCGCTGCCATGCTAATCTAGCTAGCAAACCTTGCAGACAAGCAACTGGACGGAGCTATCTTGGCTAGCTAGCGGCCGCGAGCACCGGACGGAGCTGGCATCCGGGCTGCCGCAACATGGGCTCCGCACCGCCGGTGGTTTTGACCTCGCCTTCTGCCGGTGGCGGTAGCTGCGTCCCATGGCCGAGGATGACTAGGTGGACGGGTCGGAGGTAGGAGGTCACTCGAGGATTTTTTGGTAAGAGCATGTACAATGGTTGACAAGGTAGTCTTATCTTAAGTCTGCCACGTATGCAAGTGGCAGTAGTTTCTTGGCATTTTAGTGGTTTCTTGCATTATTAGAGCAAGTACAATAGAGCTGAGTCAGCGGGCTATAAGAAATAAACTAGTATATTTCTGCTTAGTTGGAGGAAAGAGAAGAGGAGAGAGAAGGTAAGCGGGCTCTTCGTGAAGAGCCAGCTCTAGCACGTGCTCCTAGGCACTTTGTGAGAATGAGAAGTGGGCCACATAATAAAAAAGTAGTACACTCTTTTGATCTATTATTGTACATGTTGGCTATAAGATGGGCTATAGATGACATGGCACTGGCTTATAGCCAGCAGCTGGCTATACTATTAGCCATGCTCTTAGGGGTTTCTTGTAAGGAACAATGAACATACTACTAGCGACAAAAGGCGATTCTAGGTTGCGTTGTACTCCAACGAGTACTACTAGTGGTCGCGGGAGTGTATACCTCGTTTCGTGGGTTCGATCTCGATCGAACGCATGACGGCCTTTTTCTTAAAAATAGTACTACTACACTTCGCTGCGAGCCAATATTTTACACGGGTAGTTTGAGTTTTGAAGTCAAACGGACGTGCGGCCCCACAATCTGGGTGCACTGGACAGCCTAGCCACGTGAACGGGTTTTCCTTCCCAGCATCCCGTGGCTCGCGTGCTGCCCTAGCCGCACCTCGCTTGCAGCTTCCTCATCAGCTAGTAGCATATTTAAACTAGCGCCTCCCAATTAAGCCCCAGGAGCCGGAAAAGCCTGGCGGGCTGAGGGAGTCCTGGATTAGGGGGTGTTCGGATAGCCGGACTATACCTTCAGCCGGACTCCTGGGCTATGAAGATACAAGATTGAAGACTCCGTCCCGTGTCCGGAAGGGACTTTCCTTGGCGTGGGAGGCAAGCTTGGCGATACGGATATGTAGATCTCCTACCATTGTAACCGACTCTATGTAACCCTAACCCTATCCGGTGTCTATATAAACCGGAGGGTTTTAGTCCATAGGACAACATACACATCAACAATCATACCATAGGCTAGCTTCTAGGGTTTAGCCTCCTCGATCTCTTGGTAGATCTACTCTTGTACTACCCATATCATCAATATTAATCAAGCAGGACGTAGGGTTTTACCTCCATCGAGAGGGCCTGAACCTGGGTAAAACTTCATGTCCCTCGCCTCCTGTTACCATCCGGCCTAGACGCACAGTTCGGGACCCCCTACCCGAGATCCGCCGGTTTTGACACCGACATTGGTGCTTTCATTGAGAGTTCCTCTGTGTCGTCGCTGTCAGGCTCGATGGCTCCTACGATCACCAATAACGATGCAGTCCAGGGTGAGACCTTCCTCCCCAGACAGATCTTCGTCTTCGGCGGCTTCGCACTGTGGGCCAATTCACTTGGCCATCTGGAGCAGATCGAAAGCTACACCCCTGGCCGTCAGGTCAGATTTGGAAGTTTAGACTACACGACTGACATCCGCGGGGACTTGATCTTCGACGGATTCGAGCCACTGCCGAGCGCGCCGCACTGTCCCGACGAGCATGATCTAGCTCTGCCACCAAACAGTGCCCTGAAGGCCACACCCGCATCAGCTTCGACCCTTAATTCGGAGCCAACTGCGTCGATCGAGGATGGGCGGTTGGACGCCACCTCGGGGGCTGCGATCCCAACGGCGATTGAGCCGAACACCAGCCCCGTACTCTGCAAGACTCGTGACTCCAAGGAGCCGGACTCCTCTCCGGACTCCGAACCCTCCGCGCCCCTGCCGATCGAATCCGATTGGGCGCCGATCATGGAGTTTACTGCCGCAGACATCTTTCAGCACTCGCCTTTCGGCGATATCCTGAAGACACTGAAGCCTCTCTCTTTATCAGGAGAGCCCTGGCCGGACTGCGGTTAGCAAGGTTGGGGTACGGACGATGAAGAAATTCAAAGCCCACCCACCACCCACTTTGTAGCCACTGTCGATGATTTAACCGACATGCTCAACTTCGACTCTAAAGACATCGACGGTATGGACGCCGATGAAGGAGATGAAGAACCATCGCCTACTAGGCCCTGGAAAGCCACCTCGTCATATGACATATACATGGTGGACACCCCAAAAGAGGGAGATGGCGATGGAACAGCGGAGGATGACCCCTCCAAGAAATAGCCTAAGCGCCAGCGTCAGCGGCACCGTTCAAAATCCCACCAAAACAAAAATGGTGATTCCAGCACGGGAGACAATAATACTCCGAAAAGTGCCTAAGAAAACCCCCTCCAACAGGATTTAGCACAGGAGGATGGAGAAACCAGCCCTCATGAGAGAGCGGCAGACAGAGAGGTCGAGGACGATAATTATATGCCTCCCTCCGAAGACGAGGCAAGCCTCGACGATGACGAATTCGTCGTGCCAGAGGATCCCGTCGAGCAAGAGCATTTTAAACGCAGGCTTATGGCCATGACAAGAAGCCTCAAGAAAAAACAACAACAGCTTAGAGCTGATCAAGATTTGCTAGTCGACAGATGGACCGAAGTCCTTGCGGACGAAGAGCATAAACTCGAACGCCCCTCCAAAAGCTACCCAAAGCGCAGGTTGCTACCTCGATTAGAGGAGGAAGCACTTGATGCGGTCGACCAGCCACCTCGTGGCCGCGACAGAGAGGCCTCTCGGCCCTCCACTCAAGCCGCACCCCGTACCAAGGCACGGGAATATGCGCCGGACTTATGAGACATGTTGGAGGACAAGGCAGGGCAACCAAGATCGATCTACGGATCGCGTGGGCGCCCCACGGCTCGAGACGGTAACCGTCACGCCGGCCACAAATTCGGTAGGGCCGAACACAGTAGACAAAGCTCATTGGAGCTATGTCATGATATAGCCCAGTACAGAGGCACCGCACACCCACTATGCTTTACAGATGAAATAATGGATCATCAAATCCCCGAGGGTTTCAAACCCGTAAACATCGAATCATATGATGGCACAACAGATCCTGCGGTATGGATCGAGGATTATCTCCTTCATATCCACATGGCCCGCGATGATGATTTCCACGCCATCAAATACCTCCCACTCAAGCTTAAAGGACCAGCTCGGCATTGGCTCAACAGCTTGGCAACAGGATCAATCAGTTGTTGGGAGGACCTGGAAGCCGCATTCCTCGACAATTTCCAGGGCACTTATGTGCGACCCCCAGACGCCGATGACCTAAGTCACGTAATTCAGCAGCCAGAGGAATCGGCCAGGCAATTCTGGACACAGTTCCTAACAAAGAAAAATCAAATAGTCGACTGTCCGGACGCTGAGGCCCTAGCAGCCTTCAAGCACAATATCTGTGACGAGTGGCTGGCCCGGCACCTTGGACAGGAAAAGCCAAAATCTATGGCAGCACTCACGACACTCATGACCCGCTTTTGCGCGGGATAAGACAGCTAGCTTGCTCGTAGCAACAATATGACCAAGAACCCTGGTAATTCGGACACCAGGGACAGTAGTGGCAGGTCGCGTTGCAACAAGCAGAAGCGCCGCATTAACGGCGACAATACTGAGGATACGACAGTTAATGCCGGATTTAGAGGCTCTAAATCCGGTCAGCGGAAAAAGCCATTCAAAAGGAATCCTAGGGGCCCGTCCAGTTTGGATCGAATACTCGACCGCTTGTGCCAGATACATGGCACCCCCGAAAAGCCAGCCAATCACACCAATAGGGATTGTTGGGTGTTCAAGCAGGCAAGCAAGTTAAACGCCAAAAATGAAGACAAGGGGCTGCATAGCTATGACGACGAGGAGCCCCGGCCACCGAACAATAGTGGACAGAAGGGTTTTCCCCCACAAGTGCGGACGGTGAACATGATATACGCAACCCACGTCCCCAAAAGGGAGCGGAAGCGCGCGTTAAGGGACGTATACGCGGTAGAGCCAGTCGCCCCAAAGTTCAACCCACGGTCCTCCTGCCCGATCACCTTTGATCGAAGGGACCATCCCACTAGCATCCGTCATGGCGGATTCGCCGCATTGGTCCTAGACCCAATTATTGACGGATTTCATCTCACTAGAGTCCTTATGGACGGCGGCAGCAGCCTGAACCTGCTTTACCAGGATACAGTGCGCAAAATGGGCATAGATCCCTCGAGGATTAAGCCCACCAAAACGACCTTTAAAGGCGTAATACCAGGTGTAGAGGCCAACTGTACATGCTCAGTCACACTTGAAGTGGTCTTCGGATCTCCGGATAATTTCCGAAGCGAGGAGTTAATCTTTGACATAGTCCCGTTTCGCAGTGGTTATCACGCACTGCTCGGGCGAACCGCATTCGCTAAGTTCAATGCGGTACCGCACTACGCATACCTTAAGCTCAAGATGCCAGGCCCTCGAGGAGTAATTACAGTCAATGGAAACACCGAACGCTCCCTCCAAATGGAGGAGCACACGGCGGCCCTTGCAGTGGAAGTACAAAGCAGCCTCTCCAGGCAGTTCTCCAGTCCGGCCACTAAACGACCGGACACCATCAAGCGCGCCCGGAGTAACCTACAACAAGACCGCCTGGCACGATCCGAGCAGGCGTAGCAATGTGGCCCCAACCCCAACCCTCGCAAAAAGGCGACGCCAGTACTTCGCGTACATAACTATGCTCTAGAGATACCATGGGTACAGGGGGAGGGGCACCATCACGGCACGCCCAAAAATACGGCTTAAACCGTACCAGGGGCTGCCGATTTTTTTTAATTTTCTCTTACTTTCAGGACTCCATCCTTCGGAAGGCCTGTTTGGCAGTTCAATTGTCGCACAAACGATGAAAGAACCAGGGAAGCAGACAAGCCACGCCGCAGTACGAAACTCCCAGGTGGTCTCTATCACGAGCAGTATACCTGTTCCGCATACTATTCCGCAGCTTGCCCCTGGAACGGACATGTTAACTAGTCCAACCTTCCACTTATCGTATTATTTGTATCGTTCTACTTTGATCGCAGCCCTTTTTAATAAACAACGCATAGCTTTCGTCTATTTTTTCATTACCTTTTTTCTTTATATATGTTCCTTACCGACATGTTGCACCCGTACACGTTGGTATGGCCAAAATACGCCAGGGGCTTTAGTACCCCTCAATATGGTGTGAGAAGTCCAAACACTTTAACAAGTGCGGCACCCTGAACTTATATCATTATATGCATCGGCTTCGAATCATGTCTTGGGTCAATAGTTGGGTTTGCCCGGCTCCTATATTTTGGTGCCTTACGTTCCGCTATATCGGCTAAGGTAGCACTAGGAGAACCACTGCGATTGTGCACTAGTTGAGCTGGGTCGAGCACCTCAGTGGAGAAAGCTAAAACTGACTGTCATGATGAAGCGAGAGCTGGTCGCTGTTCGAGAGGTTTTTCGAGTCCCTAAAGACTTATACCGCTTAGGGCGAGGAGCCGGCTCTGTCCGGCCAAGGCGTGGATAGCGCCCCGAACTCGGTCTTCCGAATACCAGGGGCTTCGCTGAAATTTAAAATTATAGAATTCTATGGCTAAGTGAGAGTGTTCACGCATTGTAGTCCGATGGCCTTGTTCGTTGGGCTGAGCGCCTCCCTCGAAGGACCCAAACATGGGAAAAAGAGCGCTCAGGTTTATCCCCGAACACCCCAGCACTAGCGGCACGGGGGCAGAAGCCGACGACTCGTCATCTCCCAGAATTGATAAACAGCCGCACAGAAGGTAATATTTTAAATTCCAACAGCATTGCTTAGCGCATATAAACAAGTTTTCAGCGCACAGGACAAAATGAGCAAGTTTCACTCAAAAATTACATTCCTAGAACATTCATCCGCCACTAGGCAGGCACCCTTTAGAACATCCTTATAGTAATTCTCGGGCTTGCGATGCTCTTTCCCCAGCAGTGGCCCGTCCTTCACCAGCTTCTCAGCATCCAGCTTGCCCCAGTGCACCTTAGCATGGGCAAGGGCCCTATGGGCACCTTCAATGCAGACGGAGCGCTTGATGACTTCGAGCCTTGGACATGCCTCCATCAACCGCCGCACCAGCCCGAAATAGCTCCCAGGCAGAGCCCCTCTAGGCCACAGCCGAACAATGAGGCCTTTCATGGCCTGTTCGGCCGCCTTGTGGAGCTCGACCAGTTGCTTCAGCTGGTCGCTCAGGGGCATGGGGTGTCCGGCCTCAGCATACTGAGACCAGAACACCTTCTCTGTCGAGCTGCCCTCCTCGGCTCGATAGAATGCGGCGACACCGGACACACTCCGGGGAAGATTTGCGAACGCTCCTGGAGAGCTCCGGATTCGGGTAAGTAACAAGTAACTCACATTTATGTGTTTGCTTTGCATAAATAATGCCTTACCCACCGCTATCTTCTTCACCTCATCCAACTCCTGGAGGGTCTTCTGGGATTCGGCCTTGGCAGACTTGGCATTTTCAATAGCCACCGCGAGCTCGGACGCTCGTGTCTTTGAGTCAAGCTCCAAACTCTCATGTTTTTCCATGAGAGCCTGGAGCTCTTGTCGCACCTTGCCAACCTTAGCCTCATACTTCTCCCGCTTGGTGCGCTCCGAGGCCACCCTCTTCTCGGCCTCGACCAGCGCTTGCTTAAGGGTTGCCACTTCAGACGTGGCCCCTAAAATAGCCACGATAATCTTGTCATTCTTTGCAATTGCACCTTTTTATATATATTTAAAAAACAAGGTATTTCTTACCTTCATTGTCCTCGAGCTGCTTCTTGGCACGCTCGAGGTTCTGCTTTAGCGTGTCCACTTCCGCAGTCAGTGCAGCGGACGCAAGCAGGGAAGCCTGCATATGCATATTGACTCATTTTTGTTAGACTCCTGCGAATTCTATTTGATCCTCTATTCGGCTTTTCTTCCCGAATGCCAAACAGAGCATCAGGGGCTACTGTCTATACGGTACTATTATTTATACATTCTTTACTTACCTCAAAGCCTGTCAAAAGGCTAGTACAAGCTTCAGTCAGTCCGCTCTTGGCGGACTGAACCTTCTGGACCACCGCACTCATAATAGTGCGGTGCTCCTCGTCGATGGAGGCGCCTTGGAGCGCCTCCAACATATTGTCCGGCGCCTCCGGTTGGACGGGGGCCGACGATACGGTGGACTTGCTCCTCTTGGAAGGAGGTCCCCCGCCGGACTCTGGAACCTTTGAAGGTTCCGGAGCGGTGTCCGGCCTAGAGCCGGACTTGGAGCCCTGGGGGGTTTCATCCCCTTTACTCCTGGAGTCCGGGAGGTCGCCTTGCGACGCCTCCAGGACCACCTCCTCCCGGCTTGGAACCTGTTGGGACAACACTTTGGTGTCGTCCGTAGGGCGGGGGGAGGAAGCCGTCGGAAGCGAGTTCACATTCGACGAGTCCAGTGAGCCGCTCGACAACGCGTCGAGCCGGTCTTTGGGTGGGCTGCATAAACATATTCAACGTAAGGGAAAGCTGTGCAATAAACGAATACTATGAATTACTCAGGTATCCGGATACTTACGATTTTGCCAGGGGCCTGGCCCTGGGCTGCCACTCCTCTCCGTCATCGGCGTCGGTGGAGTAGTCTGGAGGAAGGGTTTTCCCCTTCTTGGACCCTCCGGCCTCCCCAGAGAGGGCGGCCTTCCTTTTCTTCTCTCCTCCCGCTGGAGGGGGAGAGTTCTCCTCTTCTTCCTCCTCGTCTTCACGGGAGGAATGCGCCTCGGAACCATCGGATGATGGATCCGACACCTCCTAGCGCCGGGCACTCTTTCGAGTCCCCGCGGCCTTTTTCGCGGCCTTCTTCTCTGGCACCACAGAGGGTGCCGGAATCAACAGCTTCGCCAAGCGAGCGTCCGCTAGGCCTTCGGGCAAAGGAGCCGGACAGTTGATCTATCCGGACGTCACCTACCAATCCTGTCAAAGGTAAGGGAGCTTAGATCCCGCATGGAGTCAAACTATGAAAAACTGATACCCTCTAAAAGAAAAAAAACAGCTTACCGTGAGAGCGTGACGCTGCGCACTGAATCCGCGATCCTCGGTAGCGGATGCAGGAGCCTCGGCGCCTTTGAAAAGCACCTTCTAGGCATCTTCGTACGTCGTGTCGAAGAGCCTGCTTAGAGTTTGGTGCCGCGCCGGGTCGAACTCCCACAGGTTGAAAGCCCGTTGTTGACACGGGAGGATCAGGCGGATGAGCATAACCTGGACTACGTTGACAAGTTTGAGCTTCTTGTCCGCCAGGGTTTGGATGCATGTTTGGAGTCCGGTCAGCTCTCCTTTTTTACCCCAAGACAGGCCCGTCTCCTTCCAGGAGGTGAGCCGCGTGGGGGGTCCGGATCGAAACTCGGGGGGTGCGACCCATTCGGCGTCGCGCGGCTCGGTGATGTAAATCCACCCCGATTGCCACCCCTTCAGGGTATCCACAAAGGAGCCCTCGAGCCATAGGACGTTGGCCATCTTGCCCACCATGGCGCCTCCACACTCTGCCTGGTTGCCGCGCACCACCTTCGGCTTGACGTTGAAAGTCTTGAGCCATAGGCCGAAATGGGGGCGGATGCGGAGGAAGGCCTCGCACACGACGATAAACACCGAGATGTTGAGGACGAAGTTCGGGGCCAGATCGTGGAAATCCAGGCCGTAGTAGAACATGAGCCCCCAGACAAATGGGTAGAGAGGGAAGCCCAGTCCGCGGAGGAAATGGGGGAGGAACACCACCCTCTCATGGGGCCTAGGGGTGGGGATGAGTTGCCCCTTTTCGGGGAGCCGGTACGCGATTTCATTAGACAGGTATCCGGCCTTCCTCAGCTTTTTGATATGTCCCTCTGTGATGGAGGAGACCATCCACTTGCCTCCCGCTTCGGACATGGCTGGAGAAGGTTGAGGTGGGGAGTGCGGACTTGGGCGCTGGAGCTCAAGTGCGCAAGAATGGATAGGCGAAGGAGAAGAAGGCGTAGGTGAAAAGGTGGATCCTTATCCCCTTATATGGGTGGACACAACTACATGTCCCCACCAGCCTGGTAAAACTCGCTTATCTCCAAGCGCCGTAATCAATGGCGCGGTTGGGTTACCCACGCCTGTATTGATGAGAATCCCGGGATAAGGGGACACGATCTCTGCTTTAACAAGACGTGCCAAGGAAACCGCCTCGCATAACGTGCTGAGGTGGGATAATGAAACGACTCGGATAAAGGCTTGGCCGTGGTGTGTCACGCTATGGAATACGTCAGCAGATTAGATTGGTGTAAATATTATTCTCTCTATGGCAATATGTGGAAACTTATTTTGCAGAGCCGGACACTATCTTTGTGTTCAAAATCTTCTATGAAGTACTTGGAGGAGGAACCCGCCTTGCAATGCCGAAGACAATCTGCGCGCCGGACTCGTCGTCATTGAAGCCTGGTTCAGGGGCAACTGAGGGAGTCCTGGATTAGGGGGTGTTCGGATAGCCGGACTATACCTTCAGCCGGACTCCTGGGCTATGAAGATACAAGATTGAAGACTCCGTCCCGTGTCCGGAAGGGACTTTCCTTGGCGTAGGAGGCAAGCTTGGCGATACGGATATGTAGATCTCCTACCATTGTAACCGACTCTATGTAACCCTAACCCTATCCGGTGTCTATATAAACCGGAGGGTTTTAGTCCGTAGGACAACGTACACATCAACAATCATACCATAGGCTAGCTTCTAGGGTTTAGCAGATTAGATTTGTGTAAATATTATTCTCTCTATGGCAATATGTGGAAACTTATATTGCAGAGCCGGACACTATCTTTGTGTTCAAAATCTTCCATGAAGTACTTGGAGGAGGAACCCACCTTGCAATGCCGAAGACAATCTGCGCGCCGGACTCGTCGTCATTGAAGCCTGGTTCAGGGGCTACTGAGGGAGTCCTGGATTAGGGGGTGTGGATGGCCGGACTATAACTTCAGCCGGACTCCTGGACTATGAAGATACAAGATTGAAGACTTCGTCCTATGTCCGGAAGGGACTTTCCTTGGCGTGGAAGGCAAGCTTGGCGATACGGATATGCAGATCTCCTACCATAGTAACCGACTTTGTGTAACCCTAACCCTCTCCGGTGTCTATATAAACCGGAGGGTTTTAGTCCGTAGGACAACATACAGAACAACAATCATACCATAGGCTAGCTTCTAGGGTTTAGCCTCTTCGATCTCGTGGTAGATCTACTCTTGTACTACCCATATCATCAATATTAATCAAGCAGGATGTAGGGTTTTACCTCCATCGAGAGGGCCCGAACCTGGGTAAAACTTCGTGTCCCTCGCCTCCTGTTACCATCCGGCCTAGATGCATAGTTCGGGACCCCCTACCTGAGATCCACCAGTTTTGACACCGACACGGGGCATTAGGAACAGTGCAATATGGCTTTGTACGTAAAGTGATCTACTACTACTCTGTAGCTTGTGGTGTTGCATGCATGGACTTCACTCCATTATCGGCTCTACTATAAAAGAAATTCCTCTTTACGTGTTTTTTTGAAACGGAGGCAAAAGCTTTGCTTCATCTCATTCATAAAGAAGGAACTACTAACAAAGTTCGACGAGATCCATTACACCTCCACAAATGGAAGCGAAAAGCCTAGTCTCGCTGTATCAAATAACTCAAATGTTCTGCCCCCACAGTAACCGTCGCTCATAAACAGGCTGCTAGTGTGTGCGTGAGAGGAGCGGCTGGGTAGGCCAGCTACGTGAGAGGAGCGGCTGAGTAGAGCACCGAGAGTACCCACTAGGCCATTACGCAGGTGTACTTCCCCTGCATTGATAGTATAGCGATGGTTCTAGAGAACAGTAGTACCCTCCACTTCCAACTGTAGCTCCTTGGCCCTGAGATTCAAGAGTTCAAAACTGGAGCACTATACTAGACTAGACTAGAAGTACAATACATCACACTACTAGTTGAGAAAAGTAGTACTAGTACTGCTACAGTACGAGTACGTACTCCTCCGTCACATAATGTAAGACGTTTTTTGACACTAGTTGGCGTGTACAAAAATGGCAAAAACATACCCAAAATTTCTTAATCCACGCCAAAAACTACTACCTAGTGCCAAAATTTTCTTACTAGTGCTATTATTTACAGTATAATGCAATCCCATAACGTTCCATAATGCTAGTACTAGTATTAAATAATAGCCTCACCCCTTCGTTGAGGAACGATCTACAGTTGGAAGGGACGAGGCCCTGCGGTTATTACGCTCTTATCTCCTCCTTGCCAGTTCCCCTCCCCCGAAGAGAAGGCAGTTCATCACTACTCCCATGGATTCGCCAGGCGGTTCTCCTCCTCGTCGGGGCTGGGAGACCTTGGACGACGATCCTCTGGGAGAAATCGCACGCCGCTCCGACATGCTCACCGCCGCAAGACTCGGTGCTTCCTGCACCAACTTTTTCAAGACACTGCTTAAACAGGCTTGGGAAAAGGCTATGCTTGTTGGTCTTCCATGCATCCTAGAGGAGAAGGTTCTTCTATGGGACAATCCTTCGAATAGTCCACCGCTCCCTGGCCATGGTTGCACGTTGACTCCGCTAGAGTTGTCGACGTTGAGAGGTAGTCGGATTTTGTCTGATGAGCAGGTCAGTAATGGATTTTGATCATGTAGTACTTAGTTATTCCATTTCCATCCCGTAATTTCTCCGCTACCCACCGTCTTATATATAGGTCTGGGTCGGTGCCAACGAAGATTGGCTTGCATACCTCCGGCCAGATACCACCATCATTTTGCACAACATCAACAGCAGTGCGGCCGTTTCGGTAGACCCCTTCTCCACCATTGGGATCGGCCTTCCGGACTGGCTGGGCTTGAATACGTATGATGATGCCTACATGAGATTGAAGAAGATAGCAATTGCGGACCCGCCGACAAAGCGACGCGGATACGACGATTACTATCTCATCACAGTGTTCGACATAAGGATTGCCATCAATGCAAGAGGCAGTAACGGCAGAGGCTGGCGCATGTTGGCGGCGACAGATTTGTACCCCTACACATTCGAAGACGCTGTGCGCCATCTAGGCCGCATCTTCGCGGTGACAAGCCAGGGGACTTGTTTCATCTGGTTGCCATCCTATGGTATGGGAGATTACAAATGGAATGCACAAACCATCATTTGCATACCTAACGGTACTCCATTATTTTGCAGGGACCAGTCATCCCCCGATCAAAATAAGATCGCTGATCCTAGATGTGCATTTGCATCCGCGATTCGGTCTAACCTGGAACCTTGTAGCTGACTTTGGCATATTGGGATCAACTATCTTAGCAGCCGTTACCCATGGTACCACGGATGTGCAACATGGTCACACAATCTACTACGACCGGACCGTCACCATCTACCCAGGTATTCCATTTTTTAACCCTCTCGCCTTCTCTTTCATTATTGTACTAGTAGTATACTTTGTAGTACTAGTAGGAGTACTTTTTACCTTGGAGGACGTGTATAGCTAGCTAGGCCCTTGAAGACTTGAACCCACTAGCTGCCACCATTTTTGTTTTTCCATGTCTTACTATCTCATCCATGTAGCCAATAGTGGCTATATATAATAAGCCGGTTATTTTACTTCCTCTATACCGGAGTAGTACTATTTGCTGCACGGTATTACTGACCGCCATATTTGAGCACAACATTATTATGCATGGACCTTGACTATGTACGTCACCATGTGTCCAGATCTGGGATGCCGCATGTACTAGATGAATGGCGCCGAGTTCGACCCCCGTGATGCTACGTGGGTGCCGAGGAACACTCTTGGAGAGTACTCGCTTTTCATCGAGGACAGCTACCCCATTGTGAAGCGGATGCCACCTTCTGTGCACGACACAGAAGGCCTGCCGTTCATGAAGCATGGTTGTGTCTTCAGTGCGCACCACCGGATGAACGACATGCTGGGACACGCTATCCCTGATTTATGCTGATTCAGCTTGGATGAGTCTCCATCATGTGGAACCGGACTAGAAAGCTGCGACAATGATTCCCATTGCCCACCGCTATGGATCATGCCATCCATGAAGAACACCTGGGACTGGAACCCGGAGGAAGACATGTAGCCCATCTATAACGTGTAAGTGGAGTACGGTAATTGTGAACGGTAGCGCTGTGAATATATGTAGACTAGTCGTGCACAAATTTATCACATGAATTGGAGATGAACTTGTGTGGCATACTGGCATTTGTCCTTTAGAATTTATTACTAGTAGATGTGTTATGTGTACGTTCAACTTGTGTGGTTGTTGCACAGGCTCCAACATGCTCTTTGAGAAAAAAAGGTGGCACAACTTTGGATATACGTGATGTGGCGGCATCATACAGTAGCATCGTTCGCTATAGTTGTAGTACACTCCTACTAGGACGACAACTCCTATAAAACCTTGCGCTTGGCTCTTTGCCTCTTCGGGAGGTTCAACAGTTCGTACTCGTGTGAACCTTGCACTTGGCTCTTCGCCTCTTCGGAAGGTCCAACAATGATGATACTATAGTACAATATGCTTCTGGCAATCTGACACCGATTGAACTGCTGCACGTCCACCGCGAGGGCGAGGGTGAGGGAGAGGGAGAGGGCGCTATAGTCAAAACCCTCTCCTCGTCCTGCGAACCACCGCGCGCGTGGGCGAGGGAGAGGCGTAGTAAGCAAGCTTCTCCTCGTTCGGCGAGTTGACAGGACACATCAAAGCAGTACTAGTACTAGTAGTATTAGTCCATACTACGTCCTTTCTGATTAATATGGCTTAATTTGAAATGAGAAAAATACACTGGCGGTCAACGTATGTAACAATACGCTCTTTACGGTCACTATATATAGTTTTGCGGCGATTATATGATCACTAGCTCATAGTAGAGCACCGTATTGCACCCTACTGACTGGCCACATAGTCGACTTGGCACTTTGTTCACTGGTTAAATTGTCACCTGGTTTCTGGGTCCCACGTGTCAGTTGGCAGAGCAAAGAAATTAGTTAAACAAAACTTTACGCATGCGCGACAAGAGTCCAACCCTTGTGCGCGAACCGCCCTGGCTGTGTATGTGAGTGCATGCACGTGTCCTCCCTCAGTCTTCCAACAAAGAGTGTACATCGGCTATAAACCAGAGAGTGTAGTACATGATGTACATCTACACTTCCAATGCATTTAGTCTTTAATCTAAATCGATATTGATTGACTAATGCACCAACTTGTGCTGTAGGTATAGGCTACATGTCTATCCTTAATTACAGCATGCAACGGCCTTCATTTAATCTTCTTATCTCAATGGTCGCACGCACACATAAGTCTGCTACTTTTGGGCGTTAATTATGCTCTGGTCAATGTGTAAATCTCTAAATGTACAGTCTTTCACGGATGTAGGGAGTAGGTTGAGCACTTGAGGGTGAGCGTGTGTGTTGCATCGTGTGATGTGTGCCGCATGGGTGCGTGAGTGTTGCGTGCGTCCATGTGTACATGTGAGTGTTGCATGTTGCATGCATGCATGAGGCTTACTCCCTCCCATTGACATGTTCATATTTCAAGCTTCCTCTGTTCCCTCTGTATGGTGATACTCCCTCTATTCCCAAATAGTACGGAGTAAAAGCCTCCCTCTGTTCCCAAATACGGAGTATTTGTCTTTCTACGGATTTCAACAAGTGACTAGGTACGGAGCAAAATGAGTGAAGTGAGCGTAGAGGCATAGGGATACTGTAGAAAGGAAGTCCTCGCGATGCATTATTCCCCATATCGCTCAGAGAGAACTATTCAACTAGTCTTCGCAGTGAAGTGACAATACACGCTGCAGCAGATGGGACACATAATTAATAAGCTGAACCAGCGTGTTGGTGTTACTACATCAGCCTTACCTAGTACTGCCATCATGTTTGCCAGTACAGCACGCTTCCGCAAATATGCCTACGCACCTCTGTCCTCCATTAACTGACATATGGGCCCTGTTGTGGTAGACCCACATGTCATCGGTGTAACTATTTACACTCCAGAGGACGGTATATCCTGGTAGTAGTACTAGTAGAATTGAGATTGAATGCACTTTCTTCCCCGTCTTCCACTCTTCTTCCTCCTCTCTTCTTCTTCCTCCTCTCTTCCCCATCGTTGGCCACACACCATTTACCCCCGCTCACTGCTCGCCCGCCCGCGCCATCTTCCTTGGTAGCTCGCGCGTACCATATCCCCCGCTCACTGCTCGGCCACACGAGGAGAAGCTTCTTCGCTCGCCCGCCCGAATCCACTTCCCCGCTGGCTCGCAGGCACCGAAAACCCCAATGGCAGAACCAACTGACACGCAGAGCCGCGATTGGAATTCCCTCCCCGATGTTCTCTTGGAGCAGATCTATAGTTGTATGGACCTACTCAGCACCGTCTGTCTGGCCGCATGCTCGGTGTCTTTGTACCGTCTACTCGTCTGCAACCGGATGGCTCTTTTCAAGACACCCTGCTTGCTGATGCCCGATCCTCGCAGGTGGCCCAGACACCGACTTGACGATCCTACGGGGGTTGTCGTGGTGCCCCTCGACATGCTACCACTACCCGTCCACCTGTCCTTCATGCGCGGCCACTACTGGGCGGGCATGAAGGCCAACTGGATCGTCCTCATCCACCACACCGGTAGTCCATGGCGTCTCGTGGATATCTACACTCAGTGAGAGATCACCCTTCCATCGTTGGATACCTCTGTCATCGAGCCTCGCGGCCTGCCGGACACTCCTTCCTACTACGCACGAGACGCGTTAAGCTTTTGGCTCGACCTCTGTTTGCAGAAAGTTGTAATCTGCGAAGTGCCCACACTATCACAAGACTACATGGATTACAAGCTCATTGCCTTGTTCAACATGGGATTAGTCTATCTGGAATCCGGTCGCCATACATGGTTATGGCTCATCATCAATCCTATTGAGGCAACATTTCTGTCTGATGGTATAGTGCACGATGGCACCGTTTACGCGGTCGACGCACAGATTGGCTGCCTATACTGGTGGAATCTATCATCGTGTAATTGTTCTATCTCATCTCATCTTTACCTTATGAATACGACTGCCTGTTCATTTGTTACAAATTTAGAATGCATAGCATGTCTATAACGACATCATTGCTATATGTTCCTCTCATTTCCTAGATTTTTATGACCACACATGTTATTGTTAGATTTGATATGAGAACAATTGGCATCTAATGATTGTTATAATACATATTATGAGCATAACATCATAATTGCTATATGTTACTCTCGTTTACAAGATTTTTATAACAACACATGTTATTGCTTAGAGTTGATATGAGAACAGTAGTAGTAAGTGCTATGGTAGAATATGAGTAGGCGCTGTCATAGTTGTTTTCCTCTCATTGTTACATGATGTTTGAACCATGACATATTGCTAGAATATGAAAGCCATTGGCTCATTCTTTTAACTTGGGGTATGATTATGACCACGGCATTGCAATTCTCTGTCTATGATATGTGTCACTGTTATAATAAACTTTAACATACTCTGAACATGATTGTTTATTTTTGTCCTTTTGGTCTCCAATTTGAATTGTTACAGCAGACGCAAATGCACTGGCCTTCATGATTCCAGTACCTGGAATCATACCAGCCAATGGGTGGTGGTTTATCGCTCGTTCAGCTGACGGCGGTCATTTGATGCTCATTCACACGTACCAAATTGACCAAACCATTACATCAGACCACATGCAGTACAATGCGTGGGGCGTTCTTGACATTGATGGCTATGGCTGCTTTGTGTTCGAGAAAGATCCCAGCTCCGTTGGGCCAGGCGTATTCAACTGGAGGCGGGTTTATAGCCTCGGCAACACTCCTTGTTCCTCGGGCTCAATTATCCGATCATCCAACCAATCATCGATCATATCGTCGGCGATGATTACTATGCTATGCAACTTCCATTCGCGAGGGGGGTTATGTTTACACATCATACCATGGGTTTCATGAATCACCATATCCAGAGATTCGTCGACAACTCTCGTTGCCAGATAATCTTCAGTGTGTGAAAGGCATCAAGCTTCCATGCGATGGATGGCTTTTGCAAACCCAACATGCGGCGATGTGGTTCATGCCAATAGCAAATATGCACAACTTGATTCGTGCTGATATCTAGACTGAGCCATGTATTCTGCTGCTGTAGCACGACCCTCTTTTGTTGGATATTATGTACTGTTGTTAGTTTGAAGCACTCCCCTGGTTTGAAGGATAGATACCCTCCTGGGATCAAGTGCATCCTAACTCACCTGCGTAGGATGTACTGATAATGATGATGGAGATGCTGTGCAGAAGCCATATATATATATATATATATATATATATATATATATATATATATATATATATATATATATATATGTGTGTGTGTGTGTGTGTGTGTGTGTGTATAAATTGATCCTATGTATAAATTGTGACACTAAATACGACTAGTAAGTAGTACAGTAGCAGTACTAGTATACGTCGGTCAAATTATTCATCATGTCCACACATTGAATTGACGTGACAACACGCTGCGCGTGAGGTGACACAAGAATCCCGGCGGCGTGTTCGGGTATTCTGGTCTTCAGATTTGGAGTACCACTTATCTGTTGAAATCTTTCGTCATTCCCTTAAAATAGTCGATTGATCATACATTGAGTACCATATAACTGGAATTACCGATGCAAGTTGAAGAAGGATTGGCCGGTGCTGCCGGCTGGCGTCAAGTTTGATCCCACGGATCAGGAGCTAATCGAGCACCTTGAGGCCAAAGTGATTGCTGACAGCGCGAGATTTCAGTCTCTCATCAATTTGTTCATACCAACCATCGACAGCGAGCACGACATATGCTACACCCAACCTAAGAAACTTCCAGGTAAGACACAGATCGGCCGTCTACTTGCACAAACATATTCCTTTGTTTATAGCTCTATTTTTCTTTTTAGACGCAGACCTGGTGAAGCAATTACAATTTGACAGTTAATAAAAAGTGAAACAAGTGACTGCAACATGCCAAAGATGTTATGAAAATGCCAACTAGGTACACTAAAACTTGTATTCTGCAATACTGCAGGTATCACACTGAGTGGCCTAAGGAAGCATTTCTTCCAGCGCAATTCCAGGGCGTTCAAAAGGGGCACGTGGACGCGTCGCAAGATACAGTCGGAGTGCGACATGCACGCGATGTGGCACAAGACCGGCAATACCTTGTGTAACACCCCAAAATTTTTAACCATGATTTGTTCATTAAAATTTTGCCAAGAAATTAAAATTTTATTTTGTGGATTTATCTTTTGATTTCAGAACCACTCTTTTCTTTGATATTATGGAGTTTTCACCCCAAGTGAAAACTTCTCAAAAATATTGTTGGACCTGTTTACCCTCTCAAGAAAAACATTTATCAGTGGATTTATTTGCACAATTATTTTCCCTGAGCTTTATTTCTTTAAAAATGATTTTTCATAAGTTTTGGAGCCTCTTTTGCACTACACCCCTTTGATAAAATTAGTTATAAGTTTCACCAAAATTTGGAGATGTCAAGGGATGCTCCCACATCACTTTTATGCAAAAATCTCTTTTCGTCATTTGGAAATTTTGAGCTCTACCCCAAGCTTTCAAATATGGTCGAGTTTGTAAAATTGCACTACAACCTATTTAAATATTTCTTTAAAGTTTGCACCAAAATTTGGGGATGTTAGTAGGAGTATATAATTCAACTTTATGCAAAAACACACTGGTGTTCTTTGAAAAATTTGAGCAAATCATCCTCTTTTGCTCTCTGGTCTAGTTGGGTGTTTTCTACTGCAACCCTATTTTGTTTTGCTCTAGTGCCCATGATCTTTCTCTTGCTTAGAGACCACTCTACCAAACCCTTAAGTTCAGGAGATTGGGCCCATTGGAGGATTTTAAGTACATGCAATAATGCCCTTTTCTTTCTGTCCAGGTTTGGTTTTCTCAAAAACTTGCACTAACAAGTTTTTGTTTTTGACAAACTAACCTTGCCACCCTCTTTATCATCTAAAGAGACTATGATCTGGAGTTTTTGGCCATCCCAAGAGTTGCCTAGATGCCCTTGGCATTCTGTCAAGCACCTTGTGTGCATGGTCAGTTTTGACATAGTTTTTAGTTTGCACATTGGACCTGCTTGCTTTGCCTAACCAGCATGTCTCATGGCTCTACCTTAGTCTATAGCCCCACCCTGCTAAACCTCACGTGGATTGGAGCCCCCTGGCATGCCTTGGCATTTTGCCGAACATGTAGCGTGCGTGCTCTGGGCGCGCCCAGAGCGCACGTTTTGCACGCGCGCGCAGCTGAGCCGCCGCGTCGCGCCCCTGGCCTTTGCTCGCCCACAGGGCCGCACCCCGGCCTCGCCCGCCCACCAGAACCCTCCAGGCCGCCCCTGGAGCACCACATCGCCGCCGTCAAGTCGGCCATGGTAGCTAGCTGCCGGCCACAGCAGGCTCCTGCCATGGACGACACCGCCCGAGCCACTCTCGCTCGCCAGCTCGCCCCTGAAGCAGTGACCGCTCGTCTGCTAGCCTCTGCCGCCATCCCCAGCTTTGACACGTCGCGCTACAAGCTACAGAACGGCGGTTCGCCGTTCCTATCCACGGCCGCCGCGGAACCGACCTCGGTCGCCTATAAAAAGGAACCCCGAGCTCGTCTAGGCCCTCAGGCAACCTCAAGCCATCCCCCTAGAGCTCCCTTAGCCAGCAATCGATGGAGGAAGGCCATCTTCCCCATCTCCGGTCAGTTCGGCCGCCGCCACACTCCGGTGCCGTGCGTGGCAAGTAGAGCCTCCCCTGCCCTTCCAACACCACCGTCTGACTCCCCTCGACCGTGCGGAGCCACCCAACGTCTCAGCCTCGACCGGGAAGCACCGTAGCCCAAACCCCAAAATCCTCCCGAAGCCACCTCCGCCGCGGAGCTCGCCGCCGGCGCCCCCTCCACCCCCGCCAACCTATCGACCACTGGGAGGTCCGCCCTAGACTGGTGGATCCATCCCTGCCCTCGGAAGCCCGTGGGGAGCCGCCGTTCATCGACGATGATCGTCGGAGCCCCGCCTATGCTCGGCCAGAGGAGAAAGAAAACGCGGGCGACTGGTCAAACCTGACCAGTGGGCCCAAGGGACCCACTGGCAGTGACCTAGCGACGACCCATGCTGTTTGAAGTGAAGACGTAAAACCCAGAGTACGTCTTCTCTGCCCCCAAAAAGTATTCTCATTCGAACCGTTTTCTTTTTCTGTTTTAATTAAAAACAGAGTTTTGACTGAACTTTGATTGGCTATAACTTTTTAAATATAAGTCCAATTGATTTGATTCTTTTTCTGTTGTTTCTCAAATTTTGTCTAGTTTATTTTAATGTTTATTTGAAAATTTTCCAAGCAACTTTTTTGTACTGTTTTGAAACTATGTGTTAATTTGAAATTTTCTTAAATAGGTTTTTTGGAGAGAGAAGGCAGCTTTCAAAAAGTGCACCCCACTTGCATACTCTTGAAGGCAAGCATTCCGAACCCTGGCATAATATTGTTGCGTCTTGTTTGATACGGTTACAACACCACCTTGACACGGAGTGCTCATTATTTTATGTGATGATATGATTATACTCATGAGTGCATATTGATGATTCCGTGCTGTTGGTATTTGGTATGTTTGTGATAGTAGTCACCCTCGTATGCCTTTCATGCCTATCGGAAGGAATCCAGGAAAGCCTCTGTCTTGGGTAGATACGAGCTTGTCCCTAGTTCCCCATCGAGACGGTTGTGTCCGGTAAGGCATGGTGGGGTATGATGGGTGGTGATTCTATCTGGTTGGTGTGAAATATATTTCTTATGCTAATCATGCAGGAAATGCTTTAACCTCCTGAGTCGACCATAGATCGAGTCTTGTTCCAGTAACCCCCATACTTATTTCGTACTACCACTTGTCCCTGCCATAGGTAGGGTACGGTTCAGTAAGTTGTCCACCCCTTTCTAGCACACACCGTACAGAGAGGCCATGGTGGAAGATACCGGCTGCATCTGGTAGGCATGCCACCTGGTCCGGGGGCATGGGTGTTTCGGTTGGAGCCGAAGGGGGTAGCTCCCCTAGTTTGCGCGCGTTATAAATTTTGTGATCCCATGCTAGTCGAGGTTGTAGCCTCCTCACTTAAAGTTTCGCTTAGCGAGTGTCATGGGTGATTTCCAGACACCACTAAGTTAGGCTGGTGTGTGCGGTCAGGTGTGTTTTCAGTTAAAAGACCGTAGACGGAATTAGTCCCGATGGAGTAAAGGAATCCGTTGCTCGTGGGTAAAGAGTACACCCTCTGTAGAGATTATATCTATTCGAATAGCCATCTCCATGGTTAAGGTCTACAGTCTGGGATGGGTCAAGTGTCGGTCTTCGGAGGAAAAACTGCTAAACCAGAACATGGGTCATGACTTTTGACTCAAGATGACTACGATTAATATTATTATTATGGACTAACCATTTACATTGTTTGAATTATTGAGTATCCCTGGGACGGTTCTACCTCCTGGATATTCATTGTGACTACTCTCATATAAGCCCTTTATGTGGTGTCGCACAGACGCCCGACTGTGGCATGTTTGCTACTTATTTCCTTTATAAGCCCTCTATGTGGTGTCGCAGAGACGCTCGACTGTGGCCTGCTTGTTATTCACTTACTTTATAAGCCCTTTATGTGGTGTCGCTGAGATGCCCGACTGTGGCATGCTTGTTATTTACTTACTCTATAAGCCCTTTATGTGGTGTCGCTGAGACGCCCGACTGTGGCATGCTTGTTATTTACTTACTCTATAAGCCCTTTATGTGGTGTCGCACAGACGCCCGACTGTGGCATGTTTGCTACTTAATTCCTCTATAAGCCCTTTATGTGACATCGCATCAGACGCCCGACTGAGGTGGGCTTTATATTTTTATCCTTTTGAGGCATCGCTTCAGACACCCGATCGGTGCATTCTATTTCTACTCCCTTATTACATATTCATGTTGCATATGAATAACCTGCTTGCATCATGGATGTTTATTTTGTAACGGGCGTGTGATCATAGAATATTTCAGAGCATGATTATCATTTGTTATATTATACCTGTGTTCATAATGTTTGTGAGTACATTCAAAAGTACTCACTGGCTTGTCCCTGGCTATTGTCTTGGCCAGATTTCTTGCGTGGAGAGGAGCGTCGCGATGTCAACCCCGGAACCTACGCAATGGTGATAGCAGCCTCGCGAAGATAGGAGTTATCCAGGTCAGCTGTTCCTGTGGGAAATGGAGTCCCATAGACGCTGATGAACAACAAACCGCTTCCGCCATCAACCACCAGAAACCATTTGCTGTACTCATAGGCCAGAATGGTCTTGTACTACATATCTTGTATTTTGCTTGGAGTTCCGTATCAAGTTGATGCCTCATCAGCTAACAGTAATCCTGGGGCTGGTGAGTACAAGGGCCATTTTCTGGAAAATTAATATCCCGAAAATCCGGTCCTGACACCTTGCCGGTGATGGTCAATGGCCGGCAGACGGGCAGCAAAAAAGGTTCTAGTGCTGCACACCAACAAGAACTTCGACCAGCAGAGGACCAACTGGGTGATGCACCAGTACCACCTCGGGGACCTGGAGCAAGAGAAGGAGCGGGAGCTGGTCCTCTGCAAGATTTTCTACCAGACGAACACTAGGGCCAGGAGTAAAAAGATTATAAGTTAGTTTGGTATTGGTAGTTCTACTACCTTGTCGTCCGCAAGTTGGTATTGTTGTTAACGATCTTTTGGTACGAACTTGCATTTGCTTCCAACCATCATGCCGAGGGTCGACGTGGATATAAAGCTGGATCATTTGTTTCGAAACGAATTTTCAGGCACCTGATTTTTATTTGATGGGTAACATAAGCACCCGCCGTTCGAATTCCCAGTTCTCCAATTTTTTTGAAACAAGTGCATGCACTTATTATCACGATAAAAAATAATATCCGTGTTGCATCCCAGTTATCAGTCTATACTTGCAGAATTCTCTCGTTTATTGAGCACGTATATTGTTTTTTCAGGTCGAGCAAGTTTCAACTGGGCTGTAGACTGCCCAGGGTTGGTTTTGTTTTTAACAGGCCCAGCCCATGATGACAACGGGGCACAAAGATCCAGCAGGTATCTACTGGCCTCTGGCCCGCCAGCGTTAGTTATATTTTGTCTTACAACATCCGCATGCAGTTTTTTTACTGAATCAAACACACAACCTAGTTCTATTTTCCTCTTGAAACGCATGTCCTACATCCGTTTTCTAATCTCTACCTATAGTTTTATTAGTTCATATACACGTATCATTATATTGAAAACACATAAAATTCCCTTTTCATATTTACATCCTTATTTTGTTGTTTTTTCCCACCCAGCGCTGATTTTTTTACCACTGGTCTTCCCTTAAACCAACTCAATTGTCCCACGTCTTATTTGCTTACAAAAACAAAACGATTTTTGGCAAATCAATAAGTTCTTAAAAATTGTTTATCATTTCGGGATTACAACAGTTCGGAATCCACCGAAATATGCAAAATAAGGTTGAACTTTTTGACCGTGGTCCTGGGCAGAAAATGGGCTGTAATAAATTACTTAAGAATTAGCAAATGGGCTGCAAATTATAAAAAATAACAAATGGGCTTTTGTTGTCTGCCACAGATTTGGAGGCTGACTTGTGGGCCTACTAAGTTCATGCGTACACAAGGTTTCTCAAAAAAACTTAGTCAACAATCGACTCTACCAGCGTTAGACCGTTAGATGTCAATCTAACGGCAATCGTGCTTCTTCAGTCTCTGATCTTCCTGCCCCAGCCGCCCAAACCAGCGCCGTCGGAACCGCCTGCTCCCGCCTCCCGTGGCCGGCAGTGCTGTCTGGCAGGCCTCACGGCCCCATCATACTCGCATCCCTGGCCTGTCTATCCCTCTACTCACCCACACCTCCTGTTATTTTCCAGCGATGGCAGCCGAACCAGTCAACCCTCGTACTCTCCACCGCGTGGGCAGCCACTGCCGTGTCTTCCCCGACTCCGTGCCGTTCCCTTTGTAGGCCTCGCCGTCGTCCACCGCCCTGGTGCTCTCGGCGCGGCGTGGTCAATGATGTCCATCCAATGGTCGTAGTGCTTCTTCAACCTCTGATCTTCTTGCCCCAGCCGCCCAAAGCAGCGTCGGTCGTGCCACATGCTCCTACCTCCCGTGGTCGACTGTGCTGCCGCGGAGGCCTCACCGTCCCCAAACTACTCCCACCGCTGGCCAGGCCATCCCTCCACTCACCCACTCCCCCTGTTATTCTGCGGCGACGGCAGCCTCACACCGCAGCCGAACCAGTGAACCCTCGTACTCCTCTCCGCGTGGGCATCCACTGCCGCGTCTTCCCCGGCTCCGCGACATCCCCTTCCTAGGCCTCGTCGTCGTCCACCGCCGTGGTGCTCTCAGTGCAGCATGGTCAATGTGGTCAACGACCGACTTCCATCGGAAGAGTACTGTACGTGGAGAGGCTGACAGCTGGGTCCACGGCAGCCGCAAGGAAGTGCCTCTTTATTACGTGCAAAATAATTATTCCTCCACCTGACAGTAGGGACCCACCGGACGGGCCACCAGTATTTCACAGAAAAAACGTTTCCCCCCTGACTGCTGGGACCCACGGGACAGGCCACCGTATTTCACGAAAAAAACGTTTGCCCCTGACTGCTGGGACCCACCGGACGGACCACCGTATTTCGCGAAAAAAATGTTCCCCCCTGTCAGCTTGGACCCACCGGAAGTGCCTCCTTATTACGCACAGAAAAATGAATACTCCCCCTGCTAGCTGGGACCCACCATGGTGGGAGGCTGACTTGTGGGCCTACTAAGTTGACGGGGACGGAGGGCTTTGTCAACTTAGTCAATATGAACGATTCTAGCTCCAGTGACCATACGATGTCCATCCAACGGTCGTCGTGCTTCTTCAATCTCTGCTCTTCCTGCTCCAGCCGCTCAAACAAGCGCCGGTGGGACTGCCTGCTCCCTCCTCTCCGCAGCCGGCTCTGTTGCCGCGCAGGCCTCACCGCCCCACCATACTCCCATCGCTGGCCTAGCCATCCCTCTACTCACCCACACCCGCTGTTATTCTCTGGTGACGGCAGACGAACTAGTAAACCCTCGTACAGTCGTACTCCCCTCCGCGTGGGAAACAACTGCCGAGTCTTCCCTGCCTCCGTGTCGTTCCCTTCCTAGGCCTCGTTGTCATCCACCGCCCTGGTGCTCTCGGCGCAGCCTGGTCAATGTGGTCAACGACCGACATGCATCTGAAGTGGACTGTACGTGGAGAGGCCGACAGCTGGGTCCACGGCCGCACGCAAGGAAAAATGCATCCTTATTACGCGCAAAATAATGATTCCTCCACCTGACATCAGGGACCCACCGAAAGGGCCTCTGTATTTTGTGAAAAAATGTTACCACCGCTGACAGCTCAGACCCACCAGCTATATCTTCGCACGCAAGGAAGTGCCTCCTTATTACGCACAAAAAATGAATACTCCCCCTGTTAGCTGGGACCCAGTATAGTGGCAGGCTGACTTGTGGGCCTACTAAGTTGACGGGGACGGAGGGCTTTGTCAACTTAGTCAGTATGCACGATTCTAGCTCCAGTGACCGTACGATGTCCATCCAACGGCCGTAGTGCTTCTTCAACCTCTGGTCTTCTTGCTCCAGCTACCCAAACCAGCGCCGGTCGTGCCTCGTGCTCCTGCCTCCCGTGGCCAGCTGCGATGCGACGGAGGCCTCACCGCCCCCTACTACTCCCACCGCTGGCCAGGCCATCCTACTACTCACCCACACCCCCTGTTATTCTACGGCGACGACAGCCTAACACCGCAGTGAACCAGTGAATCCTTGTACTCCTCTACGCGTGGGCATCCACTGCCGCGTCTTCCCCGGCTCCGCGTCGTCCCCTTCCTAGGCCTCGCCGTCGTCCACCGCCCTGGTGCTCTCGACGCGGCGTGGTCAACGTGGTCAAGGAACGGCTTCCATCGGATGTGGACTGTACGTGGAGAGGCTGACAGCTGGGTCAATGGCCGCAGCAAGGAAGTGCCTCCTTATTACGTGCAAAATAATTATTCCTCCACCTTACAGCGGGGACCCACCGGACAGGCCACCGTATTTCGCGAAAAAATGTTTCTCCCCTGACTGCTGGGACCCACTAGCTACACCTTCGCACGCAAGGAAGTGCGCCCGGGCAAAAAAATGATTCGCCCCCCTGACTGCTGGGACCCACCAGCTACATCTTCGCATGTAAGGAAGTGCCTGACAGTCGGGACCCACCTGGTCGAAGCGTATGTAGCATTGTCATTCTGGTCGCGAACGTGTGCGTACAATTTGGTCGATGTAGAGGCACGCACGTGTCATAGTAGAGGTGCGCATGTAGCATGTACACATACGTACAACGGCCAGGGTGCAAGAAAGAAAATACGGCCACGTATGTGTACATACGGGCGGGGTCTCGAATGCCTACTCGCGCATACGTACGGCCAGGGCTCGTGTACATGGCTGGGTCAGAACAGAGAAACAACGTCGTCGTGTTCATGGGGAGGCAACGAAATGCGTCGTGTTCATGGGGAGGCAACGGAATGCATCGTGTTCATCAGGAGGCAACGGAACGTGTGGGAGCCAACCGGCTGGGTCGGAACGGAATGCGTGGTCGTGTTCATCGGGAGGGCTTGGACAGAACAGGCAATGGAAACGAGGCCTGGCGTACCGCAGAACGGAGGAAATGGACCTCCTACGGTCGAAACGGGGGTCCTGTTGATCGGGAGGGGTGTGGCGTATCGCAAAACGGAGGAAACGGACCTCCTACGATCGAAACGGGGGTTCTGTTGATCGGGAGGGGTGTGGCGTACCGCAAAACAGACGAAACGGGGGTCCTGTTCATCGGGAGGGGTGTGGTGTACTGATGTAGACCGAACCTCGTGGTGAGATCCGATCCGTCGTTGCGGCCCGACCTTTCACGACACTCCACCACCAATAGCAGTAACCTCTCGCCCGCGCACGCGATGTACACGATGTAGAGGGTTTGAACCTTGCGGCTCAGCACGAGAAAACCAATCTCAACGATGGCACTCACGCGCAAAAACAATTTCTACAAAGAAATCGCAACACAGAGGGTTTCTAAAGATTCCTCTAAAACTTGATACGGGTGTCTACCCTTAAAACACATCGTGTTTATTAAAATATAGCCTCCCCCTTTACATTGCCGCACCATGGCTATTAATAGCCCACGTCTAGACTTGCAAAAATAAGGACACGACCCTATCTCTGACTCAAATAAAATATGGACTCTCCTAAAACGTAAAGGTATTTGACTTTTACATCTCAATAGATAGCTTTGTCTATTACTTCTAAAACTAACATACGGACTTAAACTTGATCCCTTTAAAAATAGGTGCACCATCTCCTCGTACGTGATCTGCTTGTACAGTGGACCCCATCCACATCCTCTCAAGCAAAGCACGTCTCTAATCTTGCATGATCTGTTGATGCGATTGACAATCTTTTCTTTACGTACGTGAAATGAAACCGTCCTCGGTTTCGGGTCAATCTTTTCAACAATATTTTTATTTGTAGACTGAACAACGACCAAAATTCAGCAACTTTGGCCTCCCTTTTCTTTGCTTTTTCCTGCTCTTTTATCTTCTCAAGATGTTCTTTCCTCCAAGAAATAAAACGATCCTGGCCCATGGGCACAAGGTCGTAGTTCTTACCCTTCTTAACGATATATATGTGTGTTTGAGAATCGTAGGCAACATCGTGCTCTTTGTACCATGGCTTACCCAACAATAAGTGACATGAAACCATCGGTGTCGGAATCACGTCACACAAAACCGTGCAATAATATTTTCCCAAAAAAACGGCACCTTGGTTTGATGTGTTACACTGAGCTCTTCATGACCCCAACGGAACGAGTATGGTTGTGGTTGTGGTGTCATCGGTAGTTCCAACTTCTCCACCATCTCGATGCTTGCCGCGTTTATCAAACTCATGTGGTCGATTGTCATAGAACATGATCTCTCTTTTACCACAACACGAGTATGAAAAAGTCCATCCCATCGGTCTTCCTCCTCCAACTGAAATCCATAGCTTAGCTTCCATGATAGACCAATCATCTTCTGCACAGTGTCGTGAACAACCTTGCTCTGAATACCACCTAATGTAGACCGAACCTCGTGGCGAGATCCGATCCGTTGTTGCGGCCCGACCTTTCACGACACTCCATCACCAATAGCAGTAACCTCTCGCCCGCGCACGCGATGCACATGATGTAGAGGGTTTGAACCTTGCGGCTCAGCACGAGAAAACCAATCTCAACGATGGCACTCACACGCAAAAACAACTTCTACAAAGAAATCGCAACACAGAGGTTTTCTAAAGATTCCTCTAAAACTTGATACGGGTGTCTACCTTTAAAACACATCGTGTTTATTAAAATATAGCCTCCCCCTTTACATTGCCGCACCATGGCTATTAATAGCCCACGTCTAGACTTGCAAAAATAAGGACACGACCCTATCTCTGACTCAAATAAAATATGGACTCTCCTAAAACATAAAGGTATTTGACTTTTACATCTCAATAGATAGCTTTGTCTATTACTTCTAAAACTAACATACGGACTTAAACTTGATCCCTTTAAAAATAGGTGCACCATCTCCTCGTACGTGATCTGCTTGTACGGTGGACCCCATCCACATCCTCTCAAGCAAAGCACGTCTCTAATCTTGCATGGTCTGTTGATGCGATTGACAATCTTTTCTTTACGTGCGAGTGGCAAGAAATCTCTGCATCTTATATTTTTGATTGGACCAAATAAATCACAAATCCAAAGGTCCCTTGCATCAACGTAGGCTCCACACTCTTTCTAGAAATTAGTGAACTCCTTGCCAAACTGAGTCTGATCAGTTTTGGAAGCAAACTCCTTGCCTTGATTTAATACCCTTTCACCTTGCATGCAAATATGCACGTCTAGGGAATTCTCTTCCTTTAATCCATCGGCATGCGGCAATAATTCATGAACACCAGCATTAGTTGTGGCCATATCATCCTCTCTCCCTTGAAACGAAACCGTCCTCGGTTTCGGGTCGATCTTTTCAACAATATTTTTATTTGTAGACTGAACAACGACCGTAAAAATTTCAACAACTTTGGCCTCCCTTTTCTTTGCTTTTTCCTGCTCTTTTATCTTCTCAAGATGTTCTTTCCTCCAAGAAATAAAACAATCCTGGCCCATGGGCACAAGGTCGTAGTTCTTACCCTTCTTAACGGTATATGTGTGTGTTTGAGAATCGTAGGCAACATCATGCTCTTTGTACCATGGCTTACCCAACAATAAGTGACATGAAACCATCGGTGTCGGAATCACATCACACAAAACCGTGCAATAATATTTTCCCAAAAAAACGGCACCTTGGTTTGATGTGTTACACTGAGCTCTTCATGACCCCAACGGAACGAGTATGGTTGTGGTCGTGGTGTCATCGGTAGTTCCAACTTCTCCACCATCTCGATGCTTGCCGCGTTTATCAAACTCATGTGGTCGATTGTCATAGAACATGATCTCTCTTGTACCACAACACGAGTATGAAAAAGTCCATCCCATCGGTCTTCCTCCTCCAACTGAAATCCATAGCTTAGCTTCCATGATAGACCAGTCATCTTCTGCACAGTGTCGTGAACAACCTTGCTCTGAATACCACCTGATGTAGAGCGAACCTCGTGGTGAGATCCGATCCGTCGTTGCGGCCCGACCTTTCACGACACTCCACCACCAATAGCAGTAACCTCTCCCCCGCGCACGCGATGTACATGATGTGGAGGGTTTGAACCTTGCGGCTCAGCACGAGAAAACCAATCTCAACGATGGCACTCACGCGCAAAAACAATTTCTACAAAGAAATCACAACACAGAGGTTTTCTAAAGATTCCTCTAAAACTTGATACGGGTGTCTACCCTTAAAACACATCGTGTTTATTAAAATATAGCCTCCCCCTTTACATTGCCGCACCATGGCTATTAATAGCCCACGTCTAGACTTGCAAAAATAAGGACACGACCCTATCTCTGACTCAAATAAAATATGGACTCTCCTAAAACGTAAAGGTATTTGACTTTTACATCTCAATAGATAGCTTTGTCTATTACTTCTAAAACTAACATACGGACTTAAACTTGATCCCTTTAAAAATAGGTGCACCATCTCCTCGTACGTGATCTGCTTGTACGGTGGACCCCATCCACATCCTCTCAAGCAAAGCACGTCTCTAATCTTGCATGGTCTGTTGATGCGATTGACAATCTTTTCTTTACGTGCGAGTGGCAAGAAATCTCTGCATCTTATATTTTTGATTGGACCAAATAAATCACAAATGCAAAGGTCCCTTGCATTAACGTAGGCTCCACACTCTTTCCAGAAATTAGTGAACTCCTTGCCAAACTGAGTCTGATCAGTTTTGGAAGCAAACTCCTTGCCTTGATTTAATACCCTTTCACCTTGCATGCAAATATGCACGTCTAGGGAATTCTCTTCCTTTAATCCATCGGCATGCGGCAATAATTCATGAACACCAGCATTAGTTGTGGCCATATCATCCTCTCTCCCTTGAAACGAAACCGTCCTCGGTTTCGGGTCGATCTTTTCAACAATATTTTTATTTGTAGACTGAACAACGACCGTAAAAATTTCAGCAAATTTGGCCTCCCTTTTCTTTGCTTTTTCTTGCTCTTTTATCTTCTCAAGATGTTCTTTCCTCCAAGAAATAAAACAATCCTGGCCCATGGGCACAAGGTCGTAGTTCTTACCCTTCTTAACGGTATATATGTGTGTTTGAGAATCGTAGGCAACATCGTGCTCTTTGTACCATGGCTTACCCAACAATAAGTGACATGAAACCATCGGTGTCGGAATCACATCACACAAAACCGTGCAATAATATTTTCCCAAAAAAAACGGCACCTTGGTTTGATGTGTTACACTGAGCTCTTCATGACCCCAACGGAACGAGTATGGTTGTGGTCGTGGTGTCATCGGTAGTTCCAACTTCTCCACCATCTCGATGCTTGCCGCGTTTATCAAACTCATGTGGTCGATTGTCATAGAACATGATCTCTCTTGTACCACAACACGAGTATGAAAAAGTCCATCCCATCGGTCTTCCTCCTCCAACTGAAATCCATAGCTTAGCTTCCATGATAGACCAGTCATCTTCTGCACAGTGTCGTGAACAACCTTGCTTCGAATACCACCTGATGTAGAGCGAACCTCGTGGCGAGATCCGATCCGTCGTTGCGGCCTGACCTTTCACGACACTCCACCACCAATAGCAGTAACCTCTCCCCCGCGCACGCGATGTACATGATGTGGAGGGTTTGAACCTTGCGGCTCAGCACGAGAAAACCAATCTCAACGATGGCACTCACGCGCAAAACCAATTTCTACAAAGAAATCGCAACACAGAGGTTTTCTAAAGATTCCTCTAAAACTTGATACGGGTGTCTACCCTTAAAACACATCGTGTTTATTAAAATATAGCCTCCCCCTTTACATTGCCGCACCATGGCTATTAATAGCCCACGTCTAGACTTGCAAAAATAAGGACACGACCCTATCTCTGACTCAAATAAAATATGGACTCTCCTAAAACGTAAAGGTATTTGACTTTTACATCTCAATAGATAGCTTTGTCTATTACTTCTAAAACTAACATACGGACTTAAACTTGATCCCTTTAAAATAGGTGCACCATCTCCTCCTACGTGATCTACTTGTACGGTGGACCCCATCCACATCCTCTCAAGCAAAGCACGTCTCTAATCTTGCATGGTCTGTTGATGCGATTGACAATCTTTTCTTTACGTGCGAGTGGCAAGAAATCTCTGCATCTTATATTTTTGATTGGACCAAATAAATCACAAATCCAAAGGTCCCTTGCATCAACGTAGGCTCCACACTCTTTCCAAAAATTAGTGAACTCCTTGTCAAACTGAGTCTGATCAGTTTTGGAAGCAAACTCCTTGCCTTGATTTAATACCCTTTCACCTTGCATGCAAATATGCATGTCTAGGGAATTCTCTTCCTTTAATCCATCGGCATGCGGCAATAATTCATGAACACCAGCATTATTTGTGGCCATATCATCCTCTTTCCCTTGAAACGAAACTGTCCTCGGTTTCGGGTCGATCTTTTCAACAGTATTTTTATTTGTAGACTGAACAACGACCGTAAAAATTTCAGCAACTTTGGCCTCCCTTTTCTTTGCTTTTTCCTGCTCTTTTATCTTCTCAAGATGTTCTTTCCTCCAAGAAATAAAACGATCCTGGCCCATGGGCACAAGGTCGTAGTTCTTACCCTTCTTAGCGGTATATATGTGTGTTTGAGAATCGTAGGCAACATCGTGCTCTTTGTACCATGGCTTACCCAACAATAAGTGACATGAAACCATCGGTGTCGGAATCACGTCACACAAAACCGTGCAATAATATTTTCCCCAAAAAACGGCACCTTTGTTTGATGTGTTACACTGAGCTCTTCATGACCCCAACGGAACGAGTATGGTTGTGGCCGTGGTGTCATCGGTAGTTCCAACTTCTCCACCATCTCGATGCTTGCTGCGTTTATCAAACTCATGTGGTTGATTGTCATAGAACATGATCTCTCTTGTACCACACCACGAGTATGAAAAAGTCCATCCCATCGGTCTTCCTCCTCCAACTGAAATCCATAGCTTAGCTTCCATGATAGACCAGTCATCTTCTGCATAGTGTCGTGAACAACCTTGCTCTGAATACCACCTGATGTAGACCGAACCTCGTGGCGAGATCCGATCCGTCGTTGCGGCCCGACCTTTCACGACACTCCACCACCAATAGCAGTAACCTCTCGCCCGCGCACACGATGTACACGATGTAGAGGGTTTGAACCTTGCGGCTCAGCACGAGAAAACCAATCTCAACGATGGCACTCACGCGCAAAAACAATTTCTACAAAGAAATCGCAACACGGAGGTTTTCTAAAGATTCCTCTAAAACTTGATACGGGTGTCTACCCTTAAAACACATCGTGTTTATTAAAATATAGCCTCCCCCTTTACATTGCCGCACCATGGCTATTAATAGCCCACGTCTAGACTTGCAAAATAAGGACACGACCCTATCTCTGACTCAAATAAAATATGGACTCTCTTAAAACGTAAAGGTATTTGACTTTTACATCTCAATAGATAGCTTTGTCTATTACTTCTAAAACTAACATACGGACTTAAACTTGATCCCTTTAAAAATAGGTGCACCATCTCCTCGTACGTGATCTGCTTGTACGGTGGACCCCATCCACATCCTCTCAAGCAAAGCACGTCTCTAATCTTGCATGGTCTGTTGATGTGATTGACAATCTTTTCTTTACGTGCGAGTGGCAAGAAATCTCTGCATCTTATATTTTTGATTGGACCAAATAAATCACAAATCCAAAGGTCCCTTGCATCAACGTAGGCTCCACACTCTTTCTAGAAATTAGTGAACTCCTTGCCAAACTGAGTCTGATCAGTTTTGGAAGCAAACTCCTTGCCTTGATTTAATACCCTTTCACCTTGCATGCAAATATGCACGTCTAGGGAATTCTCTTCCTTTCATCCATCGGCATGCAGCAATAATTCATGAACACCAGCATTAGTTGTGGCCATATCATGTACCGCAAAACGGGACTCCACGGGATACTGTTCATCTCCACCATCGACCTCCTCCAGCCTCCACGGGCTCCTGTTCATCCAGCCTCCACCGCACGCTACTCCACCGGCTACTATTCAACCACCCCTCCACCGTCTATTGTTCATCTAGCCCTCCACACCACGGGGTCCTGTTCAACCACCCCTCCACGGGCACCCCTCCATCGTCTACTGTTCATCCAGCCCTCCACACCACGGGGTCCTGTTCATCCAGAGGCAACGCCACGGGGTCCTGTTCTTCCAGAGGAACCGCTCGACCGGGTTCAGTTAACAACCATCGATCGATCGCTCGGGTTCAGTAACGTGTAGCCTGCAGTGCAATCGCTCGGGTTCAGTTAGAGCCCAACGCCTCGCTCGGGTTCAGTTAGAGCCAACACCTCATACACACGTGTGTACGTGTACGAGAGAAATATGCATCACTCGACCCCCAACTTCCCACCGTAACCGGGAACTCCCCGAAATTTTCCTCTCCCTCGCTTCTACCACGTTTTTTTTCGTCATGGACGGCCCAAAGAATGTTATGCAGCTGCGTCTCCGGCCCGCCCAGGACGAAAAGCCCATTTTTGTCATGATTTTTTGTCATAGAAGTAGGAGCCCACCACATCTATAATGATACCGGGTTTTGTCACAATTATCGTCATAGAAGTGTCATATGTATGACAGAAAAAAAATTCGTTCGGCCCAAAATGTCATGGATGTGTCTTTCTTTTGTAGTGTTCCCTAGTCCAATTCGGACCAGTCCATGGGGAGGGGTGCGGCCACCCTTGAGGCCTTTTCTCTCCTTTCCCGTATGGCCATTGAGGCCCAATACGAATTCCTATAACTCTCCGGTACTCTGAAAAATACCCGAATCACTCGGAACCTTTCCGATGTCCGAATATAGACTTCCAATATATCGATCTTTACGGCTTGATCATTTTGAGACTCCTCCTCATGCCCCCATCTCATCCGGGACTACAAACAAACTTCGCTCATCAAACCGCATAACTCATAATATAAATCGTCACCGAATGTTAAGCGTGCGGACCCTACGGGTTCGAAAACTATGTAGACATGACCGAGACACATCTTCGGTCAATAACCAATAGCGGAACCTGGATGCTCATATTGGCTCCTACATATTCTATGAAGATCTTTATCGGTCAAACCGCATAACAACATACGTTGTTCCTTTTGTCATCGGTATGTTACTTGCCCGAGATTCGATCATCGGTATCTCAATACCTAGTTCAATCTCGTTACCGGCAAGTCTCTTTACTCGTTCTATAATGCATCATCTCGTAACTAACTCATTAGTCACATTTCTTGCAAGCCTTATAGTGACGTGCATTACCAAGAGGGCCCAGAGATACCTCTCCGACAATCAGAGTGACAAATCCTAATCTTGATCTATGCCAACTCAACAAGTATCATCGAAGACACCTGTAGAGAACCTTCATAATCACCCAATTACGTTGTGACGTTTGGTAGCAATAGCAACAAACTAAACGATCAAGTGCTAGGCTAACAGAATGGGTCAAGTCAATCACATCATTCTCTAATGATGTGATCTCGTTAATCAAATGACAACTCATGTCTATGGCTAGGAAACTTAACCATCTTTGATTCAACGAGCCAGTCAAGTAGAGGCATACTAGTGACACTGTGTTTGTCTATGTATTCACACATGTACTAAGTTTCTGGTTAATACAATTCTAGCATGAATAATAAACATTTATCATGATAAGGAAATATAAATAAAAAGTTTATTATTGCCTTTAGGGCATATTTCCTTTAGTCTCCCACTTGCACTAGAGTCAATAATCTAGTTCACATCACCATGTGTTTTAACACCAATATTCACATTTGTTTGTGATTAACACCCATAGTTCACATCGTCATGTGATCAACACCCGAAGGGTTTACTTGAGTCAATAATCTAGTTCACATCGCTATGTGATTAACACCCAAAGAATACTAAGGTGTAATCATGTTTTGCTTGTGAGAGAAGTTTAGTCAACGGGTCTGCCACATTCAGAGCCGTATGTATTTTGCAAATATTCTATGTCTACAATGCTCTGCACGGAGCTACTCTAGCTAATTGCTCCTACTTTCAATATGTATCCAGATTGAGACTTAGATTCATCTGGATCGGTGTAAAACCTTGCATCGATGTAACTCTTTACGATGAGCTCTTTTATCACCTCCATAATCGAGAAATATTTCCTTAGTCCTCATTAAGGATAATTTTGACCGCTATCCAGTGATCTACTCCTAGATCAAAATTGTACTCCCTTGCCAAACTCAAGGCAGGGTACACAATAGGTCTGGTACACATCACAACATACTTTATAGAACCTATGACTGTGGCATAGGGAATGACATTCATTCTCTTTCTATTTTCTTCCATGGTCGGGTTTTGAGTCTTACTCAACTTTACACCTTGTAATACATGCAAGAACCCTTTCTTTGACTGATCCATTTTGAACTTCTTCAAAACTTTACTAAGGTATATACTCATTGAAAAATCTTATCAAGCGTCTTGAACCCTTTACTGGGCATTTCCCTACTTTATGTTTTGGATGATGATGACAACCCTTTGTGGTCTAATCGTGTGCTATATGTTTCAGGTTCTCAATGCTTAGGCTTACATCGGATTGCTATTGCCTCTTTGAAGGAAAAGATCGAAGACGTGTCCTCTATGCTTTTATTTCTCTTTGGTCGTAGAGTACCCGTACTAGCAAGAGGGAATCCTCATTAGGAAGCTCTGGGGGAATCAGTTCACGTACACTTTTCTCACCCTCTCTGTGCCTTCCTCAGGTGTGTGTAAGAGAGAGAGTTTTCCTTGCCTCTTCCCCTCTTTCCTGCTCACTGTTTCTGCCCAGCGGTTGTACCGCTCTCTGGAGCGGTTGTACCGCTGGGTCTTGTCGCTCACCAGCTTTGCTCGAGCGGTTGTACCGCTGCCTCCAGGCGGTGGTACCACCACCATGCTCTGCAACAGCTGGGGTGGTGGTTCCGTCCATGCACCGCTCAAGTACCGCTCTCGCTTTTGGTTTGATGCGGTTCTTGGGCGGTAGTGGCCCGGTTGGTCCGGTCGTCCCACGATGACCGGTACCACCGGTGGTCCGAGCGGTTCTTCTGCTCAGAACTTAGCCGCCCAAGAGCTCAAGGCCATGCGGTTGTTTCGGCCAGGCACCGCCCAAGTACCGGTCAAGCTCCTGTTTTGATGCGGTGGTTGTGCGGTAGCCAGGCGGTTAGTCTGGTTATTTTTCTTACCCGGTACTACCGCCCGCCTGTCCGGTTGTACCGCTTGGTAGGGTTCTGCAGTTACACCATGAGTCCCGGTTGTACCGGGACGAGGACCGGTTGTACCGCTGCAGTGCAAAAAACGCAATAACGGTTGGAAATGTGGGTGACTATTTAGGGGAGCTTCTCCCACCTACCACTCCTACCTTTGACCTCTCTCACTTCACCATTAATTCCCTTCAAGCTCTCTTGCCCGGTCTCTCTCTCTAGCCACTCAAACTTGTTGATTTGCTAGGGATTGAAGGAGGAGACCTAGATCTACACTCCAACCAAAGGATATTTGCTTCCCCCATACTTTCTTGTGTGGATTTTGTTACTCTTGGGTGTTTGAGCACCCTAGACGGTTGAGGTCACCTTGGAGCCACATTCCATTGTGGTGAAGCTTCGTGGTTTTGTTGGGAGCCTCCAATTAAGTTGTGGAGAGAGCCCCAACCTTGTTTGTAAAGGTTCGGTCGCCGCCTTCAAGGGCACTAATAGTGGAATCACGGCATCTCGCATTGTGTGAGGGCTTGAGGAGAATACGGTGGCCCTAGCGGCTTCTTGGGGAGCATTGTGCCTCCACACTGCTCCAACGGAGACGTACTTCCCTTCAAAAGGAAGGAACTTCGGTAACACATCCTCGTCTCCACCGGTTCCACTCTTGGTTATCTCTTACCTTTACTTGTGCAAGCTCTTTATTGTTTCTACTCTTGCTTGCTTGTATGCTTGTTGTTATTGCATCATATAGGTTGCTCACCTAGTTGCACATCTAGACAACCTACTTTGATGCAAAGTTTAATTTGGTAAAGAAAATCTAAAAATTGGTAGTTGCCTATTCACCCCCCCCCCCCTATAGTCAACCATATCGATCCTTTCAATTGGTATCAGAGCCTCGTCTCTTTATTAAGGACTTTACCATCCAAAGAGTATGGTTGATACCGTAGACGGTGTGGAGGAACACTCCGGTGTTAATCCGATCTCGTCTACGGGAGATGGGGGAACTTCGGTCTCTCGTGAGGAGTTCAATGTGGCCTTGGAGACATTTAAAACCTCCATGATGACCGAAGTCGAAAGCATGTTTACTAAATTTCTTGAGGGGCTTAAACTATCCACCGCACCGTTGAAAGTGGGTGATCCCGCCAACAAGGTGACGGATGCTATCCCCGACAAGGGGGAAGCTAGTAGTGAAAAGGCTCCTTCTTCTAGTGGCAAGAATGGCACCGGCATCTTTGCCCATGTGGAACCACCACTTGTTTATGGTGGACCGGTTCCTTCCACTCATTTGAATCATGCCGGTCCTCCCCTAAGATTGTGAAAAATGAGGATTTTGATTCGTGGGTTTACCGCTTTAAACATCATTTTAATCATGTGAACACTAACCTTTGGAGAATCATTGAAGAAGGTTTCTATCCACATGATCCAAGCAACTTCACTCCTCGAGAAGCCGCGGACAATCAATTCAATGAGAATGCTCTCTTCATCATTCAAGATGCAATTCCACCCGATGACCTACCTCATCTTCGTCCTTTCGCCTTGGCCAAAGATGCATTGCATTGTGTCGTGTCTCTCTACCGGGGAAGCGCAAGCATTCAACGCTCCA